>NC_090055.1:5537783-6137783 GCF_038355195.1 Osmerus mordax
AGGATGCGTCAGAAAGATATCTGTCAGGTATTTCAGATGTTGTTTTGTGTCTGGCGCAGTGCCAGTGCTTTAAAAAAATATATAATGCTTCTGTCTTACCCACGTTTTACCCCTTGACCCTCTGATGGTGGGAGAAACCCTCTCTCATCACTTGAGTCTATTACCCACATTTCTCCTCTCTACGCCCCTCCTCTCTGAGTACATGCCACACCATGGTCCAGGGTGGCATCTGGGAGGCTGTGATTGAGAAGTGTAAATAAATAATAATCCCTGGAAAGGAGACCGGCACATCAGCATCTGTCGACTCCCCAGCTAATAGTTTTTATTGTGGTGCCATCAATTTAGCATTCTTTGTTTCCAGCATCCCCTCCCATGCTGGAAGAGAGATCTCCTGTTTTAATTGAACCAAAACAGGTTTCTGTTTAAGGCTCTCTTTCTCATGTCTCTTTTGCATTTCCTACATTTGTATTTTTATATATATACTGTATATATTGAGTGTAAATATGAGGAGCATAAAAACAATATTAACAGGTGATTCTTTTCAGTCATGCAAGCAATTGCTTTTAAATCGTTTCATATTTTGAACAATACTGTGCTTGATTTTTGTCAGTGTGTCATATAGAATACAATGGAAGATTATCAAATGATGTATTTCTATGTCTGTGGTGTCTGTATGTGTGTTTTTTTGGTTTACATACAGAAAAGTACGCATGCACATATACATAGTATAGCAAAGACCCCCAGTACAGTAGATGTGGGTCAAGGGGTGACAACAGCAGCTGTTATATGCAACTGAAATGTGCAACTGTCTTACCACAGTTCTATTTTCTGAATTATGTTGTTCAACTGCCATATTTACACTAATAGTGGAGCACTATTTCATACCATTACAATTCTACTACACCTCAAGTTAGCCTCTGGCTGGTAATGTGTGCAAACTGTACTTATCTCCTGATTTTATTTGACACTTGCACAAAATTACTAAAAAGTGCCACTTTTGCAGAATATGCTATGTGTGGGTTTAAAAGGTAAAAATATGCTGGTGTTTTGTGGACATAGGAAGCTGGCTGATGGGTGCATAAATAAGGCATGTTGGAACATCTGGTCTTTGTTGTGTGTTCAGCTTTTTAATGTCTTCAAAGAGCAACTCTGACGCATCGCTGACTACCACTCCTTGCACCCGCTTCATTTTAGCACGGAATAATAAACCATCTTTGGGGAATTGTGGCAGCTCGCATCTCTCTCTCTCTCTTCATTTGGATACGCCATCGTCATGTTCCCCCCATTTACGGCAACTTTCTTTTCTACTTAGTTCATTTTAAATTTTTATACCTCAGGGAACACCAGTGTGCCACTGTATTTGGTGGCTATGTAGCTGCAAGCACAATTAAAATTCACACACACTTTCTCATCGTCCCCATTGCCCGTATGCTCCTGCGAAGCTTCTGTGGGCAGCATGGCCCAAGATGGAAAGTTGTAAATTTATGATTATATGCTGAATATATTTAGTCTGGAGGGGCCCACTCAAGACAATTAAGCACCCAGAGCCCATAAATTAAACACATATAGGATTTCAAATCTGAATGATGAAATACAAATCCACTTGACCAAGAGGGCCCTGTTCAACTTGTACATTCATTATGGCTGTAGTTAGTGCTGTGTTCAAGCAACGCTGTCTTTCTAAAGTCAACTGTAGTAGCTACATGATACATTAGGCTGTGTTTTCTCAGTGGTGACAGAAAAGTTGCTCCATTGTGGTGCTCTGAGAGATGGTGAAACACTCAGTGTAATGTTATTATTTTAGGAATTCATTCACTTTGACTCAAGGTAATTGAAAGACGAAGGCAGGCTCTGCTCCCTGGGAGAATGAAAATGTTCTCAGTGGGATCAATGGTAGGAAATGCAGAGGCACAAAGGCCTGTTTTGGCTTTATTGGAATCGGGTTAAGGGATTCAATGCTGCGAAAATGTGTGTTGATGTCAGACCCATAATATTAGATATATCCAGTGGGTGAAGCACATTTTATTTAAGTGGTTTTATGTCATTTGCCAGAATATGGAGTTTCTCAAAAAAATACCACCTTGATTAGTGAAATGACTGAACACGTAAAACAGTATTGAAAGTATTGACCTCGAGTGCTTCATTATTAGAGAAATTAGAAATACACAAATATAGGCATACTCATAAAGTATACGTTCTCCCTTCTTATTTCAAACTCTATTATTGCAACAGATCAGTTACAAGCCATTGTCTACTAAATAAAGTTTCAATATAGCATGACTCGGATGCTTAACTACACTACCCTTAGTGTCCATAAGGGGATTTGCTGCCAGTCACTTATAAAAACCTCAACAAACAATCCCAATGTGTGCATTCCTGTGACAGTCAAGCATTACACTTATGGGATGAAGTTAGATATTAGGATTGTGGGTTTGGGGTCATGATTTATTTTACTTCAACAAATAAACTGTAGCAAAACTAAAAAGGGTGACCCTTTTCTGAGTCTCTGTCTGTGTGTGTAAGTGTGGCCCCAGTTAATCCAGACCACATCTTCTAATCTACTCCACCTACACCTGCTCCTAGTCTGCAATCAGCCCACCTGACTTCAATCAACTCATCAACTAAACAGTAAATCTGATTGTCTTAATAAATCCACTCACTCCCCAGTTCCTGCCTGCCTACCAACCTACCTTCCGGTCTACCAACCTACCTGTCCTCTTCGACCTGTCTGCCAGTCTGCTAGCCTGCCTACCTGACCTGCGTGCCCTTCCTTCCTTTCTTACCGCCCCTCCTACCTGCCCTACCTGTCCACCACCCCTGCCCCCCTTCTTTTGCAGTGTTTCTCCTGCATTTGGGTCCACTCTGCTTCCATGTAACAAAACCATGTTTTGTAAATCTGAGGCGAGGATCGATATCCATCTCAACTTCAGAATAAAAGTATTGACTCATGTTGGGTATTGAAGAGGGCTACACCTTAACTCAGGATTTCTTTTAGAATGCAAATCTTCCACTAGTAAAACGTCTTTATTTCTAATTGGAAAATATTTGTGAAGTTGCAGTTAAAGAGAGCTTAATAAAACATGCAGATAACACCTACCCTTAGTGTTTTAGTGTTTGAGAATACAGATGTAACAGTAACCCCCCCCCCCCAGCCTCGTAATACAGAAAAGGAGCCTGTGCTACCATCATATTTGTTCTCTTTATCACGTTAATTAGCACCTTACTCCTGTCCCCTTTTCAAATGAGTTGGTGAGTAAGGTTTGGGATTTGATGACTTAAAATGCACTGAGCTAATGAGTTATTCATCCCCCTGCACAGCTGTTAAAGGTATTTAACAACTTCTCTCGCCTTTTTCGTTTGAGTGTGTTTACTGTACCACAATGAAGAATGCTATCTTGACGATCGTTTTGGCAAGACACCTATGTGAGGACAGAAAAGGCATGTGCATCTCTAACTAGAAATGATGGTCACCTTGTTCCTGAAAATTATGTTTCTAGATTTACGCCTAAACAATATACCTACTGTACAGCATGTAGATTTTTTCTAATGCTATTCGAAGGTTAAAAATATGTCAAGTTGGTGCTAAAGGCACTTGAAAGCTGCATGTTTACAGGAACTCTGTTTGAAACCATGGTCACGTTCTCAGAATACTCGTGCATTCTGCCATTTCCCATCTGTCACTGTACCGTAATGACAAGGGGAGAGGAATATCGGAATAAAGTACCACACCCTGCCTCGCTCCACACACATTCCCTGCTGTGTGGATGGCTGGTTTCTGGGGATGGGAGGCCAGGAGTCTCTGTAGGGTAGATAACTTGACCTTGCTTGTTGATGGATAATTATTTCAATGTCTTTGCTCCGACAAGCACATGGACACACACACAGACAGACAAACAGTCCTGTAACAAATGTACACATACACACATACAAACACACACACACACACACACACACACACAAATGCACACTTAACTTAAAGTTACTATAGCTGAAGTGTGTCACAACTATTAGGGGTTATCCAAGATTATCAGTAAAACCACAATACAGTAGTTGCTTTAGTCCTTTAGATTTTTGAACAAGATGTTTGTAACTTGATTTAAAAACAAATCTGTATCCACATTGCTGAAGTCAGTAATGGTATATATTAGGAAAGGTACGGATCTCTATTATAGTTTATAAAACAACCAAAACTTTGAATACATTTTCTGCAATTAATGTGATAAGTGGTTGGACTCACTCATGTTCAGAATAGAACCAATGGCTTAGAATCATACTATGACTTTGTGTATTGTGTCTGTTTTGGTCAGTGCATAAGTAGACCCATTGAAACAAGTGGTTGCACATAAGTGGTGTTGTTCATCGATGAGTTATTGCTTTAAAATGGAAGTAGGTAGACAGGTTTAGAAAGGGAAAATGGGTTCAATGGTACTTCAAATAACAAGAGGCCACTTGAGCTAAATTCCCAGAAATGAACAAGAGGGCATAGACTCTGTAAATAGGGATGATGTTGTTGCTCACCATAATTGTCTACCTCCCTGGGTATACAGTACATACGGTGGAATTCTCTCTTCCTGTATCAGAGTATATCCACTCTGTCAGTCACCACGACACCCCTGCATGAAACCTATAGACGTTGTTAGTTGAAGGGACTTCATCATATTTGTATACTGTAGTTGCCAGGCAACATTTCTACAGTATGTTGTCCAAGGACAGTAAGTGACTAATGATAATTACTGTAGATGGGACATATACCGGTTGAGATTTTGATTTGATTCTGTGGTCAATGAAACAGTTTGAAGGATGTTCATGTTCATGTCACGTTAAGAAGTGTGTGAAGGGTTCCTGTACCAACTTATGTCCATTGTGATTTAGAGATACACTACACTGCCCACGCTACAGCACAGGACGCCATACAAGCATGAAGACATGTTAGAGCACTGGCAATCTGTGCATCTTGAGATCATGCAAAGTTCATGAGAGCACACAGTTGAATGTGAGGTCATTAATTTCCTTCACACCTAATCAGCCCAGAACATTATCATGTTCAGCCAACATGAACTTCTACAGCAACACAGAGGCTAATAGCCTCCACGATGTGGAGACATGATTTTTTAAATAATTATTTTTCAAAAAAAATTGCTTTGAGGGTGATAAAGGTTCAAGGAAGGGTGTCTGTCTGAACAATGCACCATACGTTCTCTTGAAATCGTCTGAATATGTGTGAAAACCCTGGAATTACGTTTGCAGCATATATCCTTTTTTTTATGTGATCATAACATTAACTATGATAATATAAAAACTTGTGCTACTTTTTCCACGTAATACCATGCATATTCATATGAGTGTGATGCTCAAATTAATGTGTTCAGAAAGATGCTCCAACCCCCTCGAGCCAGTCCTTGTTTAATCTCGTCTTTTGGAAGGCAAAGGGCAGGAGAGCAGAGAAGAGAGCAGCTCTGCGATTAATGTTATTAATTCCCACACCCTAACCTTCTGCTTGCTCTTACACTTTAGGGATGGGTAAAAAAAATGCTTCAAAGTGTTTGGCTTTGCCAAAAGGCTCGGTATGAGGGGAACTTGATGTACACTGGGTCACCCAGTGTAAATCACTGAGATCACTATCATTAGAATAAGTTTATTAGACTTTATGCTGCATTTTCTGTTTGATTTACTGCACTGTCCCAAGTGCTGTTAGGTAGGCATATAGGGCTCTCTTGCATGAGGCAGACCTACCGTTACATTGCAGCAACCTGACAATAACATCCCTATTTTACTGGAGGTGAACATTGCAGAAACCTTACTATGATATTGGCCGATAAATCAGCACCATCAGGCTGAATGCATGCATGCATGGGTTGCTGTGTTGATAGAGACCCGTTCACAGTTTATTCACACTGTCTTAACAAATGGATGTGATATGTTGGAAGATGATATAGTCAAATACATGAAAAGCATGCCTTTCATTATTCGACACTATATTAAACCCAATGAGGAATTGCATTCAATTACTAACTTCATGCCAGAGTATGGACACTACCATAGTTCTTCCAACTACGCTCTTCCCTTTGGACACAAGATTTTACACACTGACTTTTATTTGGGCAAAAGAGCAAAACAGACTGGCTGGCACATATTAAAGGGTGTGAACAGGGTACAGGTGTTTCCTCATGGAGCAGACATCTGACTTCACCTGAGGTTCAGGTGAAGTTAGGACACCTGTGCTGTTCTAACACGTTACCTCCCTGTAGAGGTCTTTATGATTCAGGTGTTAACACACCTAGATATATTTAAAATCATTGAAGTGTTTCAGACACACTGCAATGAAAAATAAAATGCATAAGAGGAAAGCCCAAATACAGCAGTCTTGACAGAAAAAAATCAAATTCAAAGAGTTTTTCAAATTTGAGTTTTGTGCTTCTGCAGCAAAGTTGAATTTGTTACATCTTAAAATTCAAAAATGTGAAATTTACAAATATTACAATTACAATAGTTTTGTAGACAAATAATTAACTAATTATCTGATTACTGGTGATTTTTGGAACTATGTTTTATTATTTAAATATATGTAAAACATAACCTAACTCAGGTATAGTGGCAGGTCAAATTAATGCAGAGATTCTCTGGTACAATACAAACAGTTTAATTGTGTCATTAACAATCAATACCCACTCCTAGTTAGAACATGTTCTGCATAAAGAAACCGAGAAACACTTATAAAACAGTCAGTCGTAACAAAATAACTGGTGTTCTCATTGAAATAAACTCATAAAAAAGAAACACTTTTTATACAGAATATTTATACAGGAATAGCATCTGAATTGGATTGTTAACCAAAGGAAGACACATCGCAGACATCGATATTCACACAAATTGCATATGTTTTTCTCTCTAATGTGTTCTATAGATTAGTCATTTACCTAAGCTTATTTGCATGATAGTAAAAATTGCATACAACATTAAGTGTGAAGCTTGTAGCATGAGTTGCTTGACATACAGCACGTTTTATAGGCAACCTTTAAAGCACATTTTCCATTTAAAACGTTAAGACACTTTGTTTTTTACTGCCCATCAAAATTACATTTATAAATAGAAAAGTATCAGTGAAATTAAAAAGCGCTACTGTATATAACAAACTTTCCAAAAAAGTAATTACATCAAAAACACTGCATGGAGTGCAAATAAATAATGTAGGACAACAAATAAAACAGAGGTTGTGATTCACATTTTTAACTGTGTGGCGTATCATAAAGTTACAGTGAAAAAGGTTTCACAAAATAATCTAACATTGGCAGTGCCATATAGTACAAGGCATTTGTTGGCATAGTTTCTTTAAGACTGTATTTCTTTTTACAGTAAATATATGTCTTATTATATATATTAATATTTATTCCTTAACAAATAATATGTAAAGATTGAGCCATTTTCAGTAATGCTCCTGGATTGCATTCCACAGTCTGAATGATCCGTAATCATGTATTTTTTTATTTTATATATATATTTTATTAAATAATAGCTAACATGCCAGAAGGCTCCAGGCTTTGTACCTCGTCATTAAGGCCTTGTCATCCACTTGGTCCTCAGTTTCATATGCATTTCGAAAATCAGTTAACATCACATACGTAAACACCTATCGGAGTCCTATCAAACTCCGGGGGGGCGGGGGGGGATTTTTAATTTAATCAGTAGCTCAAAATGAAAGAAGATCAGTGTAAAACAACAGACATCAAGTGCAGTCAGCAAATATCCACGGCAATGTATTTAGAATATTTTTTTTTGTGCAGGTATTTAAATGGTGCATCAGTCTTTACAGTGAATAATACAAGTACAAAATAAAGAAGTTAAACTTCTCGTATTACTGAGTCTGTGAAAATGGGCTTTCCAGTGTGAGAACATGTTGCTTGGCCTGTCAGTCTGCAATTGATAAACACTACTCGTATGCATTCAGTCTGGACTCCTCATTGACTGATAAATACACTACTTTTCTGGAGCGCCATTGTTCAGCATAGCTCACAGTCTGTGGCTGTATGAGATCACCATTCTCCGAGAGCAGACCCTGTTTGGGAGTCTGCTTTACACCTTGGCCTCATGCTCTGATTGTGCTTGGGCTTCAGCATGTGCCAGCTGTTCCTCCATCTTGATGGAGAAGATGGTGTTGTTGGTCTGAGTGCTCTCCTCAAGCTCCTTCAGCAGCTCCCCACCATCCCTGAAGTCCGACAGCTCTTCCTCGAAGGCTGGGCTGCTGCTGGTGCTGCTGTTCGTGGTGTTGCTGGGCTCCTTGGGCGGCTTTGCCGGATGGTTGACATAAAAGCGCTGGTTCTGGAAGAACTTGATGATGGTGAGCTTGGGCAGGTCCAGCTGGGCCGACAAAGTGTGAATGGCCTCCTCGTCCGGATACAGGCCCACGTCCTGGATGAAGCTCTGGAGGATGCCCAGGGCCTCTAGGGAGATTTTTCCTCCGCCCGTGCGAGCCTTGGCATGGGCCCCTCCGCGGCTGCCCTCGTCCTCTGTCTCCGCCGGGGAGGCTGTGGAGGGCTGGCGAGGGGGCAGCCGGGGGCCCATGGGCACATGCTGTTGAGGCTGCTGTTGCATGGGCTGCTGGGACAGCAGAGGCTGGGAGGGATGCTGGAGAGACATGGGGGGCTGGTGGTGCTGATGAGGCTGGGGGGGCTGATGAGGCTGGGACTGCAGCAGGGTGGGGATGAGGAGGAGACAAGAAGGGGGTGTGATCAGCAAACACTTATCGGCAGCTCAGTGAGCCCTTTCATACGAAATCAATTGAGTTGCGTGGAAAAAAATGACCCCTCTGTGTATAGAACGGTTGCTTAGCTAAAGGAATTTCCAAGTGATATCTCACTGAATGTAATCAGTTCTCCTGAAAAAAACTTTTTTTGTGCGTGTTTAGATTGTGTCTTATTGTAAGAGGGTGAGAGCCACCAACTCTTGAAGATACACACATACAATACTCAAACTAATGAACATGAACACATTACAAACAATTGCTCATTCCCACACACGCACGCACGCACACACACACACACACAGTTCACAGGGAAACTGTATATGGTAGTCTCAAAAGCTTATCAGACTCTATTCAAATGCTATTGCAGACAGAGATAAACAAACTGTGTGTGTACAATTCACGTTGAGATGTCTGTCGATTGCAAAGCTGTGAGAATGCTATCGATGGCTCTGCTTTGCAGGCTGTATCCGTTAGAGTAAACACATGACACATTACTCCTAGAATGTCTCATTGTTTGGTTGGAGAGAGAGGTTGAGTGGGCAACTCGTGGTCCCTATTGACCGTACAAAACTGTGTATTTTTTTAGAGTCAGAGCCACTCGAATTGGGTGTTTCATAATGAAGTTTAGAAAACACAGCACTTTACAGATAGCTTATCAGGCAGCTGCACAGCTGTTCTCAAAGATCTCATTTACAGTAATAAAAGTATACTAGGAGCTATATTAAGGGCAGGTTATCCAATGCAAGCTCATATATTTTTCTGTACTTCACTGTGTGTGAAATCTATTTGAAAAGTATTTTAATTGGAGTCAACTAATATGGTTTCATAGATTAAGTGAAAATGTGTGATATTGTTTATTTATTATTACAAATGGAAAAAAGGACCAACATTATGCATGATCAGTTTTGTTTCAGCACCATTAAGACTAAATAGCTATTTATTCATATTCCTATCAAACAACTCCAGTGTTTTTTAACCTTTATCGGAAGGTGGAAAAATCATTATTTCAAATTTGTTTTTTTGTGCTTATCAACAACACACTATTTTATAAAGTGTGAGCCTTAGAAGTTTTGCACTCATTTGCTAATGTCCTTTTAAAAAGGAAACCTATTAGATTAGCTGAAGCTAACTTGACTTTGAAAAGGTTTTCATTAAAAGTAGAAGCATGATCTATTCTGATACTCTAACATTCTAACACTCATCTGAAACATATAATTTAGGTTAAGGTTACAAACACAAAAAGGTAACAAACAGGTTAATTAGAATGAATAATAACTGGGTTTTGTGTAACATGGAAAAATGATCTGTAAAATAAATATATCAAGGAATATTGAGTTGTTTTGTGCTTTAGTGTGTAAAGGAACTTTTTCTCCTCACCTGCAGTGGGTCTGTAGACATATACATCAGAGTTGGGGTCTGTGGGCACACATATCAGAGTTGGTATTCGCGTGTGAGGGTGAACACACTGTGTCTGGGTGTTTACAGCCCCGTGTTTGTATGTGTGTGTGTGAGAGAGAGAGAGCACACTGCACAGCTCAGCCTGTGTGTGGGGTCTGCCTCACCTGCATGGGGTCGGTGGACACATGCATCATGTGGGGGGGCCTGTCTGTGTGGTGCTGCTGTCCTGCGCTGCTCTCCTGCTCGTAGATGGCGTCCCGTTCGGCCTGGGCCAGACTCAGGAAGCGGCGGATCATGGACAAGTTCTCCCACAGTGTGCGGTTTTCTGGAGAGGGGTCCTCCTTCCATCGAAGCAGCTCACATAGCCACCCCTGCGGAGGGCATCACACAAGGCACAACAATGATGAGACATTGACGGGTCATTGACTGTGTTTTGGTTGACCCTGCAGTATGAATATGGGTTTTAAGATTATGCTACATAATCTAACAAAAGGACAACAGAAATGTGATTGTACAGCAAACTTTTGCTGGTAACATTTTGGGCAAGTTTCATAAACAAATATTGGCAATATGGAAAGTCACGAGTACAACTGAACTGGATTCGAGCACACAGCTCTGTCACAGGAGGCGGATTAAATAAATAAATAACATTTATCTTCCATGCTTAACACACTCCAGCAGAGGGCCATGAGAGATGAGGTTGTCGGCTTACAAAACGATACCCACTGTACTTGCTTCTTAGTTCCGCTACAGGTGGTTTCTATTTGTGCAGCTGACATGTACCGAGTACAAGACAGACTCGTACAGTAGTTTTCCGATGGATGAAGATTTTCTGGGACTCACACATCAAGAGCTATGTGAGCAATTTGTAGAGAAACAGCATAAAGGGGTGAGTCTGTCACTGTGAAGCCAGACCACCCCTGCTCTTACCACCAAAAATGAATTAATTCACATGGGATAATAAATGGTTATTCTTCAGGCTAGATTGGATGATTGGATTAGGCAGTGAATAATTTGCCTTTGTTTTAGTTTAGGTATATTTAAATGTATGCATTTTTATATGTCATGTGAACTGAAACTTTAGTTGCAGTCACAATCCCAGGAAAAGTGTTAAAAGTCAAGGCCTCCTAAATCACTGCTAGACATTTTCTTTCAATCTCACATCCTCCTCAGTACTGAATGTAATTAACTGCCATCCATTACCATTGCGTATGTCAATGTGGACACAAAAACTAATAGGAACATATGCATTTGGAAAGTATATTGGAGATTAGAGGGACAGACATAATGGGTGGAGGACTGTAGAGTTATCAGACTGTGTGTATGTGTGCATGTGTGCGCGCACGCGCGCGTGTTGTTCAGCTGGTAGCCTGTCTTGGCAGGGTGACAGGGTGGTGTTGTAATCTCCCGGCCAGTGTGCGGCAGCACCTTTCATTTCCACAGGATTACAACGCAGTGTTCCACACGCACGCACACACACACACGCACACACAGGGCAGAGCCATGCTGCCACACTGCATGCAAGAGATAACTCAGCATTTCTGTTGTCCCCTGTTCCAACTCCTCCCCTAAGCCACATCAAACCCAGGAGGGTTTGTAGAGAAAGCTGGATGAGAGGGGGAGACAGAGAGAGAGAGAGAGAGAGAGGGGGGGGGGGGGGGAAGAGAGTGAGTGAGAAAGAGGGAGAGAGAGGGTCATAAAGACTGCCTGCCCACCTTGTTCCTTTGCCACGTTTATTGTTGCGTTTTTAATTTGCATGCAGGAGGATTTGGAAGGCAGCGCTCCGATTCTGGTGTCTGTGGTTTCAGCCGAATCGCCAGTGAGGAACAGCCTCTCCCTCCTGCCTTTCCTCCTCCTCACCCACATGCCTCCAAGTCTCTACTCAAAGCCTAAGTAACACGCTACCACGGCACTGCCGCACAGTAATCCAACTCAAATACTCCCCAAACCAACAGGATTAAACCCAAAGTACTAGAGCCAATCAAACAAAAGCTCAATGTGAACTCCATCCTAATGCTGGGAAGTCCTCAAAGAAAAAAATGACAAAAAAAAAATGCTACGCAAAGAGCAATGCATTTTCCAGGTTCAGATTGCTCAACAAAAAAGTGAAAAAAATATATATATAATATATAAATTATATTTTAAGTTACTTTTAATTAGTTAAGTTAATTTTTTTTAAAAACACTGCCCAAAACAGAAGCTGAAAACACCCTGTCTGTCCCTGTCAAGGTACATAGTTTGCATTTTCCATGGTGCTTTAAAAGTCTGAAGTTGTATTGTTATTAAGCAACTTTATTTTTTTTGTGTGAACTTATTTTGTGTAAAGGACAGTAGAGAAGAGTCACTTAGCCTTTCCATTTCAATACGACATTGATCGAACCTTCAGCGCAGATGTACATGCCTTGGGGTCAAAAGGTGCAGAATTATAAGGTAATAAAGTCTTCAGCGGTCCTCATGCAGCCTTGTAGAGCTCCCATTGTGTGGCCACGGTATAAATAGCAAGCAGGCGTTCTGATAAAAATATTTCACTCCTGACACAATGGCTGAATTCATGCGCGAGATTTACCCAACTATGCAGCGGCACACCGTATGCGTGTGCTTGTGTGAGCGTGAGTGTGTGTGAGCGAGTGTGTGTGTGTGTGTGTGTGCAGCAGTCACAAGCTGCCAATGAGAGCATAGGCCTGGTCTGTCAGAGAACAGCATGGTATTCACCCCCCTCCCCCACCCCAAAATGGAGACACATTACTGCATTAATAAACAAGTGGCTCTGCTGTGAAAACCCTGCATGGGAACGAGAGAGGGAGCGAGTGAGAGAGCCAGAGCGAGAGAGATAGAGAGAGGGGAGGAGGGGGAGAGTGAGAGAGCCAGAGCGAGAGAGAGATAGAGGCCAGCTCGGCCTTCTCTGTCACACGGCATGGCCAACACCTTACTGTAATCTCATTTACTGGTTATCATCAGACCCCATCAGCCTGACCTCACTCACCGCACCAAACAAGCCGACAGATGTCCATCAATTCGCTTTTTTTTTCTCTCCCCTCCCCGAGACAGGATTATAGCATGATAAAATCATGCAATGTTCTACCACGAAACAAAAGGTACTGTGTGTGTTTTAGATGTCACAGATTTAACCTTGTCCGAGACACACACCGACAAAAAAAAGTTTTGAGGAAAACATTGGGAATGTTGTGGCTTACTAGAAGTTCATCAGCCAGACAAACATCTCTCATGTCCAAATGGGAGAAAGACAAGCAGGGGAGTGACAAAGCATTATTGTCTTTCCCTCCATAGACCTGGCAGCAGGCCAAAGCCGGCAGACAATGCTATGCAGATAAACGCAGCCGATAACATGGTATGTTCAAACCTGCTTCTCCTCCCGAGTGAGCATGCACGGGTGCGTGTCCTGCAAATGACGTGTGATGGGTCGTAAATACGGTACGCCGTGACGACCACGTCCATCTGCTGACTGGGGGAGCGACTTACAACATGCTTGCTTTGGGTAGACGTCCAGGCATATGTGAATCTCCCGCTATGATAAGCAAAGATTGACTGCTCGAAAATTTACCCTGTTTTCAAAGCAGGAATTTGTCATATAAATAGGGTAGCTTGAAAGACCCATTCAAGGTCATGGTTTTGGCATGGAGAGTGAAGAGGGAGAATGGGGAAATGGGTCAACCCTCTTATTTGAACTCCTAATCATCCCTGAGGGTAAACTTAAGATTCAGTTACATGTAGTCAATGCTTATTTATTTATTTATTCATTTCATTTATTTATTCTATGTATTTTTTCTCTTTATATATTAACCCTCTCATATGAGGACTTGGGTCAGACAGCCTGGCCTAAATGCTCACATACAGTAGTGAGCTGAAGTTTAAATAGAGGGCAAGGTATCTTAAATTTGGTTATTATATTAGATATTAGACACACTATGCAATGATATTGTCTACATGAACTCTGCAACATTTATCACCATTTAAGAAGCATCATTAGATGTTCTAAAAAGTGCCCAATTGCCTACCATTAAGTTTGGAGACAGCTGCTTGATTGGTTATCAGATCTCTTCTGTTGTCATGGTCAGCAGAAGATTGCTGCTCATTTGAAAGGAACAAGGCAACCTGCTTCTCTGCTTTCCAAGTGGGACTTGGGAAGGCATTTCAGAACTGAAGTGGGAATGGAATGATATCAAGGTCCCCAGCTGGGAAACCTATGATGTCAGTGTTGACGGAGTTAAAGGCTGTGACCTCACCAGTCACAATAACCCAGCTGACAAAGATAACAGACTGGCTGCTCATATGCACATGCTTGCAGGGCGAGGCATGATTATTCAGGAAATGGGGCTCTTTGTCAGCAATTACTCCCATAACAATGGTAACCAATTCGGTGTTACAATATGTCACAGTTGCTCAAATCGTGAAATTGTCCATGAGTGTTCTGAAACCCATAGATACTTGGGTGTAGAGAATATTAAAAATACTTTGTATAATCCCAAATAATTTTGATTCAGTTATCCTTTACCTAAATGTAACTATTAGGGTAACATTGTTGATGATGTATTACATACATTAAAAGCCTGCAATGCTAGTCACGGCATAGCTACAATACTCTTTAACACTTACACTTCTATAGATTGTGTATATACAGTGGTTTAGGCATGAAACAATAGCAGTTAGGATGGTAAATACAACATAGATCAACAACAAGAGGGGGGGGGGGGGTGAATGGAGAGGTTGAGAAAGTATGCAGATACACAACAAACAGCTAATAGCACAAGAATTAGAAGCACATCCAGCTCCTTCGAGAAGTGAGTTTCGGATTCCATCAATTATAAAAGCTTAATTGAGTTTTAATTCAAAGCTGAGGTTTAATTGCTAATATCAGAGCAGAATTAAGCTGATAAATCACAACTGGTCTTATTAAATTATGGATTGAAATAACAGAGAACCTGCAAATTGTGCGTGTCAGCTAAAGCTGTATTCTTAATTGAATGGTCTGCCTTACCTGAAAGTAAACCTTAGGCCAATGTTTCCTACATTACATTCCAACTTTAGTGGAAAATGTTAAGGGGGCGAAAGTATATGATTCATGATGACAGAGAAATTAAATTATGAAGAAATTATAACTTTCTGAAAATATGAGATGATTAAAATAAGGGTTTTCAACCTGACTTATGGCACTGCAAGAGGATGCTCAAAGAGGTCAACAAATAACCAAATAGCATCAACAAAGACTGGTAAACAAAATCTTAGTACCAGGGAGTGTGTATGAGAGAGAAAGAGAGAGAGAGAGGTAGAGAGTACTAGTAAGCACCAGCCTGAGCACTTCAACGAGTCCTAATGTCCCCCATACAGTCCCTCACTCTTACACCGTACACACACACACACACACACACACACACACACACACACACACACACACACACACACACACACACACACACACACACACACACACACACACACACACACACACACACACACACACACACACACACACACACACACACACACACACTCTCTCTCTCTCTCTCATTTCAACACACACTGCATCTGCCGGAGCTAGTGGCTATAGTTAAATTGAAATATTTCCCGGCGTGTGTCAGAAGCATGCAGAATGGTAATTATGACAGATCTGATTAGGCGGGCCGAGTCGAGCGGCTCCGGGCTGCAGGTGCGACCTTGTGCATTCCTGCGTGTGTAAATAAAATTAATTACAAGCGTGGGGGGCGCGCGGCGCGTGACATCGGCGCGCGCGGGGGACTCCCACGGGGGGCACCCTAATGGAATATTTTCCCCGAGTCTAATAATACAGTTGGTATTGACTTGAGGTAATTAGGGGGATCATTAAAGCGCTTTTCCCGGCGTATTTGCCTGCCTGATCAGATTAGCGAGAATGGGCCTCAGAACAAGCCCTGTGTGGTCTGTCAGAGGAGAGGAGACAGTGGGAGAGGGCTTGCAATCTACTTCACTCCTGAGCTGGAGAGTGGGTGGGGGCATGGAGGGTGAGGGCCACTCTGGGCTCTGACAGGGGAGTAGAGGTGGGTTAGAGAGTGAGAGGTAGGGGTAGAGAGTGAGAGGTAGGGGTAGAGTGTGAGAGGTAGGGGAAGAGAGTGAGAAGCAGGGTTAGAGAGTGAGAGGTAGGGGTAGAGAGTGAGAGGTAGGGGTAGAGAGTGAGAGGTAGGGGTAGAGAGTTAGAGGTAGGGGTAGAGAGTTAGAGGTAGGGGTACATAGTGAGAGGTAGGGGTAGAGAGTGAGAGGTAGGGGTAGAGAGTGAGAGGTAGGGGTAGAGAGTGAGAGGTAGGGGTAGAGAGTGAAAGGTAGGGGTAGAGAGTGAGAGGTATGGGTAGAGAGTGAGAGGTAGGGGTAGAGAGTGAAAGGTAGGGGTAGAGAGTGAGAGGTAGGGGTAGAGCAGGAGGAGGACAAGAGGAGAGGGGGAAGTCAGTGAGAGATAGTGACAGGGGGAGGTGTGAGAGAGATGGTGAGAGAGTAAGAAGCAAGAGGTCAGGAGAGTGTAAGCGGGCATGCTCAGTGTGACTCCAGTCCTGGCTAAAGGGGGTTCATGAATCAGGGGAGAGGTGGAAGGAGGTAAGGAAAGAGGGTGGGATGCTGGTGGGGGGGGAGGTGGGGGGTGGGAGATTCCTCTGTCCATTAAACAATAAGAGAATGGCTCATTTCAGTGTGAGGAGGACTTTGTCGTTTGCAAGATCATTCATTCGTTAAATTAATTATTCAGACATCTGGGTCTACAGTTCAAGGAATAGTGTCTTTAATAATGCAGCAAATCTGCACATCGTTTCCACGGCAACCTAATAACCATAAATAAATAAATCAATTAATAAACATGTGTGGCCTTTATTTCCCTTTTGGTACCAAGCTCTCATTAAATTTCAGGGGAAAGACAGACACCTAAGTCTGTAAACAAACCGATAATAGTTGGATAGATTTCCACTGAAAGAAGAGAAGTTTAGCTTTGAGGCCACCTTAAAAACACTTTAGTTCTATCCTGGCTATAATCTCTCTGTATCATCAGGATTTCTTTGGATTCAGAGACCCATGTTAAACAGACACGTTTAACAGACTAAACTGGGTATACCTTCCACACAAGTACTAAAACACCTTTCACTTACTGATGTGGGCTGTGTCCATGACAACAATTATAAGTTTTCACCCCAGGTTTGGCCACAGCAACACCAGGTATTTGAATTAGTTTTTTGTCCCATTTAAAATACTTGGGATTAGGCTGAGACATCTGAGTGGGATGCAAAGCCATCAGGCTGTCCTCATTCAAAACCGAAAAACAAGGCTTTCAACTAACCCAGGAAATGAATCATCCGAGAAGCAGGAAGGGGGAGGTGGGGGCTGTTAGAGTGATCGTCCAGTAATTTCACCAGCGTCACCCACTCCTCCCCCTCCCTCTCCCTCTCACCCACCCCATCTTTTCCACTCTAGAATAGCAAGACACTCGGTGCCCCTACTGCAACCCCCCACCCCCACCCGAGGGGTACCGTGCCAGGTGGGTGCAGGGTGACAGATGGCACACACCAGCCCCCCGACCCAACCCCCTCCCCGCTCTCCCTACTGCACCAGCCCCCTGCCTGGCCCCCCTGGTGGCGCAGCGGCAGACCAGATCAGTGCCATTCTGTCTCATTAGAGCCTGGCTAATTAGCGTAGCCTCTTCCAGGGGAGAAGTAGGAGAGGGAGAGAGAGAGGCACACAAAGATAAAGAGAGAAAGAAAGAAAGAGAAAGAGAGAGAGAGAGAAAGGAGAGGGGGGCGTTTGGTGGTGATTGGTTGTCCGCTGGTCATTCTAGAATCATGGGGCTACGAGCCCTGTGGTGAAGGGGCTCTCAGGGTGCTTGTTGCATGACAGCAGGGACTCTGATTCCCACAATCACACTCAGGATGTGTCAGCAACTCAGACACCAAGCTCCCCACAGCTAGCCTCCCTGACGCTAGCTTCCGCTATTTAGCAGCCAAAGTGGCACAGCTAACCGCCCTCAGTGTTAGCCTAGCCTGTTAACTTAGCGAGAAACAAAGAATGCTAGCTGCCACCTTCAAGCTGGTTTACACTAGTAACATTAACACTGGCTACCTAGAAGGCTAGCCTAAACTTCTCAAACCAAATGGGGAGTCTGCTAATGCTCAGTGACAGGCTACTTCTGCCAGCATTGTATCTTGTAGCCGACATCAACACAGGGTCTGAACAAAGTTGTGTGCAGCCAGCAGTTCTTTAAACTGAAACATTACTTCTATCTGATAAGAATATGATGGTTCATAAATACATCTTTCTAAAAACAAACAAACATTACCAAATGATCAAAACAGGGTGTCTCACGGGTACAAAAGAAATATGTAAAGGCTGTACATGAGCACGTCCATGTACAATATGACTGAATATCATAGTTTACATTGACTTAGTGCAACCAGTCACAGTAAAGAGGGTTTTGAAAAGCTACAGTGAATATGAGGGAGAGCTACCAGTTAAAAGCTGGCAGGGGCCTGCTGTGGTTACGAGCCCTGAGAGGGGATGGGATGGCTTGCATCCAAATCTCACCCTAACTCCCCCCCCCCCCCCCCACACACACACACACACCCACACAGTCACAAACACAAGCACAGACTCTCTTCTCTTTCTAATCTCCTCCCTTTATCTCCTCCCATCCCATCCCTTTCCTCTTGCTCATCTGTCTCTCGCAGGGCACTCTCACTCAAGGAAGACAATCACACACGTGCACAGAAACACACACACATGGAAACAATCTCTCCTCCAACCCCTCCCACAACACCCTGCCCCCACCCTATGCCAGCTCTACCAGGGTGCCTCTATACATGTATGTAACCTCTGACAATTACAGTGATACAGTGGGCAGAGGGATGGCACACCACGCCTATAAGGCACGCATGCGCCAATTTCCGTGATGAGGCCTCTCTTCCTCCCCCATTCCTGCTGAACCCCATATGGGCAAGCTGCCAACCTCAACCTCGACGCACCCATCCCTCACTACCCATCCCCCCTGCTCCTTCAACCCCCAACCCCAGCACCAGCAGGCCCTGTCTGGGTTACAGCCCAACCTAGGCCTGGGTGTCTGGTATGGATCTCGGGTCTCCTGTTCTGAGGTTGAGCAGCTACTTCCCCTGGTGGTGGTGAGGGCAGTGTGGGCCGGGAGGGGGTACCAGCTGCCCGGGGAGCGCCCATTACGAGATGGAGCCAGAGATAAGTGCTCTCCCAGGCCCCCTTTCACAGGCATAATTAGCGCACTTCTTATCTGCTGCTCAATTCACATTCACACCCGCCCGCAATGAATGAAGCAGGGACGAGAGAGAAGAGAGAGAGAGAGAAGGTGGGGGGATGGAAACTATAGAGGCAAGAGGCACAGTGGAAACCTGTTCCCAGACAAATGATCATTTGAGAGGAGACAGTTGTGATTTAATGCTATGTTTTGTCTTTGTACCCTCCCCCTCTCTCTCTCCGTACTTCTAAAAAGTCTTTGAACTCTCGAACAAAAACAGTGGTTTGTGCATCAAACTGCAATTTGGTAAAACAAAGGTATCTGGAACTATAATCATCCTAATCAGCAAGAAAAAAAAAAACTTACACAGATATTTGCAGATAATTTGATTCTTTCTAATCTATTTTCTTTTTCATCAAATACAATTGGGAGAAATGTCCTACTGTGCTACTTCAGATATATGCAACCTTTAATAATAAAGCTTTGTGCTGCATTTCTTTAATTACTTTTAATAAGTATTCAACTGATGGTAATTTTTTTGCGAACACAAGCTGGTAGTGCTCAATGAGTGGGTTGTTCACCAAGAAGATAACAGGGCAGCGCATCGAGTTGAGAGTAATTCAGAGCACTGCTAACATAAACAGATTTGTTTTGTGTTGAAACACTACCTGCTGTTCTCTGCAACCCACAATAAAGCAGACATACAGTATGTCGTTATAGCAATAAATCACCTCTATGGCGTTATAGAAGAGGATTGTGTAACGTGCCTCAGTCATAATCCCTGGTTACTGGTGGACGCAATTGTTTTCATGGAGTCTACGCTATACATCCAGGTTTAGTTTGAGGATTGTTTTGTTTTGCTTGTTTGCCTGACAAGGAAAGAGCCAACCGTCTCACTGTCTCAACAACATGTTCAGACGTGAATTGAAAACACTATATCTGTAGCACTGCAGAACACCTACATTAAAGGATTGGTAACTAATGCATTCAAAGATAAAGTGAGTGTTTTGCACATTGGGGCCTCTTGGAATGACACCAGCATCGATAGACCCATTTGAAAGATATATCAGAAGTTATGCTCCTTTCTAAAATGTCTTAGCTATTAAAGTCGTACTGTAAGTATCAAAGTTTGTACATTTTGTATTCATACTATACCACATTTGTGTTTACATTATGTCACCCTGGCTATACAGTACAGATACAAGAATCCTGCTTTTGAGTTTCATTCCATGTGCTGCTACTTTAGTTTCAGCTCGTAAATAGGCACGTTTTCGGTTTTGATATATCATCTCTATTGTTTTTGTGAACAGAGACTTTAGGGTAGGTAACAAAACAGAACAGGTTTATAAGAGTACATTTGTGTCTAAACCAAACCTTTTGGGAGGTCAAATGAAACGTTGCGTACCTGACTCTTGGAGGCAGCCACCTTGGCGAACAAGGCTTGGGACACTTTAGCCCTCTTCATCTCCTGCTGGATCTCATCGTAGATGGAGGAGTTGATGTTGAGGATGCAGCTCTCCGTCTTGCCGTTCCATTCGCTTGGAAGGGGTGAGGGCTTCACCTGGGAAACAGCAAAGATGGGCTGCAGCTTAGCACCTGTAGATTGTCTCTTTACCGTGTGACAATAACCGGAATGTATGGTGTCAGTGTCACATGTTTAACTACATGTTGACATGCTAACCCTAACCCTATATTGACACTCTCCCCATATATACAGTAACGTGGGCCTTCGCACAACAAAAAACAATGAGGGTGATGTGTACAGTTTCAAGCATGATACTACTGTAGGCTATAGTGTACGCTAGGGTGGCAAGTGGGATTGAATAGAGATAGCAGAGAGAATTGTTTGCTCACAGGAGAGATGCCCACTGGGATTCTGGGGTTCCAGTCCTCCTGTCTGACGTTGTTACAGTCTTCTCTCCTGGGCTGGGGATGGGGGCGACAACGGAGGTTTGTTTGTTCAGACTTATAGGGACAAAAGGGATTTAGCTGAACACACATGCACAGAAGTGTACAGACATGTGGACAGTCACATACCGTAGACACATGCAACTACGCGTACACAAATGCAACTGCACGGACACAGATACAGGAATAAAACCACACATCACAGTGGCTGTTTTTGCCTCAATATGAGCTCTTACAAATACAGCCCAGATTCAAATCACCCCACATATAAAAGTCTAAAGTGTAAATCATCCGATATATTAAGTATACTGTTCAAATCACCCCATAAAGGCTACTGTTCAAATCACCCCGTAGATATAAAGTCTACTGTTAAACCTAAGGCCATAAATTAACAGCGACAAATGCAAGAAACATTTTACGGATCAGCAGACCAATTAAGTCTCGCTATATTCCTCAACTTTCTTTAGGTGTGCTTGACTTCAATTTATGGCTGCATGAAATTTAACTAAATGAATCTACTGCAGCCAACATGAAGGCTCTGGGGAAAAAACGCTGTTACTTACTTTATATTATATAATACACACAGTAAATGCGTATTGTAATGTTATCTCAGACATTCCTCAGTGGTGATAAGCACTTCCAACCCTAAACTTTACATTACAGGGTTTCTGTAAATTGGGAAATGGCCAGCTCTCCTCACACATTCAAAAATATTATATTGCTAAGGACCAAATGGTTATTGCTATTTTGACAACATGGACTCTGCTTTGGAACACAAAGGCCAAGTAAAAAGTATTTCGTAACATGCAGTTATGTTTGGTCTCAATTTATTGCCCACTCATTGACAAATGATATGAGATTTGTATTGATTGATGACGTATCTTTGTGTAAAAATTTAAATATTTGCTGATATATTCTCAATGTGTTTGGATGGACTATTTATGTCTCTCTCTTTTCAGTCTCTTAACTTAGCCACGTGGTTTGTGCACTCATGTCCAAAATGCACCATTCGATTTAACATATTTTCCCCGCAATTGATTCATTAGCATCTAATTAAGCAGTACTTTGACCATTCTTGCTCTAATCTAGTTTTTTGCACAGGGTGTTAAGTAATGTTAAAGATGGTCAGGTAATTAGGAGTTTTGTATTTTCTTCATATTTATATGCTTTTCAGTTCACACCTCCCCTTCAGGCCACATGAACTTAATTTTTAATGTATTTTTTTATATTTTTAACTACAGTCGGAGCTGGGACACTGTGTCAAACTAATTGTTAGGGCTGGGACGTGCAAGAACTGGCGCTGGCTGTCAAGCCACCCATCAGGGCATGCGAGAAACATACCTCCGCATCTGTTTTTATGAGCGCTATAAAGTCCTCTCTGTCTCTCCTGAATTGCCACCCTGCTTGATTTATGCGGCCAAAATTACATTGCGTCTGACTCAATCTGGCATATGGCCAGGGCTACTCCTTCTACCTGCTATAAGCACTGATCTAGATAGCTAATAAGGACAGGATAATATGTTATATAGGTGAGTACACAGTGCATGCTAGCCAGCAATCTAATAGGCAGGTTTGTGTGTGATCAGAGGACTAGAAAAGAAACAATGCTGTGGTGTCAAAAAAATATATTTACTGTGGTATCTATAAATGTATATTCTTTTTTTAGATACCGCCACATCATTAGTCTATTTTCTAGTGACAAAGCGTTCTCTTTTTTGTATACATTATTTAAATACATATTATTGGCCTCCATCTTAATTTTTTCATTTAAATATTGCTTTCATGAATTTGAAGAGGAAATGATAATAAATGGCTAAGTTGTAAATTGCGAAATAGGTATTAATGTGATGTTTGACCTATAATTTAATACATAATATATGTTGCATAAACGTTTTTTCAAGAAGATTTAAATAATCTTGAATTAATTCAGGGAAATTATCAAAAAGGTATGCCTCATATTTACAGCTCAATGTGTCATTCAACTTTTGTCATTCAAAGCCGTTCAATGTGTCCTTGTACAAAGGTCCTCCCACTTTCTACTATTAACACTCTCCACTTCCCCTCTCTCTCACACTATCTGTCTCTATCTCTCTCCATCAGTGCCTGCCTTGTTCTGAGCTTTGTCCATGTGAGAGGGCTTTGATTGTGGGGATGAGCGCTGAACTGCAAAGTGGCCTTCCCTCAGACCAACCAACAAACTTCTCAAATCATCCCAACTCTCCCTTTCTGTTTCAACAGAATAACAGCTTCTGTGTTTGGGCATGGATAAGCACACAGGGGTACTTTTTTTCCCAACCTCTTTCTCACTCTCTTGATCTCTCTGCGTCCCCATCTCCTCCTCTCTCTCTCTTTGACTTTCTCTTACCCCTGCTCTTTCTGTCACTTCAACACTCTCTTTCTTTCTCTCCTAAATAAAAGCCCCATCTTCAGTCGAGGCTGGACAGAGGAGGTCTTTGTTTGGCACTTCTATTCCCAGACACACTCCACCGCACTTCAATTGGGCCTAAGTAGGAAAAGTTGCCACGCACCTTTAAAATAAAAACCCTTTGATTGGTGTGGGTTAGAGGGTAGCGGTCAAGGCGGTTAGAGAAAGTGAATGAGGGACTGACTGGCAGACAGAATAAGGCATGATCCCCCACAGAGCTCGTCATTGCTGAGCGAGTCCTATTTTTAAGAGTCAGGCAGAGGTATAGGTGCCTAATGTGTGATAAAAGGTCAAAATTTGCACGTAAAAAAGGCTCCCATCTGGGGGGCCAACTCACCTGTTTGGGGATGGGCAAGTGTGTTTACGTGTATGCCAGTAAGCAAAAGTGTCTAAAAGTTCACTAAAAGTGTACACCAAGAAATCGATTTGAAGAAATTGTTGGGGCACAAAATTACATGGACAAGCTCACTTGAACTGTTCATGACATATCTGAGTTGTACAACAACACAAGTAGTAAGCACATCAACACGTTACAATAAGGCTTCTGCGAGGCAGTACATAGACCATTGGATTAATTTGCCAGTTTGGAGAATTAAACGAAGCATTGCTAATTTACATTTCTACGCACAACTTCCTCGACGACCTCGCAAACTCCCAACTCTGCACGAGACCTGAAAAAGCTGCACCTGACCACTTTTCTTTGCGCGTCTCGTAGACGGCCCTCGAGTGTGTAAGGTGTTTGTGTGCGCGCGTGCGCGTGTGTGCACATGTGTGTGTGTGCACGTGTGAGCCACAGCCGCGCGCTCTCCCGTGTGTGGTACCTGTACGGGCCGACTGGGCGGGGTGCTGATGAGCGGGGCGGGGCCCATTGCGGAAGCGGCGGTCAAGCTCCTCTCCCTCTCGTCCTGGTAGATGCGGTCCCGCTCGACCTCGGGCAGCTGCAGGAAGTTCTGCATGGCCCGCAGGTTGACCAGCAGTGACTGGGACGCCGTCTTCGGGTCTTCCTCCTTCCGCAGGATTTCTGACAGCAGGCCCTGAGAGAGTAGGAGGGGGATGGGAACATACAGCGCGCAGGTGAGTCAGGTGGCTGAGCGGTTAGGGAATCGGGCTAGTAATCTGAAGGTTGCCAGGTCGATTCCCGGCCGTTCAAAATTATGTTGTGTCCTTGGGCAAGGCACTTCACCCTACTTGCCTCGGGGGGAATGTCCCTGTACTTTCTGTAAATCGCTCTGGATAAGAGTGTCTGCTAAATGACTAAAATGTAAATGTAAATGTACTTGTATACTCAATAACAGAGCCTGAGAGACATCATTATATACTGTGGTCAACTTTACCGTGCAAACGTCAAAGAGGACGTTCGATGTTATATAACCCTGATTGTTGAGCATGTTGCTGAACGTACGTTTGAAATATGGACGTCCATCTTCTCGTTCCACACACGTCCAATGCATTTCTAATGTATTCCCATTTCAGTGTTTCCTAGTTCTGCATACTATTTACTTATTGAGCGTCACCCAACATACAGTAGCAATCAGTGTATCCTCTGTTGCTTTTCAATAGCATTGAATTCCATCATTATGTGGGGTTCACTTTGGTGACTTCAATGACTGGATTGTGGGGAATGTGTGATTGAGGCTTTTCATCGGGTGTTGGACGCACACTGTGAAACCCATCATCTGCCTCTTTTCTATCAATAGGTGTGATTTGGCTTTAAATGAGAATAACATGACAACACTCTAGCACTCCTGCTGAAGAGTTACAGTCCTTTGGGTATAAGTGGCAGAGTGAACAACCACTAAATGGCGTGCACAATTTAACGACAGTTAATACTTTTTTAGAACTGGGGAGTTAATGGTACTGTCTCTGTTTGAATAGGTAAAGCTTTGGAAGCCTACAGCATGCATGCTCTGATACAGACAAGAAATCTGAGGATAAGAAATGCTTGCAGACCAAGGGACAGAGAGTGCATATCACCAGAGCACAGATGATAGCGCAAAAGATAGGGTCTGTGTACGCGTGCGTACATTTCTGTCTGTGTGTACGGTTTGTGTATCCATACAGGCCCGAATGGGAGCGTGTCTTCATGCGTGCGTGTGCGCGTTTATCGTCCCTAGCCATCATCCCTTTCTATCTCCCTAGTCAATCTGCTGCCTCTCCAAAAGCAGGCCACAAAGGAGGCCCACGCCTTCTCTGCGCGCCTCCCCCCCCCCCCCCCCCACCCATCCTGACGCCAGCCCCTTCGTGTCACCGCACGCCCCACCTTTTATTAACACGCTTCGACAAGGAGGGAAAACGCACAATAAATAATAAAAGGCAGCATTCTCTCCGACGGCACATCTCTAAATCCTCATATCAACCAGATAAGGGTGCGATTGAGGGGGATTTGCACATTTTCACAAAAACACCACTGGCTGAGGCTATATACTGTACTGTTTTGGGGTGTGGGGGAGGGGGACATGCACCTCTTCCAGTGGATCCTTATCTCCATTTTTGACTTTTGACTTCAAAGCAGCTGAGGCGTAATGAGGTTTGCCGTCACCACCCCCTCGAAAATATGCAGAACGTCTTTAAAGAGACGTTATCTGGAAGCAGGGCCCTCGCCCTTAAAGTGAATTCAATCATGTTTTGGCAGTGGGGCTAGCTTCTTGGCGGACACTGGAGGGGTTAACATGCACCGTTTGGATGATTAGGGAATGTTTGGACCAAACTCCCGCTTTGTGTGACAAATGTTGATCAGAGTGCTTTAGGGTGAGGCAGCAGGCGTTAGGAATGTGCATTTTCCAGATTTTTAAGACGTCAAAGCGTAAAGCAGAGTGGGAAATTCTTGAACAGATTGTCTAAGTCAAAGTAAGTCCAGCAGGCCTACAAAAAAAAAAGTGAGGCCTGAACTCAGCTAACTGTTTGGATGATTTCAGGTTTGTCTTTCACTCAGTATATATAAAATGGAATTGAATATGAACTGATAAGCTATAACTCATTATGAATGGACTTGTAAATACTTTAGGTGCATGTTACAAATGTGCTTTTCTCCCTCACCTGTGTCCGGTTGAAGGCCACGCGAGCAAAGACGGCCTGCGAGATGCCCGCCCTCTTCAGCTCGTCCCTCACCCACTGATAGATTTCAGCAGAGACTTCTGTGCTGGAGGCCACCTGGGGCTCCAGGGGCTTGGTCAGAGCACTGCGGTTCACCGGCGGGTGGTTGAGGTACTGCTGCGACAGCGACTGCTGCGCCAGCAGACGGTTAACGGCGTACTGCTGGTTGAGGATCTGGGCCATCACAAGCTGCTGGTTGACCAGCTGAGGGCTGATGGGCGTGGAGACCAGGCCTGGGTGGTGCAGGCCAGGGAGCTGGGGCTGCCGGCCCCCTCCCTGGCCCCCGCCGTGGGGGGGTGGCGGAGGAGGGAGCGGGGGCACGGGTGAGGAGGGGGGCTGTTCGGCGGTGCTGCCTGGAATGGGCTGCTGGGAGAAGGTCAGGTGGCTGTGATTGTGGTTGTGGTTGTGATTAGACCCAGGTGGGGATAGGTCCGAGAGGCTGTCCATTTCGGCTGGATGTTGGCAGGGCGGAGGAGGAAGAACAAGGGGGCGGCAAGGACAGAAAGATGGAGGGAGGAGAGAGATGAGAAATGCAAGGAGAAAGAGGGAGATGGATGAATATAAAACAAAGGGGAAAAGAATAGGCGGTGTCAATAGAAACAAATTATTGTTCAAACCTGTTTGACAGTTTACCAAGCCAATCTATTGGTCATTCACGAGCCACATTAAATAGTCTAAACAACATTCTTGGATGTTATGGGTCTGCAAACTTCCCCCATGACAAAGTTCTTTAGAAGTGCAAATCATCAGGCAAACCCTCCCCCCTCACCACTACTGAGATAACTGGTGTCCTTCTGTTTGGTGTCAGACCTGGCTGTCCAGACACTTTCAAAACCTCCCTGATGGAGGCCGAGGATGAAGGCCCTTTTGTGTGACCTGAAACTTCCCACAGCTAGGGCAGCTCTAGAAATTAGTTTATGTCGGTCGCCCAATCACGTGAGCACTAGAAACAAGCCTGGAGTGTCTAACCAAGGCTTGCATGAGAAGAAGTGAGTATGTGTTTGTGTGGGTGTTTGTGTGTATATGTAGACAAGAAGTGCCTGATAATCCTGAATCGTTCTTTCAGACCAAATTCTAAAACAAGGTACACCATCTAACCAATATGACATTTTTGGGGGACTGTCTGGAGGTGTAAAAAAGACAAGGCAGTGTATGGCAGAAGGGAAAAACTGCAGTTTGGACCTTTGGGGAAAATGAATGCATTGCATCGCAGCAATTTGGTACTATTTGTGGCAATAGTGGTTGTTGATGTTTAGAGCTCAGAGTTCTAAGTTCAGAGTTTTTAAGAGTTCAAAGTGCAATTACATTCACATGCACTCAACCAAGAGACTGCTGTCTAAACGAAATAACAACATTTATAGTCAGAAATTGTACAGTGTGCTACTGCCTGCACAAAAAAACTGATTCAGAAAAGCACAAATTGGTGATAACAGGGAAGAATCTCCAAAGAGCTGAATATTTCAGCACCAGATAAAAGATTAAATACTGTACATGGAATTCCTCCAAAAATACCCACAATAATCTGAGTATAGCTGTGTTTCTTAACTGTCTCTGAACACAAACCCCCTGAAAAAGTGTGCTCTATTCAGTATTTGTTGAAACAAATGAAAAAAGAAATGAAAAAAACTTGGTAATAATCACATCTCTCCCATAATCCCCGGCATTCCCTGATTTGACGCTACGGTGTGTCTCTACTTCCTTGTGTGTGTGTGTGTGTGTGTGTGTGCGCATACTCATGCAAACACACACATACACAAACTGCTGGGGGGCACGCTCACAAACACACACACACACACAGCATTTCCATGCAAATTGAAAAAAGGGGGTGACAGAAAAGCACGACATGCCCTGGAGAAAAGACAGCCACAGAAGCGGGAGTCCTTGTGTGGAATACAGCCACAAAAGATCCCTGGATTAAACACACAATGGGAATGGGGATGTGGGCTGAGGCAAAGTGAGAAAGAGAAAGAGCGAGAGAGAGGCATCAAAACAGGCCTCTCTCTGTTCTGTGTCAAATACAGGTGCCGATTACTGCACTAGTACTCCATAAGGAGGGGTCAAATTTGCTAGGTTTCATAAGGACCTAAACTTATCTAGCTCTTGGTTTTTAAATAGAATGTATTCAACCCATTGAAATGTAGGTTTCCTATTGGATTATTTTTTTTTGTATCACCCCAAGCCATGACGGCTTACCTATATCTTCAATGTATGTGATTAAATATGTACTCTTAGATGACGTGAAACACAAATGATAGACCATGGTCTATTAGCTTTAAAGGCTGGCATTTTCCCAATACTCCCTTTGCCATCACTGGCATTCGTGGGCATGCATGGCGAGCAGCCTCTCTTCATCAATATTAAGGTTGAAAGTGTCACCGCAGGCAATGAGCAGTCACCTGTGGGGTGATTTGGGGAGGGGGGGGGGGGGGGGGGGGGGTTGGTTGGGTCTGAAGCAGGGTGGAATGGTTATTGTGTGTGTTTGTGTGTGTGTGTGTGTGTTTGTGTGTGTGTCCACAGACGGTCAGGCGGAGCCACGTGACGTACCTAGTGTGTTGGCACGCGGGCTGTCATGGAGGACACACGTCCCCAGGTAACCCTCTAGCTGGGAAGGTTGGCGCATGCCTGAGTGGACACACGCAGATGGGCACACACACACACACAGACACACAGATAGGAGAAGACAAACATGGCACAGGTGTGAAGAGAGAAAGACAGGGTTAAGGCTCGTGAGGTGTGCTTGTAAAGGATAAGAGAGGGGAGGACCAGTGTTAGACTAGGGCTAATTCAAGCACAGGAGAGGCCATGCTACCCTCCATATACCACAGAAATATAAATATCACTTTTTCAAACACAGGTGACTTGTGTCCTAAAATTGGATTTACAACATACAGGGAGGGGGAAAAAAAGTTGCACTTAGGTGCAAATATATGGTGTTAGAAAAAGATTAAACCCGTCCTCATATTATATCTTGACTCATCAGAGTGGGCACTAGCTTCTTGGGGTGGTGGGTTTGTGGTACAGATGATTAAAGCTGATTTTTTAACAATTTCATTACTGCTGCATGTAATGACTCATTCACCATTTCTTTATCAAAACAAACATCAGACTTGTGTCTGCGAATACGTGACAGTATCTGAATTATGGGAACCCTAGTTTACAGAAAAGAGTTAGTAAGTTATGATAATACAAAGGGTGCCTTGTTGCAGAACGTTTACTTTTTTATTGGATTTCTAACTTGATGAAAGCAGGAAAATTGCCAATCTTATATATGGTAACCTAAACAACAGTATAGCCAAGGACCTTAAAATGGCCTTAAAGTGTACAAAAAAGTTAACTATGAATGTGTACATTAGCTGGGAAATGTGTCATCAATAGATGATGAGATAAATATACATTTACTGCAACAGGGAGACAAAAAACCCATGGTGGGGTGAAGTGTATTGGAATGTTGATTGGGTGGGTGTGATGAGACAAAGTGAGAGCGTAACATTTTGCGCCCCTCCGTTTTGCTTACCCATCATATCTTTTGTCTTCTTGAAATGTTTATACCAGCGCCCAAATTCCTGACACTTTGCCGCCGACACATTTGCATAGTAAGTGCTGTTCACAATGGAGGAAATCATACTCTGAAAGAGAGATTCATAAAGACAGAGAAAGAGATAGAGAGAGAGAGAGAGAGAGAGAGAGAGAGAGAGAGAGAGGGGGGGGGGGGGGGAGAGAGAAAGCCTTCAGGATCCACAATCTGGAATATACGGACATACATCAAATCTTGTGAAACATGCACTAACATTCAGTCTTGTGAAAATGAATAAAACATTTCTAGCAAAAGATAATTTACAGTAAGTCATGCACAAATCTGGTCTTGACTTCCGACTGTGAAATGCAAACAAAAATACTGAAATTGTAAACAGGCCTGTCCCTTTATAACAAATGCCACCAAGAAGAATAGAACTGTTTTTAAAAGCACGCAAATTGTAATATTGAATTCTATAACTGTTGTTAAATATCAACCTGTGAAAGTCTGGCTGTTTTATATTGTATAACAATATGTTGATAGATACAACTTCAACTGTTATAGAAGGTTGCTCTTACATATGTATGTGCTCTTGCCTTCTAACAACTTGCTTTAATATTTCTATATTCCTTTACAATGCACTTCATAAAAATAAAAAAGGCGCGATTTCCTTTTCATTAAAATCAATGTTTTAACACCTTACTGGCCTCCGGGGCGAATAGCGGGCGAAGGGCTGTTTTGATTGTTATAAATATTCAAAAGATGAAAACCATCTGTTTTCAAATTACAGGTATGCCGTGTTTATCATTTCTTTAATATGAGCACTTGGGGACTGGAGGAACCTTCTGGCACAACAGCTCTTCCTGCCAGCATCGCACAGTGCCGAATGCCGCCCCGTCTTCTCCTTAGCAGAGACACTTGGGGAGTGTAAGGAGGGAAGCAGTGAACGTCTTAGTAGACCAGAACACTGACCTCCTGACCCCCAACACATCGGAGTCTCCTGTTACAGCACCGCCAAAAAACTGCAGGTACACAACTCCACTGTAGACCGCAAGTACAGGTAATACACTTTTACCATAAAAAAACTGTATCAGTTTTCCAAAAGTCAAATGACTGTTTCTTGGAAAGTTGCAAGTATCTAGGATAATGAGCGTAATGCACATTCCTTTTCAAACTTAGCGTGTTTTATTTACAGTATGTGGGCTAGGCAGAGCTCACCCGAGGCTCAGCCTTGGCTCCTTTGCCATCTTTGACACAGATGTTCTAATAAACGCTCCTCATTAATCAGCCCTCTCCCTCAATACATCACTCCTCCTCTCACAGGGGGATGTGTGTGCGCATTTGTGTGTGTGTGTCTGTATGTGTGAATGTGTGTGTGGTTGCCTCTGTGGTTTGAATCCTAGCACAAAACACACGGCACATCCACACATAGGCACCCACACACGTCCACAAACACACACACACACACACCAAATCAGGCAGATAACCAGCTCTGCCGTCATCGTCACACCCGCGGGGCCTCTGCCAGCAGCCATCAACAGGTAGTGTGTGTGGCACCAGGATGTGTTGGTTTGGGCCCTTTAAGTGATAGCCATCTGCAGCACAGGAGCTTATCAGAGTCCAGGATGTCGTGCTTGGCATTATCGGCCCCCGACATCTACTCTGCTCTTCTCCCCCGCCCTCGTCAAGGGAAAAAGACACATGACAGCCGGCGTGTAAATGTGTCCACACACACGTACGGAAGCACACACATCAGTCAAAATCATCCAGATATCTTCAGTTAAACCGTGTACAGGAAAGAGGTATGGGGATGCCCATTTCACCTCCCTCAATATGAGTTCTCTCTCCTTAATATCTAGCGCATCATCATTACAGCCATTTACAGCCCCACTACATGCTTACAGCTTTCTAACCCACAGACACAGAAACACACACATACAAAATTAGGCCCAACAACCTTAGCTCTGACAGCCTCAGTTGCTATGGCCCATTCGGAGATGGCATTCGATGGCTATTTGCTGCTATGCAACAGAACAGCTGCTCTGTCAAGTCGCCTGCCTGGAAAAGGGAGGCGGGGGAGTGTGAGGAGGGGGAGTGGGAGGAGGGGGAGTGGGAGGAGGGGGAAACAAGGGAGACGGGGGTCCTTTGTTGCCATAGTTTCATCAGAAGCGGGGTTAAGCCTGCTTCCTAGCTGCTGAGCGGGCCTCCTAAATGCTGGAGGAGTTTACAGGACACACCAGTAAGTTTGAGCGAGACCTGCTTTTACACTTCCAACATGTATCCATATAGTATAGTGAACAATACTGTTTTCTGTCACTGTCTCTCCAGGTTCACCTCAAAGCTCCCTCCCTCCCTTCTTCCGTTATTCTCAGCTAGTCTCTTTGTGGCATTTGTAGGCGAAACACAAAGAATGACTCCCCACAACAAAAGAATGAAACTAAATGTTTGACAAGACTAGGGACAAAAGGGGCTGTTTTTCAAGGTAACCCCCCCTCCCCTTCTTTTAGCTGGGGTAATTATATCGCTCTCTCACACACACACACACTTTTTTTCCTTTCTCACTCTCTCTCACATTCTCTCTCTCACTCTCTGGTTTGTTAACCTTTTTTTTCTCTTGGGATTACGCGCCTGAGTATCAAGGAGACACTAATCCCATAAAAGGTGCCAATCATCGCTGCCCTTCTGACACACCCTTTCCACCCCAAACCCCTCCCACCCCACCCCCATTGGTTATCCACAGCCCTTGAAGCTTAAGAGTGTCGCTGCCTCTCACCTGTTGCCTATCAAACATCCCGGGGGACATTCATATCAAAGACCTTGAGGTACAGTCAAATTGTGAGGCAGCAACACCAGGGTAACACTTGACCCCAACTAACAGATGTTAAACAAATGCAAATTGGACGAGGATCATTCCATGACTCTGTCCATGAGTTGAACAATGCAAAACCCGCAGTATTCCAGATGTCACATAGCTGTCACGTCGGCCACATAGGAAAACGGCGTTACTAACAGAGGCAGAAAACCGAATAACTGCCTCTTAAAGAGCTACACGTCTATCATAAACGCTCCTCGAACACTGCACAACACAGACAGAGGCAGCTTGGACTCCCTAACATATTTCTGTTATCAAGCAGATAACATTGAGGACGAGTGCGGCCTGCGTTGACAGTGGCCTGTGTTTGTGTGTGCGGTCGCCCTGGTGGATGGACCCCAGTGTGGCACGGTGGAGCGGTTCACATATGGACCGTAAACAGGGTGATTACGGGGCTGAGGAGGGAGCGCCGGCTATGCTCCGACTGAATGGCACCCTGGGAGTCCTTACATCATCACCACACTCATGCCCGGCTAAACACACAAACACATGAGCGTACAGAGGGCCTCCAGAAGACCACACTGAGGTCTATAAGGGAAAGCTGGTTCCATATTGCACACATGCACATTTTTGTCAGCTAGCGTGACACGATATATCGCAGTTTCATTCCTTACTGAGCTGCGAGCTCGTGATATATAGTGAGGAGTTCGTACAATCTCCAATACACTGCTTTCCTCTCCAGCTGTGGGAGAATACAATCACGCAATGCAATGACAGTTCTCCAAATACATACATATTTAAATACACACACACGTTTCAAGCCTGGCTATAAAATAAGGTGAGAGAAAAAAAGATTTGTTCAGACTGGCCCTGTCGTTTGCAAGAAGGCAGAGACAGCAACATAAAATAAAATCTATACAGTATATGCAGATAGCAGTTACACGATTGTATTGTAAATTCTATAGCGATGCTCTTTCTTTTCCACTCTATCAAACTCGGGGCATTTGATAAAAAGGGATGTGGCACTAGTGTAGTTCAGTCAATACGGTAGCTAGTAGTGGTAGACGTTTAGTGGAGGGCTCCAGCACCTGGGATAAGGGACATTCTTTAGCCAGAGAGCTCTGGTTCATGTCTTTGAGTAACTCCTTGAGGGCATTTCTTACTGTAGAGTGGGTCCACTGCTCTGGTGGTAGGTCCTCCAGTTTAGGACAACTGTGAAACGGAATAGAATGGGGGAAGAGAGAGAGAGAGAGAGAGAAGAGTGAGGTAGGGAGGAAGGAGAGAGAGGGATAGGTATGAAAGGAAGGACGGCAGGAGAGCAGTGGGGGAGAGAAGGGGGAGAACAAACAAGAAGGCGATGAGCAAATGAGAGCGATGAAAAAACCCAGAGAGAGGGACGCAGGGAGAGGAAGAGAGAAAGAGAGAGAGATGAGCACACACAGGGGCCTTGCCTGCTTGCTTTTCCTGCTGCAAGCGCCCCTTCAAGACAGACAGATTTCATTTGGCGCATCAAGCAGATGCATCTGGAGATTGCTCTCTCTCTCTCTCCCTCTCTCTCTCTCTCCCCTCTCTCTCCTGATTGTTCTGATTAGTTAATTACTTTATACAACACATCTGCTGTATTGATGCATGAATTATACATCAGCTGCATGTGGCGACTATTATTTCATGTTACTTCTACCTTCCTGGCTCGATGTGCTCGACGAAACAATTTAAGGTGTTACTGGCTAGATTTCTGCAGCAGTGGGAAGCAAATTACAACAACATGCGGCAAACAAAAACAGGCGGTATTTTACTAACATTCGGTGCGCTTTGGACTAATAATTGTTTTGAATCTGTGTCACGGTTTACGTGTGTGAGGGTACAGCAAAGCTAGCATGAAGCCTAATACCGAATGAGGACCCTCTTTAAACAAGACGTTATTAATGAGATGATATAGAAAGCAAACCAAGCTGGTCTCTGGTGAGAGTGCTTGTTCGCTTTAGATAAGTATCTTGTCGTCTGATCAAGTGCAAGCTGTGCACACCTCACTTGCACGGGACATGCCGATTTTTCATCTCGCACGGATCTTTCGAATTATGGTGTAAAATAGCCATGCGAAATGTGCACTCAGCTTGTGCCCGGGCGTTGTGAAGACGGTGGTTAGGGGACTGTTTTTGCGACGATGTGCATGTATGAACATATCAGTACAGACAAAACGGCAGATATGGAGGGTGAGGTAGAGAAGGTAGAGAATATGAGGATGCATGCCAATGTAGAGGCTAACATCTGCTCAGATACAAACACACACACTCAAAGGCTTACACACACACATCTACGGTTGAGGGTTTGCCAGAACACCTTAAACTGCTGTAGCAGCTCTGCAGCCTCTGGGGAGAGGGAGGAGGGGTGGGGTGGGGGGGGGGGGGGGGTGGTGGGTTTGAGATAGACAGCTATCCATGCAGGCAGACTAGCGTGCCGGAAATAAACACAACCTTCTGTGTCCTGGCTGGTGTGTGAGTGTAGCATGGGCATGCGAGACAGAAAAATCAGGAAAGAGAGAGGGAGCGAACAACCTGCCTGCTCTCTGAGAGGTAACTGCTCTCAAGGGGTTGCAGTGGCAAAGGGTTGGGGCTGTGTGCTTGTCTGTCTGTTTGTGTGAGCGCATGCGTGTGTGTGTGTGTGTGAACGTGTGTGATCATACACGCGTGTGTGTGTGTGTGTGTGTGTGTGAGTGGACGTGTAGTTGTCACAGCCCTCTGCCTCAGTACCCCTCTCTCTCTCATTCCGTGAAACAACTCCATTTCTGGGGCCTAAGCCTATCTTTCGCAGACTGATGCCAATTACTGTCAATCTAAAAAGATGAGGTGTATTGTCTTAACACAGCTGTGCTTACAGTGCCACGCATGACGTCAGTTCCTAAGCACACTGTGTGCCGGCCAGTATGTGTCTCGTGACGAACCCTGTATTCAGCTGTGACGTATGCGTGGGGCTGAGATCGGTAGGCTGGGAGGACAGCTCACCTGTGCAGCTGGATTTTCAGCGTGACCACGTGATACACATCCTGCAGCATGTCTGCCACGGTGGCGTCCGGCGCGTCCGTCACATAAGACAGCGGGACCGGATTCCACTTGCCCACCTGGATCAGACCTGTAGCACACGCACGCACACACACACACACACACACACACACACACACACACACACACACACACACACACACACACACACACACAGACACATTGAATGTAACATCATATGGCAAGTTCCGCTTACAGGAGTCTTGAGGGCAAAAAGTGTTATAGTCAACACGCATCTGATGTCTTGGACAGTGATAGTAGAACAGAACTATACAGCCTAGGTCACGTCAGCCAGAGCAAGACCTATGCTTCAGAAAAATCACAAGTCGTTTCATATCAGACGTAATTCGAATTTTGCTAGTTTTTCAACTTTCAATGTTCCAAACGTGCAGTGATGAAACATTGAAATGTCTTTTCACCTGTTTTTGAACAAACTGGTCTCGAGAATTAGGAGACCACATATGAGACGCTTGGTGGACTAAGTGAAGAAAGTATGTTTGAATGAAGAGTGCTGCTGTTTGATGGACAACCTATAATAAAGGCCATTCTGAGCGACACCTTTAAATAGCGCCAGAATGTGTGTGTTGGTGAGCAATTAGCAGCACTGGGTCCCAACTTCCCTCCCACTCCCACTGAGTGTGCACTTGTGTGTGTGTGTGTGTGTGTGTGTGTGTGTGTGTGTGTGTGTGTGTGTGTGATACAGCGAGGGGGCGGAGAGACTCCTGGGGAGACATGAGCATCTCCTGGCCGGGATCAATGTCAGGATAAGTTACCAGGCCTTCAGATCAGCTGGGGTTGCATACAACGGCTGAGCAGCTTAGGGAGTGTGTGTCTGTGTGTGTGTGTGTGTGTGTGTTGGTCACTGAGTGGGTGCTTGTATGGGAGAGGTAGCAAAAGAGCAGTGCACGTCTGTCTGTATGCATGCTTGTTGCTTTACCTTTGGCCTGAGCGGCCGAGCTGTGAGAGTAGCCCAGCGACAGCAGGGCCATCTCAATAAGCTGGTTGAACAGCATGTCTTTCCTGACGAGCACAAACTCGGCATGCTCCTCCTTGCTGTCAAACTCGATGGGGCTCTCGTAATGCTCCACCACACAGAACACAGGGAGCATGTTGCCTGGAGAGACGCAAAACAGCGGGGGCTCATAAATGACAAATGGTGACCTTCAATATGGGGGGGATTAATATTGCATTTAGCACAGCTGATACAGTCACATAACGCCTTTTATTCATTCACCAAGGAAGCTTCCAGTCAGATTATGGTTGATGGCATTATTAATGGGAATACAGTTTGTTATTGCATGCCTTTGAGTCATTGGTTGTGGATATAATTGACTTGGTATTTTGTCATGGTTGACATTGACTGGGAAATGTCATTGTGTATTTTCTACATGGCATAGTCAACATAATTTTATTGGAAAAACAAAGAGCATAAGGTTAACTTTCCACAAAGCGCTTTTTGGCTTGAAAGAGGTTTGTTATTGTCAAGGTTCTAAAAGCAGTCTGAATCAAATGCAAACCTTGTTTTACCTCAAGATGCACCACTCCAATTCCCTACCATTCACTCCACTCCTGGGTTTACTAGTCTGTGTCAACATCACACTGTCGTTTGGTGAAACGAAGAATCCTCGCCAATAGATTAACAAGTGTTTTGGGTACAGTGTAAATATCAGGGAATGCTATTTAGCTTTGAAAATAAACGCAGTTGAAATTGTCTGCAAAAGTTTTTGTATTAAACATTTTGGGGAAACTTGCTATTTCAAAGCAAATTCATGTAGTAGTCTAGGAAACTACTCAGTTATAGCAGTTGCTCTGACTCCCCCCCCCCCCCCCCCCCCAAACCATCAATAAATAGGGTAATCACTAACAGATGCCAGGGAATGTGCTGAAGGGCAGCTTTCTCCTCCCTGATCCTAATAGATAAAGATCTAACAATAAAGACTGCTGTGTAGGTTTATTTGGGGATCAATACAGGCTTTGTTTTCTGGGGGCAGAGAGGAGCCCATGGTAAATATTGTCCTGCTCAGACAAAACCCTCTGTGGGCCCAGTGAATACTTCAGCAACGGACGCCTCTGAACTCTGTATACCGTTTCCTGTGGAAACAGAAAATGCACTCGCAGGGAGGACTGTGGCTTCGTATGTGGCCAAAGGGATTACGATTTAAGGAGGTGAGATATCAATGTTTTGAGCGTAACCTATGAAGATGCAGAGGAGGAGTGCAACTGTACAAAACAAACCACTTCCTGGGTCTGTCACGGCAGAGAGGCCAACAGATAAACGTTGAAAGCTAAAATACTTTCAAAACAAAATACTGTCAAAAATACTACAGATATTTGACTGATTTCAGCTCCCTCCAAGAAGTAATTAAGTACATTTGGACCTATCATATCATGCATGTGATGAAGCAGTGTGAGGAAGCTATGTATTGTGTTTATTTCAATGTTAAATACTTTAGGGACTGAAACGCTCAGCAAACAACAAGGGGAGCAGGGACGATGCAGCAGAATATCAGTCATTCTCTAACAGACCCTGTATAAGTAATGTCTTGGTAAATGCTTCTAGATGACTCAGGTACAGTGAAATTGGTAGGGAGTTTAGGATAAGCATGGGGTTCAAAACAAATCTGTATGCATTATACTGTAAAAACATGACATTGCACATTTAATGTTCACCAAACACATCATCAACATAAACAACACAAACAAACATACACACAAACAAAACATTCACACAAACTCCCTGACTGGTGCTACTCACCCCTTTTGTGGCAGGGCTTGAGGAGGTGTCCCGAAGGTTTGTAGGGCACCCCAGAGAGCTTGGCTCCAGTGCTGCCCAGCCGGGCCCGACCCAGAGGACTGCCGTTCTGCTCCAGCCGAGCCAGCTTGGCAGGGGGGGCCTTGGTGTCCCCCATGCTGTTGACCAGGTCACAGTTCTCCTTACCCAGACATGCCTCGCTGAGATGGTCCATCATTCTCAGCAGCTCTGCTCACTATCACCTGAGAGGGAGACAGGAGGGCCCATAACAAGGGGGTCAGTTGACAGGATTTGGGCAATGTTAGGACTATAACCTTCCATAAGAGAATGTAATTCATGTTTTCTTCTGTGCAGTAGTTCGATGCCTCCGAAGCATGCCAGATACAACAAACTGTCAATTCTGTTCGGACTTAGCGCTTGAGATGTTTTCACCCAGCGTAATGTTTCCATTTTTCGACATATGTATTATGTATATCTGTCTGTTCCACTACGGATTCCCATGCAGAGGGCAAATAAGTTCGTTTCTGTGCAAACACATTCATCTGCACAGATTCCACTCCGATGATTACTGCAGTTCACAGCACTAGTCCCTGCCATGGTAAAGGCTGAGAGGGAACAAAACTGAGAAATAGTGGAGAACATATTTAGTCTGAATCATTTGAGCAAATTACCAAACAGCTCGGAGGGTTAAGAGACATCAAAAGGTACAGGACTCGCAAAGCATTATTTGCTGTGACATGTACAATCTGGCATGCAACTTAACATGGCATAATTCTAATTGTATAGGTTTGCAGAGAGGAACCTTGAAATAGGTCAGATATGTAAACAGCTAAAACAGTTACACCAGTGTGAAAACTTTAGAAGACACAGAAATAAAGTTGCTGACTCATCACAGGCCATCTGAAAGTTAACGTGATGTGAAGAAGAAGAGAGGAACATAGAGGCAGGAGAAGTCCCACAGAGTGGTTCAATAAAGCTACCCTAAACTGGCATAACAAACATAACCATCTGTAGTTTATATTTTTTTCCAAAGGAATGTTTCAGAGGTAGATTATAGTTTCAACACATTTCCACACTGGACATTGGGTATTTATGGTATGTTTAAGACATAATGTCTTAAACAACGAACATAATGAAACCATCTACACCCACTACCCACCAGTTCGCGAACTATCGTGAACTCTCTCATTCATAATTTGCAACGAGGCATCAAATTCTCTAAATCGGGGGCATAAGAATCCAAACCGAGAGATGGTTGTAACAGGTCTGTTTTATTGACCTTCAATTTTTTTTTCTCAAAATAAATCAATAGGCTATAAGACCAACCTGGAAATCAGCACGTGACCACTCGAAACCATGTAATGCAGTCTTGTTGAAAGTCGACTTCTTCAAGTTTTGCCAGGTAAAAGAAAACTTCAGTGTTTGCAGCTTTTGCGTTCTGAATGGCATATAGGATTCTAAAACACACTAAAATGCAGTCTATATTCTTCTTTCGAAAGGCGACACGCTGACAAAAATAACAACCCGAGTGTAGTCGAGACAAGACAAGTCGGAAAAGACTGGGATGCATTGATAAGCAATTAAGTCCAATAATGATGTAGGCTATGCTACATAACTGATTCGTTAAACGTTGTAAAAAAACGCATTTTTCCGTCTTGCCGACTAAAATAAGATACCATCACCTAAAAATAACTAAATAAGTGTCTCGAGCATGCCTATTTGTCAACCTACAAGTGCAACGAGTTCTTTTTAGTTCACACTAAATCCACCACGATAAAGAGGCAGTCGTGAATAGCACTATCGTAGGTCAGCGTTGCTTCTATCAGTCCGGGTGTTATGTTTAAAGCATACCGGACGATAAGAGCTCTAGCCTACTGTCCAATCATATTTTGTTGAAATATTCGACATATATCGCATGTAGACCGGGCTCGAAACGATCAAGAAACAAAATGCGAAACCCAAACAGGTAAAAAAAAAGTGTCATTCACTTTCCAATGTCGAAAACAGATAAGGATTGCTAAAAATATAGATCAAGCTGCTTGCAAAAGGAGAGGTTCTGTTCATTTGATATGCGTCCGGACGGAGCTCCTCTTTCTTTCTCTTTCCTCCTCTGTGTCCCCATTAAATTATTAGTTGTATTGACTCATCACTCCCCTTGCTGGTGCTGGCGCTGCCTGTGCTTTCCCTTTCTCCTCCTCATCTCAGAAGGAAATACCCCCCAAACAACCCGATTTAAACCGCATGTCGAGTCGTTTATGAAAGCCGCCCGCCACTGCCGATGTCCTGGCGAAGAGGAGAGCCGAAAATAAAGTAAAAAGTGGAGAGAAAACAGAGAGGATGGTGCGATTTCCGGCTGTGCGCGCAGGAATTTTTAATCAGCTTGATTAGAGTGAGGCGGTTCTGCATTTATAACTGAGTAACACACGCACATAGGCTACACACAGGCGCATACACATTCAAGGGGCAATGCGAATGGACAAAATAGCACACATCCAGGATCGTAGACTGTTGAAAGAATAATATAGGCCGATAGATACCCTGTAGATGATAAAATACAAATTCACAATAGAACTCCCATGCCATTTTGAATGTCATGTTCTACGTCAGTGTTCGCCCGTATATTGTCCAAACAATAATATTGGACGCGGACCTACGTGTTTGTATGAAATGTCATGAACATATTTTACATGATAATTATCATTATCCTTAACTTTTTCTCCTCTCCGGGCTTGTCTAGTCATGCCAAATCTGACGTTACTATGATTTCATAGATAACAGTGAACAGGTTGTGTATCAACATTTCCTTAAAATGTATGTAACTCACTGGCAGAGAGTTCATGTTTTAACAGTTCACGTGTTTCTGATATTCTGGCCTTATTATGACACTGCTCCAGCTCCATACACACACTAACTCATCAACACAGGTAACATTTCAACTTGTCCCAGTTACCAAAATATATGCATAGTTTTCGAGCCATGCAGTTATTAATGGATCCCTAATAAGAGACAGGCAAATATCCACTGCACACGCATGGATATGCAGTAAAAGAAGTCTCTTAAGTTGTGTTCAACAAAAAAACACAAACAAATTTGTAAATGGATATGTAGGCTATTAGAGAGGAGTGACAGCTAATGTGTACTGATTAATATCTGATCGACAGAATCATACATATTATCAAGATCAAAACAAGCCATTCCAGTTACAAAATCTGCAAAACAGGAAGCTGACAAAAAGAGAAGTGAGAGTTGGCCTACCTCTACAAACAATAGCATTAACCCCACATAGGGAAAGCATGGTAGACAATGGGTCTAGGCCACCTCAATAGGTTATATAAAAGAAGTTCTCCAAAATCTGCAGTCTTAAACATGACAAGGTCATAATGCACAAAGATGAATAATCTAATTTCACACAAAACAAACCTATTGTTTAGTCAGTCACACAGGCAAAATAAAAAGTGCTATAAGATTAGCTAACAAAAAAACGATGTTAGACACCAGATGAAAAGATTAATGTTGGACGGTCAACTCTTCTAATTGGATTCTCATGAACTCCCACAACTTTTTATATAGCCTACTTGAGTATTGAGCTAGACCAGGGTCTGTCACTCACTGTTTGCTATTATGTGAGAGTGCTTTGGTGATTCTATACCTATAACTAGATTTGAAATATATGTTCTATCCTTCATAAATTACACTTTAGACACAGGATTAGACAAGCATCAACCTCTTGCCATCACCCCAGATCAAAAGAAAGGTATTTTTTTATTTCAGATTAATGAAAGCATTTAAAGGAAGGTGGGACGGAAGTAAACAAGGTAGATTGAGGCAGAGGTATGGTATCGTAAACATGTTCTGAAACTCAGATGGAAGTGTTAGTATTGTGACATCACAGAAAGAATGTGTCCCAGTCCTGTGCGGTTTCTCACAGGAAATTGGGGGACTGTTTAAGCAGCTAAAAAAATTGGTTTAATGTGGGTCCACAGATTTAGGTAGCTGTAATGTTATGAAGTACTATTAAAGAATATAAAGATGCTACAGACAAGCATCACCTGATTATCTTGACACAGTTGCTCATGAAAACATTGTAGCAAAATGTATCACTTATCTGTATATCGTTTTGAAGAAAAGCGTTTGCTAAATGAATACATATAAATCTATACGCTATAATGAAAGTACTTAATACATCACACCTTTCACATACTGATGTGTTTGCCTGTGTAACTGTTTTAAATACTTACCTTTTGCAATCTCTGCTTTGGTCTTGGTGGAAATGCGGAAAACAAGCAAATGCTCTTTTTCTTTGGCGTGACGCAAGAAACCGCAGTCATTTCTACTGTGATTGTCGGGGACCATCAGAGAGCATTGATAACCCTGCCAGGCCTTGGCACTGCCAACAGGTGCTGCCACTGCCAGCTTGGTTGGCACAGAATTGGCTGTGAAAACCCTCTGACATCCAGAAGGGCACAGATTTGCACTGAATGCACCACTGAATCAACACTACTGATTATCAATTAACATATACAGTTTTTCTATCAGAGAGAGTAAAATAATTTTTCTGTGTTTAAATGCTGCACCAAGACTGTGTTCTGCCAGTTCATATCATGATTTAGGATTTTGATTAGTAAGTTACAGAAAAGTAACAGTAACAATTTATAGCACAACACCTTACAAATAAAGGTTTCATCTTACAAAAGTGAGATTTGTAAACACAGGCTTCAACAATGCTATGCATCTTTGTAGATATAGTTCTGTCAATGTTTGACCATTCACTAGAATGACATCATTACAAGTAAATTGCTCAGATTATTCAATAATTTTCTTCTAATCCCTGTACATACACAGGCTGCTTATTTACAGCGCAACAACAATTTCTACCCCTAACTCTACATATCTTCACTCGAAAAATTGGCCAAAAATATGAGATTTTTTTAAATTAATAATGATCTTAACTGTGCCAAGACCCTTTAAAAAAGAAGGCGTGAACAAATGTATCTTTGTTGGCTTAGCATTTCATTGAAAAATGGCTCTATTTATTTTGACTAACAGAACCAGCCTAGTCACTTTCAGTACGTAGGTGTTGTGATGTCTTCATGCTTAACACTTGTGATGCTTTAATGGGCATTAATAAGCTTATTTGGATTACTAATACAAATGGTTCTACATGCATTTGAACAATGTGTGCACACAAACAGCATAGGGTAGTGTTGTCAGTGGTAACCTTAAGCTTTCTGCCTATGATCTTGGTGACAAAAACAAACAACAACACTGTACTAATAAGACTATAGGATTTAGCTGTCTGTTGGGAAATGTGTCAAAGATTGACATATGACAGCATGACAATAGAGTGATAGTGTGCATCTCTCTAAGATGAGAAGTGTCAATAGAAATAAGGAGTGGTGCAACAGTTAGACTTGTTATACTGTTATACCAAAATCTGATCCTCTATTAGTCCCTCATACCATCAGTGTGGCTTTCAAATTAAAAACATGTATACACAGACATTCAACCTTTTTATATTTCCTTGATGTGTTGTGTTGTGGTTGTAAGAGGAAGAGGGAGACAAGAGAATTTAATGAACTTTTTAAAGTCTCCTAAGTGCTTAATTATTTTATAAGCACATGGAGCCATCTAAAATAGAACTAGACACAATTGTCCTTGGTTCAGGTCTGCTGACGGTAAGAGATATGGTGTTTCTCCTCAACAAGTCTCTAGGTTATTCAGCCATATCAAAGAGTAACGTAAATGAAACCGTGACAATTTTTGCTGCTGCACGGGAAGCTCGCAGATCGGAAGTCTTGATGCCTACTCCCACCATGTGTGGTGTACAGTACATTGTACAACTCACCCTACGAACGTGCACCCTCACAAACACACGTTTCCGATCAAGAGAAGGTACTGGCTTGACGATCGTTTTGAGGCCTTCGTTCATGGGGTCGATGTCACTGTCCCAAGTTGCCACCAAAGCCGTTGCTGCAGCGGTGGGGCATGATTAACACGACAAAGGCTCGTTTCAGTTTGCCCACAGGAATTTGTATTAATGATTCAAAGAGAATTATTGCATCCTGGGGTTTCTGAGATGGCCTCTTATCAACTCCTTGCCTGTTATCCCCTCTTGCTTTTATCAAATTACAAAAACAAATTAGTCATAGAACAATCAACTAGCATCAGTTGCAGCAGGGCCCTTTAGAAATGACTTTTCTGTCACTGGTTGCTTTGGCCACTCATCCCATGACTGAATAATTAGAACTCTAATTTCTGCCTCGTGGATTGCAACATATCAACCATTAATAGAGTTAGAAAGATGGGGTTGTGTATTTGTGAGAGAGAGAACACTGAAGATGGCTTTGTAACCTCTTTGTGTTATTACACTGGAAGAGAAGAGAGGTTGAGGATGTCCTGCATTTTGTTTTGCAGTGGGGCTGGGGGTGACTAGTTTACCACCAGAACTAGTCCGAGGGTAGCCCATCAGACAGAATATGAAGTTAATGAGAGTGGCTAACAGAGATTATGCTACTGTAGTAGTCAGATAAACTAGTGAGAAGGGCGTACTAGAATCGTAAGCCAACCAAGCATTATGTAGGCATAGATGGGAGCTTTGAAAAAGGGGTACAGACTTATAGATGCAGTTTATCTACATATTTTTCTTTGCACATTTAATCCCTTGTCAAAGGATGTATGATCCATCTGACGTGTACAAAACATTTGATAAGAGGACTGTTTGTGTGTGTGTGTGCGTGTGCGTGTGTGTGTTCGTGTGTGTGTGTAGAAGAGAATACAGTATCTATTTAAATTGTTTAATCGGAGTATGTGGGTGGGTATTAACAACCTGATCTTAGCAGGATGCACATTCCTCCAAAGCACTCGCTCCTTTTTTTGTGGCATTATATGAACAAAGGATTTAGGAAAACCTACACAGATCGGATAATGACAAGCATAGAAATAAAAGACAATTACTTTTTCAAGAAATCAAAACATATGTAGGGCCCGAAAGAATGTGATTTGAATCACAAAAAGTTAAAGGTATAAGCATGCATGTATTTAAAATGTTATTTGATATGCTACCATCAAACATGCTAGGGATTGCTATTCTTACATTGCATAAACATCTATTTGCCAAACCGTGACAGAATCGACATGACAGACTTTGGTTATTTATCTCTCCACAAGGACACACCAACCCTTTCTGTGAACGATGCTGATCATGGAGACCAAAAACAATGCAAAGCTTTTATCGCTAAGCCAAGGAATCTGTATCAACAGTATGCAAAGCATATGCCAGAATAAATGCTGTATAACATGCTGGGGCAACAAAGCTGCTCTTTTTAAAAAGAAAGTTTACTGATAATGACAAAAAAAACTCCAGAGTCTCACAAAAGTATGCACCCAGGGTGGTATGTCTGTAATTCTCAGGAGCCTGTTTTTGGTTATACGTTTGACACTGAGCCCTGGAATGTGCAAACAATCCCTATTAAGACAACTTTTTTCCCCAAACTGGTTGCAACATGTCATCAAAAAATGTGTCTTTATAGTTAGCTTTCTTCTCTATTAGCAATCATAACAGTACTATTTTAAGGGAGGGTGGAATCCCTGAATAGCTACACATAAAAAACGAGACAGGCCTCTTATTTACTGGCGACAGTCTAATAAATGCATTTGCTGGCAGCTAAACAGGTATTTACTCCTTTTCTTACCACAAGTATAATTTCACTGTTTGCTGAGGTGTTATTTGGCTTCAGTGTTAATTATCAAGACGACGATTAATGGTTTTAGCCTACTTATCAGTCTCAGCAGTACAAGACAAAACCCATCTCCGTAGACTCAACTTAGACAAAACCTGATGACATGAATTTTCAACATTTATGTCTTCGTTGGAGGTATTTATGAAATGATGAGCCACCAATCTTTGTTACCCCAAAAGCTGAAGACAGCTGCAAAATTCTGGAGGTATTACAGTAATAGTTGAGCATTGACAACATATTATTTCTTTGAACAACCAACTACTGAAGAAAGTCAGATTGGATCATTCCAGTGACTCCCCAGGCAGAGTGCATACAATTTAAGCTGAGGACCTGACACAACGGACGGGTTTGATTCCGGCCCGGGCCATTTCTGCATGTCTTCCCCTATCTCCCAATAATTTCCAGTCTCTCTGTAACTGTCTCTGTCCATAAGGCCAAAAATATATCTTAAAAAAATAAATGTCAACCTGAACTGTTTAGTTTGTAACGTCAGTGGCATTGAACCTACATGATCAGTTCTAAAAAGAGCTCTGCCCATGTACCACAAAATAGACTTACTCCATGAGGTTCGGAACAGACTAATTGGTCTCTTAGGGTCAGGGTACAAGTCGTAGTTGTTGTTTTTCTCCTGTCATTTACTACATATTGCTTACCATTGTCTTTTAAACCAGAATGGGATTTATTCGCCATGAAAGTTTGCACAGACAAGGAATTTGCTTAGGCAGGAAGATGCATACAATAAACATATAGGGACCTAAAATTTAAATATGTGGACTATCTATACTAAGGGTACATAAACTAGCAGTACTAAGTGGAATTAGAATTAAATAAAATATACAATAAAATATAAGTTGCCGTAAACTGTGTATTCTCTTCCCTGATTCTTCATTCACTACTGTTAGGACTTACAGTTACAGTCAGAGTATTGTACACAGTCATGCACTGCACCTGGCTTCGACACCATGTCAAAGGAGCAACTAGACATTTAACTGAGTCTGCCATGCCTCCGGTCCCTCTGTGTCTCATGCCGTATGCGCCAGCAACCTGACAAATGAAGTGCCAATTAAGGGAGACGTGATGCAAAAGTGCCACCAGGATGGAGTAGGTGAGGAGAAGAGGAGAGAGGAGGGGAGATTACCTAGGTGTGCTTCTAACTGCTCTCCAACATTCATTTCCTGCTATTACAAAGCAAACCGATAACAAGACTTGCACTACTTTCAATGTGGTGCCCTGAAAAGAACATCTGACTTAAACCACAGAGAAAATAAGATTCTTTAAACCTGGTGCTCAAAGCTTTAAGATGTTTTATTAAAAACAGTTATTGCAGAATGACTATTATTACATTGTCAGAAATCTGCGAAGAAAGTACATTTACGTTTAACAATTCAATCCTGCTGTGCCACCATGATGTACTTTTATAGAGGCATCACTAATGCATCTGTATGTCCTGTTAGGTGTGTCTACAGTGCTACTGTGCTCTGAATCTGATGACTGCCATTCCTATCAAATGAGGTTAGATGAAGACATTTAGGTAAAGTATCAAGGGGTAGGTGTGTGTGTTCTAGTTTCACAACTGCCGAGTGCTGAGACTGATTGTATTACGCAGTAATACTGAGAGTGCTTGTATGTCTTTCATCTTGAACAGGACTTACAAGAAGCGGCATGATCTTAGACAGGAAAAAGTCAGTGACTGCGCTGAGAAACACTGACCAGATAAACCACAACACCTGAAACTGTTTTTTTTTTTAAGAGATAGAATCTACCCAAATACAACCAGGTTATCTTGCTCGTGTCAGTGACCTCATAAATGTCTCTAAACCTTCATATTGATGGTAGGAAAAATCATGTCTAAAAACAACTCACCAATCTACGGAACCAATTAAAAACTGTATGTTTTAATACTCTTAAAATACATCTTGAGATATTGTTGCACTGTAACTTTTAGACTTCTCACATTTTAGTTTTGTTGAGCGAGTTTAAAGTTCCCTTAAAAATTGCATCAATAGTAACAGTCACAATATTTTTTATTGTTGATTCCTTTGCATGCTATTTATATTATTTTTGGCATTAGGTTTTTACATCTTTAATAATTAACAAATCAATGTTTTCGTGAGTGGATTTGGGTACTGGCAAACAGTCAGCTTGTTGGACTAAAGTGATATCTTTCTATCTTAAACTTCTCTAAGCTCGGGGCAATGCTGGTGATTATGGCATGTGTGGAATCTAAGAGATCCTGAGGAATGTGAACCATACCAAAAATCACAACAGACCATTGCCCACGCAATCTCACAATAGTACAGTACTTCTTTCCATAACCGTCCTAACACTCAGTCTCTCTCTCTCTCTCTCTCTCTCTCTCTCTCTCTCTCGCTCTCGCTCTCGCTCTCTCTCTCGCTCTATCTCTCTCTCACACACACACCCACACATACACATACACACTCACCTGCTTATTACTGGAAATGTCTAGCATCGCAAACAACAAAAGGACCAATATGACTTTGTCTTGCATTGATCCTTCTTTTTGTTATACTTGCATAATATCATATTGAATGTTTTTGTGGCTGCAATACTTATTTCTGAGTTTCATTGTCATGAAATGGAAATCCTTGTAAAGAAACCATTTTAATACAAAGAAAATGGGAAACTACTTTAGGGTAGTTAATAGCATAGCAGAGAGAATAAACCATTATATGACAAAAATGTGTTCAAAGACAACCAGCTGATTGAAAACTAATGAAGATCATGTTGTGACATGTGTTTTTCTTCATGTAAAATGTTGGTTTCCATGTTGGAATTAGGCTACAACATTATTCTATTTATTAAAGCAACCCTAAGGATAGTAGTGTTGCTGGGCCTGGTGCTATCCCTCAACTTTTTGCGTGAGGGATTGCATTGCATGCCATTGCAAACTGAGATGCAATTAAAATATGTAAATATGCAAACCATCCACAGAAAGATAGGTTCGGCAATCCTAAAAGTCCTTACAGCACTGTATGGATTTGCTTAATATTCTACTTAAAATATATATCGTTGTAGAATATACCCTCTCTTCAATAAAAAAAAAGCTTATCATAGATCAGACTGCAGCAGTTTAGTGACCTGACTTGTCCTGAGTCAAAATGCACAATAAAATAGTTGTTTGATGATTTGTAATCTGATTATGTTAAACCTCGTGTGATTTACACAAGTGCGCATTCATGCAAGTTTGTGTTCCGAGTTCTTGAGCAGAGTCAAAAGTGAAACATAATTAGGACATCTTATGCAATTGTATTTAAGAAAATTAAATCCTTGGTAACTTGGTCACTGTTAACCTTTAACGATATGAGAAGTGTGTTTTAAATGATAATAAATCGTAGTTTAACCTTGAATATAATCAAACTTTGGAACGGATTATCAAATTACATAGATGCTCACAACATCTTATATAGCAGGTGTTTGAACTGAGACCACAATACAGAATTTAGTATAAAATGTGACAATACCTTCAAAGTTAGCAGTCAACGGGCAGCCTCTTGTTTTCCATCAAAAGTTCAGAATTCGAGTAGACTCTGCTCCACCTTCAGAGATCCACAACTGCTAAAGGACAAGTCCTAATGTTGAGAGGGATACGGGAGTTGACAAAAACGCACTCGGAAAAACGGCACAAGGCTGAACTTCGGAGAGATTGGACAGAGCGCAAGAGTTACGTGTGCTGCAGGAGTGGGGTAGAGTAGAGTAGCGTGATGGGAGGAAGGTTTCTTTGAGAGGGGTGTCAGGTAAAAGATCCGCCCCTCCCCGTTTCTGATGCTCTAATCGATGATTTGCCAGCTGTGGCGCAGCTTGTCTCGTGCCCCACTTTGGTTTTTATAACGCTCTTCTCCCCGCGCGCTCTCCTGGGAGCTCCAGCGGAGAAGAGAGAAGTCGACTGCCAGGAGAGTGTTCACGCTCATCCATTTTCATATTTACACGCCACATGTTTGCATGTCAAGAAAAATAGACTGGTAAAATAAAACAATGTGTGCATGATGATGTTCTGTGAGGGTACGCACAGCTTCTTATTTTAACAATGGATTCTGGCAAACTGACAATTATCTTGTCTCACTCCTGACAAGAATACGCATTCATATGGGTAATCGTTGCCGCAGGTGCTCAATCAGCCTACAGTGTACAGTGCCAACTAGCCTACATACAGTGACCTTTTAAGAAGTTTACCAAACTTCCCTACCCTTACGGATCCATTTTATTGATGCATGTGCTAGGAGATCCATGTGAAAACACGATTGAACTGAACAAGTAATCAGAAATAATTGTAATGAAAAAAATACATATTTGAAAGCAAATCCGATGTATTTATTCACTGTTCTAAGCTGTTTCTCTCGAGTTCAAGTTGTTGTGTGACGGACAATTGCGCATACAGACTGCATAGTCGAAGTAAACTTTACCCTTGGTATGAAAAATTCCTGCATTATTATTTACGTAAAGATAGGTTTAAATATATACATTTCCATTTCACCCTTGAAAGACAACTACATATAATTCTGAAATTGCTGTTCTAAAAGTTCTCAAGAAAAGAGAATCGCCTGATTTAATTTACCAGTCCAAGTTGGTACGTTAATTAACCGAAATAAATATCTAACTACTGTAGTCTTTGACGTTCACCCGTGCACATTTCTGAAAAATGTCTGAAAAATACATTTATTTAGTCTACAGGTTGTCATTATTCACTGGCAGCTATTGATGTGTTACATAGCCTCATGTAATTAGCTCATGCTGGTCCTGGTGGTCATCTAATCATGTCTACATGTGTAATGTATTTAATAAATCTTAAACCTTAAGAAGGTTCTATCAATAAGTGCTGCCAGATTATATTGAGATGCAAACTACGGACAGAAAATAGTTTATTGTGGTCCACTAAACCGGGGAAATTTTGAAACAAAGATAGTTTGTGCATTTTGTTCACACCAAATATAGGGATATGGATATTCACTATCCCTCTTTCTTCTCTCTGTCTTGCTCTCTCTCTCTTTTTCTCTCGTGTTCTCTTTCTGTTGTGTGCATTTGTGTGTAATTAAATCTAATTGAGCTTGCATCTGGACAGATGATAATGTACTGCTTTACTTAAACAAGTAAACCCATCCACAATTGCACCATTGAATCATGTCAGACTCCTTATATGTTAAAAAAAGCACATATTGTAATGTTCGTTGAGCATCCCTGAACAACCCAAAACAATATATTAATTTCACATAATTTGTATTTTCTATTATTATCTGCATATTGGATAGTTTTTTTTTTTAATGGTGTGCATGCTGTAGTATATATCACTAGCCTTTATTGTAAAGCACAACCAGAATACTTCTCCGAAAAGTTATCTTATTGTGGTTCTGGGAATCCACAAAAGCCATGCTTGTTTCATATTGAGTTACATCCGAAAGCTACATAACAAAAATCTGTTTCTACAAATGATTCACTTCAGTACAGTTTCTTGCATTCCCATGGGAGACTGAAGTTACAGTTGCCTTTGCAAACCAGTGCTTCAGTTTGGTGTTGGTAACAGATGTGCACAGACAACAAGTATGTGCCCAATGTGTTCTCCAGCACATGGATCTCAGTGTTGTTCCCAGTTTGGCCACAGGAGGGACTGATATCCTCATGCAACATGTAGATATCCTGACAGGATATAACAAGTAAAAGGCTACTTTTTCACAATTTCTGTAGAGACATTTGGATGGGATTTTATCAGTTCAAGAACTTTCTACTTTCAACAAACGTTTTATTCTTCCAGCTCCCAGAGGATTGTACACTTTAAAATATAGTTTTTAGACAGTTGTGTAACAGTTAAGAGTTGTCAAAGTGGAGATAACTGTATAGATATTTTATATTGCAGAGATGATTCAACCAAGGCGAGGAGCACTCGGGTGAGGAATTTGGTCTGGAAACAACAGAAGTGTGAAATGTGAAGTGGCAAAAATGTATGATCAAGGTAGACTGTAGGCGTGTTCCATAAAACATCTAAATCATTTGTACTTTTTCAAGGTATAATAAACTGTTCTTTGAAAACGGTTCCACACCCCAGAATTAATGTTTCCAACCAAAAAACTAAAAGGATAGACATAGTTGCATTTCCATCAAGTGGGTATATTTTAATAACAGAGTAAAGACTACTGTAGGGTAATTTGTCCCCCCAAAAAAGATGCCAAAGGGCTACAAGTCAGACATTTCATCTAAATCTGGAATGTCTTTTATTGTTTTTTCTTTGCAGTGGCTGTTGCTGTTTGCTTCACTTATACACAAATGTATAATCACCAGCTCACCTTATAAGATTAACAAGCATTCCTCAGAAATTCAAACTAGCACTTGTCTAATTAATGGTTTTCATTTGTTTTTTTAGATGACTTTCTAACTACTGAGTTAATTCCCTGCATTTCACTTTTAGAATTCAAAGTAGGGTTAGGTTTACAATTAGGTTTAATTGGAAGCTGAACTGTTTGCGCTTATTTTAGGTTTTGTCAACCAAAAGCTAGATCCAATCAAATACAAACACCCACTAAATAAGTGAGGGCTGTTTCTGACAGGAGGTGTGAATGAAAGGCTATATATCCATATCCGCCTGCTCTGAGAATGCTCTGGTCCATTGATGAGGGATCTGGAGATGAGAATCAATCAAAATAACTGGTTGACCTACAAAGGCCTGTGAATAGATCACACGCCTGTAGCACTAATGGAATGTCAGACAGTCTGGTTAAACACTGTTTAGAGGTTCTTTATCATGTCTGGCTCTTCTGTTTGTGTGCTTGCCCTCTAATGCCTGCTTAAGGTCAGCAATGGTGATTAGACACTAGTTACTGGAAAGGTATGAGTAGACACTTAAAGTGTCCTTTTGCCACTTACAAAAGGTTTGACTATACAGTTAAGTCTCAATAATCTCATACACAGGTGTGAAGCAAAGAGAATCCCACTGATGTTACACTATAACAAACAGATGGATGAAACAGAGCAACGTGATATAATCTCATAACTCTGTCGCCCACTAATTAGAAAAAGGGGGAATTCCTACCAAAAAATGTCATTGGCAAATTCCAGTTTCCCTGTTCGTTAACTCGCACTGAGCCTTGTATAACCTCACCACCCTGCCTGTTTCTCGATTCAGATCCTTCTGAGACCCTCCAGTACTCCTCTCTCTGTTTGACATGCATCTCAACACCATTCTCCCCATCACAGCAAGACACCAAATATCCAGGAGAGATATTAGCTGTGCTTAATTGAACAAATGTGATTAGACTGATCCAAACTCACCCAACTGAATTCCTGATAGGGATCCAACCACATGAAGTGGAGTCACAGAGGGGTGGTGTCACACTTGGCTACACATTATTAATGGTACCTATTATACTCAACTTCCTCCCATGCCCAATTGTGAACTTCATGGTTTATTCAAGTGACTAACATGTCTATTTGTGAATTATATATTTGTGATAGTGTGGTATACAGTATCAATAACTTGTGGCAAGCATTAGTTGAGGAATTCTACACTGGCCACTGTTAATAGAACGGACCATTCACCACCAAAGCAAGTACAAATCCTCAAAATAAGCAATGTTTAGAAAACCCTGACACATTTTCTCAAGTTGTTCTGAAATAATCGAAGAGCAGACTTTGTTGATTGGCATCACTAACTGGTCATTGGCCTAAGTATAGAGATTAACTCAGGCACTGCTGGTTATCAAAACAATACCATGTAGAGAGAAAATAGGATTGAAGAATCCTTTAGTGTATTAATCTCACAATGTGAACACACACACACGGGTGTACAGGGAGCGAGAGATATTAGCATCTGCCTTTGTTCCTTCCTGCGGTCCTTCCTCCCAGGGCAGCTACATCAGCAGCCCCTGGGGGCCTAGTCCAAGTGCTCACCCATGTCCTGGCCAGGGACATGGGTGAGGGACATGGGCAGGAAAGCAATCAGTTCTTCAGGTTTCTTTTATTTGGGGTATTTTTGTGGAGGGAACCCATGTTAGCACGGGGTGAACATGCAAACTCCCCATGGAAAAGTAGCCCATCTGAGCACCAACAAGCCCCAAAATAGGGATCGAAACCAGGACCTTCTTGCTGGGTTACAGACCCACGTTTTAAGTTTGCATACTTATACTTTAAGTATGCAAACTCATACTTTATACACAAAATATGCTGTCAAGTTAAAGTAACAGGTACACAAATCTAGCTTAAATTACTTTTGAGTATGAAATGCAACATCATGGTGCACAGGGTCTCCCAGGGCAACCCGCAAACAAGTCGATTCTGCTAAAAAGACAAAAGTGTTTGCTTGTGTGCTGTGGAAGAAATTGGGATTTCCTGTGTGCTTACATTATTCACTAATCAATAGAACTAGTCATTGGATACTAGTTAGTACGTTCTCATGTAAGCTTGCTATTAATAAGAGTATATTGTGTCTATGTGCCAGGGTTAATAGATGTTCGGGGTCAGGAGAAAGTACTGGCTAAACGTTCCTTGTCATGACTACAAGGAGAGCTCCAACTATGAACTCTCTAGTCTGAGAGTTGTCATGTGTTGGGAGCAGTGAATCTCTGTCTCTGAGACTGTTGTAACGTCATTACTGCTTGACTGTCACTATCTATGTGTTACATTCTTGTTCCCTATAAAAGATGGTCCTCCGGCTTTCAGAGCTGAGAGAGACACGATTGAGACCTAAGCCTGGTGTTGCGTTGTCATTTTATTGTCAGGGGTCTGGTTTTCTCCCAATCTGCAGATTGATAATACTTATTAAAATCCAGAACTCAATTGAACTTAGTCACTCTGTTTATGAAGAGACGGACAAAACACTTTCTTCATCAGTGCTTACTGGTCTTTGTCACTATCCCTACAGTGGAAAAGAATCCCTTGCAGACTATAAAGCAGGGATGCCACAACAAGTGTGATGAATTCATACGCTAGATTATCATACATTAGATTGCAAGAGCCTGCCACTGCAACCCTCACAACATTTCTTTGTATCAAGACATACACTTTCAACAAATGTATTTCTATTTCCAGTAAGTGTCATTTATGGATGGGTAAGCTCTGTGGGAAATTTGAGTTTTTTGTGACTGTATGAAAATTGAAGTGTTGTCCAACATCAAATACAACTTGCTGCAAATCCATAAAAGATATAAACCTTCCTGGATTTTCTCTATTTTTCAGAATTTCAAAAGCTGTGCATTGAGAGTGACTGCAGAGGGAGATCTACAAAGGGATTCAGTTACCACTCATTTTACCCTTTAGCTTCTGGATAACCATCACAACATCCTTGTCAGATGAATTCAAATGCATGTATCCGTACAGTACATTGTAAACGTGCACAATAACAAGTAAACTAAAAAGTTTGAAAAGTAACTGGAGAGTACAGTGAGCTCCCGTTTGAACTTGAACTTTCTTTGCCCCCAGCATCTCAGTTTGAAGTCATCTAATAGTGAACTCATTACAACATGCCCAGCAAACAAGACTAAATCAAGGGCATACAGACTCCAAACAATGGTCTTTCTATCTCCAACCCAAATGAGGAGTCCTGACAAGGCAGAAGGTAATATGTCCTCCTATGTTATTGGGTCACTGGTAATTCAAACTAATGAGGTCTCCCTTAGTTCCTCAGTAATTTATTCAAGTTTTACTTGAAACATAAAGTTCAATATGTATTGCTATAGGAAATGTCAGCCTTCAATTGTAAAGATTGTGCTCGCAGTCTTCGACAGACTCTCTACCAACACACAACAGTCTGTTACAGTAAGTCCTGATGCAGGTACCCTGATTTATCTGTGTATGGAAATAAACAAAAGGAATGGACCTTTGAATATATTTTCATTATTTTGATGTGTTGAGAAACCTTATCAAGTTATTCAACATAATTATATAGGAGTCGAAGGCATGATGTATCCATAGCAACATCTTGAGACACTGAGGCACACCTGTGTTGGGGCCAATCAGGGGTTATAAGTAGCAGGAGGTGTGTGTCTGTGTGTAGGTGCATGCCCACATACATCAGTGTATGAGTGTGTGCAGGATGGCAGGAGGGTGAGTGAACAGCTTTGTGAACGCACTGGTAGTGTCAGCCTCATTAGAGCCATCAAAACACTCGAGCATAGCATTTAGAACCTGATTCAATTAACATTTGTCCAAGTAGAGAAATAAAGTAGATATTGATATGTTATATCAATGTTAAAAAACCATCTGAAGAGGGTTAGATGTACTGTACAATTGTGAGTGTTTAATTACTTAATCCACAGCATGTTCAATACATTGCCAAATTAGATTCAGACAGTTTGATTTTGTGTGTGCTTTCTAAGGTCAATTAAGAGCTAAACATCAATACATTAAAACAAAAACTTTAAAAAAATGATCTTACATTAAGTATTAATCAAGAGTTCTTTGTGTATTGCCCATGACATTTGCATGATATATACATTGTCATACATGCATCAATGTACCTCAGCAACAAACAATGTTTTCCACTGTGGGTAAACACCCCCCATTGTCCATCTCCACAAACCATTGTATCATTAGTTTTCACAATCAACCGTACTGTAAGTTGTAATCCTCTAGTATTCACAAGTTGCTTGTGACAGCAGCGTAGTTTCCTTCTTATAAACGCAACAAAGGGGGTGTGGACAAGCCCTCGGGGGTGTGCATGCCCCTCCCCCTTTACGGGTTGCCCCCAGTGACAGTGACAGAAGTCTATAATTGCCACCTCGTCAGACGGCTTCATTAAGACCAGTATTGTCTGTGCAGCTCAATGGTAGAGGATGGCGATGGGGAGAGAGTGAGAAAGACAAGCCACAATGCAATTACTGCAACGGCGTGACAGGTGGGGCCTCCGATCTTTCGTGTCTATGGGGCCCCAATGCATGCTGGGGAACTGATGAAGCACCCAGCTCATTTTTCAGCCCCCTGTCATTAGCTAGTAATGATTGGATTATTTTGCAGATGAATCGTGGTATACGTCTTGTTCACAAACACTTCCTGGTGATATAAATCAAAACCATCAAGGCAAAGCAGTCGGAGCAATTAAAATAACAACACGTCTAAATTAAAAATTACTGTAATCCTTCATCAGTGTGCTCTTAACCCCTTGCATGTCTGCTTGGTGCTTGGTCTCTTTTGAATTATTTTGTCACCGTATGACAGTCTTATTGAAATGCAGAAAAACATGCCATAATGATGTCTTTATGGGTCATACATCTCACACAGGAGAATGTAGGCACTACAGTAATAGAGCAGATTCTTTTTCTGACTTTCAGTTAGTCAGTTTAATTAATTTAGATAACAGCATTATTTGCACACACGACTGATAGAACAATAACCTATCAAACTAATCAAACTAGTTCTTCATTTTTAAGTGCTTAAAAAACTCTCTACTGTTCAGAGGAGAAATTATTTCTACTGTATTTATGTTTCATGCATTTCTAAGGATGTTATTACAACAGTTCTAAACAATGTTGGGGGGCTCTAGATGGAATCGTCGCAGGACCTGTAAATGTATTATACAGTATATAATACATTTACCCACAGTATTATAAAACTAAAACCCTTGTAACATTCAAAGAAACAGTTCTGACTAAACCAGCTCTTGTCTGTAGTTTATATACATTGTACGTTTACAGTAAATAAAGGATTGAGCCAAATTGAAGTTAATTTTTTTTATTACGCAAACTTGTCACCGTAAAATCACATGGTTTGGATGTAAAGGCTAAGTTAAGAAATCCAAGCACAATTCTCTCCCCATCAGCCCACCTCTAGCAAAACACATTCTCTTCATCCCAATCCTGCGTGACAGAAATGGCCCTCGGTGGAAGCATATCATAGCCATCCATTGCTCCTGGATGGCTCCTTTCGGTGGTTGGTCCATGCCAAGCGCCTGGGTTGGCCGAGAGCCCCCAGGGAGGTCGGAGCTTAAGTCTCCATGGGCCAGCAAGCCCAGAGGCCTTGTAGCTCTGAGAGATGGAGCAAATCATGGGTATGCCTTGGCAGTGGCAGCCGCCTAGCCTTAGGACTGCTGCAGCTCAAATACAGCTAATGGTGGCCAAAAAATGTAGAGAGTGGGTCTGGGGTGCTGGGGAAGCGTGTCTTTGGTTCATCTGGATTGGCAACGATAAGGAGCCCCCATCCATCGTCCTCTGCCTATCACTGCTCAGCATGGGGTTGTTGCTGAGTGTGTGCGCGTGTGACTGTGTGGCAGTGTGGCATGTTTAGACTGGACTGACTGCCCATCTCAAGATGCCAGCAGTAAACTTTGCCACACATTCCTTACATAGAGAGCATTGGCATGGTCAACACCATGCCAGCACTCAGGCCCTGAAGTCTTCCTGTCTCCCCCTCCAACTAAACACTGTCTGTGAAAGCATAATCATCTGATGGAATAGCAGACTTTGAGCGGGAAAGGGCAATTCTTTATTTCAGAGAGAAACAATTGACAAAAAAAGTGAATCAAACAGAAATTGATTTAGCAAGGGTTTTTGTTATTAAAAGAACATGGAGTCATAAAATATAGACTTTTCTTTAAGCATCATATTTAGATGGTTGTAGTTTCACAGCATTTACATAATAAAAGTGCAGTGCAGCAACATTAAAGAAAATCTGTCTGACTGATTTTAAACCAACCTCTTTGTCAGTTATTTTGTCCCCAGTACAACTTCCTGTCAAATCATCTGGGCTGTTCAATATTTCAGATCTTTTCAGAGGTTGCAATGTGTTCATTCTTCAGAGCTACGATGCTCTGCAAGGGTGTAAGTGGTGACATGGAATGATTATGGCACAGTTAAATACCTGGTGTAATGAGCTAATTAGCCCTATTGACACCCAGGGCTGTCTCAGTGGTGGAGCAGTATCTTGTACACACTCCTTAATCAGAACAGATAACTCCATTTAACCCTTAAATGATAAACCTTACTGGACTGAGAGGTTCATAGTGATTCTTATCTATACTAATACAGTTCACTTACTGCTGTATTTGCATACACTTATCAATGGATTCACTTACAACTGCATTTTATAGCAGCACGATATTTCATGAATGGATACATGCTGGGTAGAGATGACTGACAAGTTATCTTGCAAGTAATTTCTCAGAATTAAACTCTGTTTGGAGAACAATTTGTTCTCTACACAGTAACTGTGCATGCATAACATGTCACATCTCCATCTCAGGTCTTTATGGTCTAAGTTGTTAAACAAGAAGAGTGTGGTTTTGATCTCAGTTCACTTTTTTTTAGGTTTCACACTTCCTTTGTTGGTCTTGCAAAAAAAAAAAAAAAAGAGAAATTGCTTCAGGTAAATTCAAATTTTTGACAAAAAATAAAGCCACAACAATTGAAATGAAAGCAAAAGTATGAATCCAAAGCAGTTTTTATTAGTCAGAAACAATGTGTGGGTTTGCCATTCTCACTTGCAGAAGGGTTACTTTGGATATGAATCGACTTACTGTAAATTCTTATGTATATCTCTAAGTGTACATAAACTTAGTACTTAGACTCATTTATGGATAGATGTTTCTGACTAAGATATTAGGTATATCACTAGGTGAAATTTATAAAATGACAGAGATTTATTGCTCTTTTGTTCTTGTTATTGATGTGGAGGCAGTTAAAAGTTAAAACTTACTGTAAGTCGCTCTGGATAAGAGCGTCTGCTAAATGACTAAATGTAAAAGGGAGTCAGGTGGCTGAGCGGTTAGGGATTCGGGCTAGTAATCAGAAGGTTGCAGGTTCGATTCCCCACTGTGCAAAATGACGTGTCCTTGGGCAAGGCACTTCACCCTACTTTCCTCGGGGGAATGTCCCTGTACTTATTGTTAGTCGCTCTGGATAAGAGCATCTGCTAAATGACTAAATGTAAAAGACCTAAGCACAATGAAAGGTTTTTTAATTGTTTCAGGTGTAAAAAGGATCTGTACTCTTTTTGCGTTTCACATTCAAGCTAGAGCATGCAAATGACAATGTTCCAGCAGGCATATTTTCACAAAAACTAGCCTGGCACAAAAACTGTCCAAAGAGTTTATTCAACCATACCCACAATAACATCAGGAAAAATAAAAAATAAAAATGCATATCCATGTAAAGACACAGGTAGGGCTGGTTGGCCAATAGGGGCAAAGATAATGGATGGCCTGGTCATACTCCAGATTGAAACCATGTACCGGTAGCTAGTTGTTAATTGTGTGCTACAGTAAAATATGTTTACACTGCAAGAGGGGTGTGTCCCCATCTTGCTTGACGCTGCTCTGACTTTGCTGCCCCAAAACTGTCTCTTACAGGCAAATACGATCAGAAATCATGTGGGACTGATATGATGACTAGGTGACCATGGGGTGCTCTTTCTGACAAAAACAAGACCATAAGATGTATTGAAAGATAACACAATATGGAAACGGATCTCTTGTTCCACACTGGAGACATAGCAAGCGAAGAGCAAGTAGTATGATGAAGTGAATCTTTTATCAGCCACTGTCCCTCTGGACACAACGGAGACACTGCAAGGCTGATCTGCCCAGATTCTCAAAGTTTTCATCAGGGAGAACCAATTAGCAGTTCCCATGGTGAGCACAAGTGGCTTCATACAGTAGGATGGAAGGAGAAGAATCAATTAAGTAGATGCTGACCCCCAGGAGGTAACATGTGACAACTGTAGAGCTCGTGAGACAAATATGGAGGGCAATGATAACACTGTATGTGTCAGGGCAACATATTGAGTTGAATGGTTTGAAAGAAAAGAATAGAGAAAATTCGGAAAAGCCTTGGTCTGTGAGATGATATTGTAAGGGGGCACAATGGTACACAGTATTCCCGATGTGATGGCTATTTTAAAAACATCCATTGACTTTAACACTTAGACAGTTATCAATTCCAGACAGGAAAGAAACATTAGGCCTTTGTTCCTGGAAGAAAATATCTCAGGCCACATTTTTGAAAGCAATGTATGTCAGATACAGTGTGAGAACCCATTTACTTTACAGAGTGTTTAAGATAAGGTTTGCAGTCTCCCGGGGATTTTTTTTTTTTTGTTGGTCATTTACAGTTATGTTTTGGGTGCAGTCAACAAAATAATGTGATAGAGCACCAGAGAAACTGAGTGGACCTCAAGAGGAAAGGAACGACAATGACAACGTTTGATTATACAAGTTGCACTCTGTTTTAGATTTTAAAACATTTATGAAATGTATGAAAATGTATGAATAAAGTATTGTCTTATTGGTCATGCAATGTGAGACACATTTGCAGGGAGCAGCGACACCAACACATGCAGAATATGAGGAGTCAGGTGGCTGAGCGGTTAGGGAATTGGGCTATTAATCAGAAGGTTGCCGGTTCGATTTTGGCCGTGCAAAATGACGTTGGGTCCTTGGGCAAGGCACTTCACCCTACTTGCCTCGGGGGAATGTCCCTGTACTTACTGTAAGTCGCTCTGGATAAGAGCTTTCTGCTAAAATGACTAAATGTAAATAAGCCATGTCAAAGCGACTGGGGGCCAAGTCCAAGTGCTCACCCATGTCCTGGTCAGGGACAGGAGAGCAATCTGCTCTGCATGGGTTTGATATTGGGGCTCTCTACTTTACGATCTACTGTCTATGTGAGCATGGGGAGAACATGCAAAATCAACACAGATAAGATACCTGAGCATCGAACAGTGCTCTAGGATTGCTGTAAGGTGACAGTGCAAGGTAGTATGCCACCGTACCACATTCGTATTGAGAGGTATTCATAAAGGAAATTACATTCTGGATATAGTTCTCTTGATTTGACTTTAATAAACAATAGTCTACATTTTCAATGGCCAAATGTTCCCACACAGCAGAATGGAACGTCCCGAGCCATTAAGACTGAAATAAAGTTAGTCCCAGGGGACTGTGGTAGAATCTGATCTGCCAAAATGACAGCTGATGAATTCAAAAAGATAATTAACTTTTCAATTAGGTCTGCATCTGACATTGCAGTAGTGTCTACAACAGCAACATTACTATATGAGGACAAACCTACGGGGTTAATAAATTGACATGTTCTGCAATATCTAAGCACCCAAAATACATTGTTTTAAAAAGCAAGCATATAGAGCCAGAAATATGTTTCAAAGGTTTTGGAAAAAGAAGTCAAACCCTAACGTTCAGTACATTGCGGTAAGGAAATACAATCCTACATCCAGTAAGCACTGACAGAATGAGGTTTCTTTTTTTTTCTTCTTCTTTTTTTTGAAAGGAAATGCACAGCAGTAAATACTTTCTCCTTGTGAAGAAACAAAGACATCATTATCCCACTCTACATTCCTGTGATGAGCATACAGTCCACAATATTTGATCAAATATCCTTGCCATTTGTTTATAGGCTTGCTCTTGAATCCAATGCTATCAATTAGTGCCTGATTCTTAATTTTCTTCTAATATTAAGGCCTGCACTGTGTTTTAATTGAAGTGGCAGAGTGACAGTATACCAGTGTGCAGTGACGTGGGGACAATGTTTTAGCGCCACAATACTCATTAGCCTGTCGGTACCATACACCTGGGGTTCATCCAAACCTTGGGTCAGAGGGCGAGGTAAATTGTTCGATAATTATTGACAAGCAGATGTTATAAAATCATTTATGATAATGCAATCATAATGAATTACTTTGTTTTATTAGACAGAGGGAGGAAAAGATGTTGTAGCCTCGGAAATGTGGAGATAGATTTATACAAAGCTGAAATGTACTTTGTGTTATTGTATTAGAGTAACCACATGTGAACTAAAACAGACAGACAGACACACACACACATTTTATGACAACATTTGATTCTGATGTTAACACTGCCATTTTTCTCATTCAGAAAGCTTTATACTCCATCTCATTAGAATACTACACTCAGGGTATTTTTATGTTAGGAGACCTAATGTCCCACTTAGGGTGTCTGTTTAAGTAAATCAAAATGATTTTTCTGGCACCTTAGTTTTGCAAAAAAAACTATCCCCATCTTGTACGTAAGCATGGTTCTTACAAATTAAATATTAGAACCAAAAACAGGCCATGTGTCGATGCTTTTACATATTGTCAGTCGCCATAAGACCCTATCTGTCTCTCGAAATGTGTCAGGAATTACAGGCAATTCCAAAAACATGCATTAGTCCCCTCCTAAGGTGCAATAGTTCTTTTTAGCACAAGGCAAATATCGCAACGAAACATGGCTGTATGATGCAGCTAACCTGGCAACCGCCAGTGAATAACCCTGCAAAGGAAGAAAGCAACCATGTTATCATGCACACACATGTGGCCTGGGTAAAGATTAAGCCGTATTCATCGCTGGCTGCCTCTCTCTCCTGCCTCAGTCCATCACAAGATATGGCAGCCATTCAGCCAGGAAGCCAGGAGAGGTGCCACAGATTTCACGGCGTTCCCAAATCAGGCCGTCTGGAGACACAGAGGTATTCTGCAGTACTGCCATTTGCAGCTTTCCCAAGGATCAAACCCCCCCCCTAACTTCCCCTACGCCCAAGTCCAAGGGTTTGGAATTCTGTAGGACGTCATTACTATACAGACGTTCAGCTTCTTCCATACTTTGGGAATTGTCTGCTGATTCATGCTTTCTGTCAACTATTGTTAGTACTTTTTGTGATTTTTCTTTGGCATATGGGGTGGGGGGGGTTTACATGAATGAAGAGAAGAAAGAGTGTGATCATTTAGTATTGAGAAGTACGGAATCATGGTGTGTCCCTGCTGACATGTACATTTTCACTGAATGGGACTGGGGCTCTGAGCTTTATGTTGGCCTTGACTCGGGGAAGAAGCTTACACCCCTCCAGCTACTTAGGGGCCCTCTCAATGCTAAGCCTCTAATAATTCCTGCAAAGAATTGAATGCCTTGTATATGGTAATAGTCATTCCAATCTAACAAGAAACTGCCTTTCACAAAGGACTCTCATGGACTCTCAGCTACTGGACTGTCTGCAAGGCCAGTGTTCTACTGACCATGCAAAACTAGAAGGAAGAATTTATTCTGTAACCATTGTAGTTCATAGAACATAATAGTTAATATTTCTGTACGTCTGCCTCAAAACAACTAGCCTGTTAGAATTTAAAATACATATAAATGTTAGGGAAGATAATGATCATTATATCCTGCTTAAACTTGAAAGCTTAACTAAAATGGTTAGCAGGATTTAAAAAAGTAAAATTGAATAATTCCAGTTAACTCGTTGAGTTATACTTTACATGTATTCTCCTTAAATATTAACCCTGAAAAGAATCACTGACAATGAGTTATAAACATCCAATAATAACACTAATTGACAGAGTTTCATTAAAGCCTTACTGGAACTTAGCTCATTTACACTTATTAGGAATGGTAAAAATACACTTCTTCCTTGACATTCAACATCCATTCTTACTTGTCACAAGGAATGATAATGAGGAGATCAAGTTTTGAGGCAATGTAGATATCATTTTTCTTTACAACAACAAATAGGTTTGAGGTAAATTGACATTTAGTTTGATTAAATATAACTGGATTACATGTAACAGAGTCACTCAAAGAAGGCACTTTGTTCTTAGAAAAAAACATGCCATTACAAAAGACATGCAAACTGCACAAACAACTGTGTGTTGTCTTATATCTCAACCAATCACAGTGATGCCATGGCTGTGTAATCACACTTGTGTATCCAGGCATTAACAATGCACTAACCCATCTGAATGTTCAAGGTGACGCTGTGCCATTTGTGTTGTGTTTTCTACATCCTCGCTTCACCACACACAGATGAGGGGGGGTGGGGGTGGGGGGGCAGTTCTGCAGAGACGGTGATTCCAAAGTGGTTTCCCTGTGTCAGTAATTTTTTATTTTCTGAAAAACCACTGGTGCAGTATATTAGCCGTAATTTATGTTTATCATCTCTTGTACCCTAGTTGACTTCAACAAACCATTTAACACTTTAAGTTGGTGCATATGGCCTCTGTAATAGCTATTCTGCTTGGAGGAGCACTTTAAAGACTTTAAATCATTTCTTTCGGCAAACACTAATGAATTATGTCACCATAAGCGCTATGCAAAGGTGCTAGGGAACCAGTAGTAATTATCAAGAGACAAGATGAGGCGTTCAGTGGGCTTTGGGAGAGGCCTCCTTTGAAGTGTACCTAACAAGATTCAACTGAAGAGACAATTTGAACAGACAAAAACAAATGTTCATACTAAAGCAGAATGACTTATATTTCCAGTGAGATCCCTAAAACTACATTTGGTATCATTATAAAGAAGACAATGCTTTAATATAGAGCAATAAACCTGTTTATACACTTAATTGGGCAACTTTTGATGTCACAGCATGGTGACATTTGTAACAAAAAAATTTTAAATTCATTGAATTGTACCATACATTTCTATAAAATGCTGCATAAACATATAAGACGTTTAATCTTTTCTGAAGGATGTTTGTGGTCCCTAGACTGGATAGCTCGTCTGTTACATATTTACAATTTATGTTGTCCTTCAATATGGTCTCAGTTCATTAAGTTCAACATAGCCATGATCTTGCATCATTTTCTTAGTATATGCATTAACACTTTTATACACATGCCCATTGTTAATGTGCTCAAATGTGCTCAGTATCCACTAAAATAGCCTCAATTAAAATAATTACAAATGGCAACAAGCTGTCGGATTTTACCCAAACCAGTTGAAATTTGCCATATGAGAAATGTGCAAGGTGGCCATCTTACAGAAGGTGTAGAGGTGGGATAAATTTAATTAGAGCTTCAAATATTCATTTGGCAAATATATCAAGGTTTGAAACACAGGCCCAGGAATGTTAGGAAGGCCTGGCAAGCTTTCACAATGGTGGATGGCAAATGACAGTAATCCATGCAAAAAGGGACACATTTATAGACTGCATTCAGTACCCTCCAGTCCCCATCTTTCTCTAATGTGTGCTAGTATTTGTGTAGAAATTCACATTTCTTGGCATGAGTAAAATCACAAAATGTCTTCCTTAAAGTATTTTCAAAAAAATCTAATTGACTAGGGTTAATTGTTTGCTGGATTAGAAACCTCCCCGAAAATAAACACATCCTTTAGAATATTTTTTTATATACAGTACATACAATAAACTATTAATTTAAAATATAACTGTATTATTTGTTCTGTATATAAAAAACGTTGAGTTTTTGTTGACAAATAATTGAGTTATTGTTACAAATAACATGCATTTTACAAAACACTCTTGATTCAGAAAATAAATTATAGGATGTTTAAAAGTATGCAGAAAACACACACACACACGCACACACACACACACACACACACACACACACGCACACACACACACACACACACTACAAATAAATTCTGCACCTGAATACTACAATGAACTCACAACCAGTATCAGCAGATGTGCATGATTGTCACACTTCACTATGTCCTGAGACAGGTGAAGGTGCACCGGTACTCATCCACTTCCTGTGACAGCGAGCAAGGGTGGCCTACTTTCTCACTGTGTCATGTCTGCCTGCGCGTCATTGATGTAATCAGCAGATGGGGTAAGGAGCCGAGCGCTTGTCTCCTCCCGAACTGAGGGTGTGGGTGCACAAGGGAAAGCAAAGGCAGGGAGGTGAAGGGAATTGTCTGGATACCACACAGTGAATGAGAACCCTGCCTTTGCCAACACCCCCGACAGCAGATTACATCAGACCTCCACCCCTCTCTCGCCTACCTCACAAACTCGCTGCATCCCTACCATGTAGAGGCGCTGAAAACAACACACAGAGCAGAGACAACAGGGTTTGGCTGCCACTCAGGTGTCTGCGAAGGATTAGCTGAGCGCTAATAGCTAAATGGCTGCAAGCGGTAAAGACATGCATGCAAACCACCACTGACCTACATAACAAAAGCCACAAACCCCATTATTCCTATCTTCTCTGCATATTTAATATGCTAAATGCAATTGAGGCATCAATAGTTTGTGCTTTTTATGTTTTGTTATGTACTAGGACATGTTATACACAATAGATACATTTTCTGGGTATCAAAGGCTAGAGGTTAACTTTAACAAGGTGGTATACACCTCAAATTAATTATTGTAATTATGTAGGGACATTCCTTTAACCGCACTACCCAGCATCAACAATTCAACTCCGAAACCGCACTAGACTTTGCTACAGTTGTACCGTTTCACCATCAATACGTTCTCCAGCTCAACTGATGGGAGAAGGCAATGTGGAAGTCTGGGAAATTCTGGAGAGGAGAAGGAGGAATTGCAGGATGAATGGGTGGGTTCTTATACAGTAAGCCTGGTTGGAGTGGGAGGGAGTAATGGATGGATAGATGGATGGATGGACTGGGGGGTGGGGGGTTGATAAAGCCTGATCTGTGCCACAGGGCGTTGTGGAGGGAGAGGTGGGGATGGGGGATGGGGACTGGTGGGAGGGGGCATTGTCTGCTCTGTCTGTGTGTTATAGGATTGAGCTCAAGTTTCCTTTGTGCTGTCATTTTGTTGGGGATTATGTTCTTTGAGAGAGTTGTGCACAAGCAGGCAGGCAGGCACCCAGGGTGGAGGTGGAGAGAGCGGAGGGGAGAGTGGGGAGGATGTCTTTGTTCAGAGCAATGATCATGAACAAGACAGATAGCAGAGAAAGAGAGAAAGATAGAGTGAGTTTGTGTGTGTGTGTGTGTGTGTGGGTGTGTGTGTGTGTGTGTGTGTGTGTGTGTGTGTGTGTGTGTGTGTGTGTGTGTGTGTGTGTGTGTGTGTGTGTGTGTGTGTGTGAAAGAGAGAGCGACAGACAGACAGAGAGAGAGAAAAAGAGAGAGGGAGAGAGAAAGAGAGAGAGTTCAAAGCGAGATGTCAGGACATGTAACCAGCCATGTAACAATTTAAAATCAATTTGCCTCCCAAGAAGGAATTGCTCCCTGAAAGGCATTTCCCGAGAAGCATTAAAGGACTTCCACTCAATCTAAATAGATATCAATTACATAATCACTTTCTTCCGCTTAGTGTAGACTACCACTGGAAAGTCTGTCACCCTCTACGGTGGGATTTATCTTATGCGTGTCTTGTTGAATTGATTGTGAAATCTTTTAGGTCATAATAGTGATAGAAATACCAAAACATACCATGTAGGTATTGTCCGCAGCCTATTCAGCATGTTTGTGTCTTGGTAACTATAATGAAAACTTTAACAGTGTCCCTTTGTGAACTGTTTTTCCAACTCTTATTCTAAGATGGTCCTGGGTGGATTCACAGTATTTTGGTCACACTTTCAGGGTCTTGACTTTCAGCAAATACTTACAAGCCAACACCAATAATAACCTTTCATAATAAAGTAATGAGCATTGGAGGGTCTACCTTTCTGTTTGCACCATTGGATCTCAAGCCACTGTCATTTTTACAAACTTGTTAAAGCACCACATGGTACATTTGCATAGGATAACCAACATATAGCACATGATTTGCATGCCTAAAAGTACACTTGAGTAACCATAATTACACGTGACACCAATTACTCTGTTACTTTGTATTAAATTATAATGGAAAATTCCACTAGAGAATTGGAGACTAATTGCATCTTAATTTGCATAATTTTGCATATTAATCACATCTCAGATGAATAATAAATTTCAGCAGATTTTTTTTATTTATGCATAGATACAAAAACAAGTAGAAAAATAATTTGTGAGGGAAGAAATCAGGAACTATTACTTAAAGCATTTGCTTTAATTTCTTAATTTATCTGTGCCTAAAATGAAAAGATACCTTCATGCTGAATCTTGATTACTAGTCATATATCTTGATACTGAAAATAATCTAGAATTTGGTTTTTAGTTTAGTAAAACAGCGTCCAAAGTGACATTTACATATAGGTTTCCTTTTCCTATATTCAGTTTTTTTCCCCACCTGTGCCTTTTTTTCTGTGGCTGTTTGCCTATAAACAGATTTTATGCAATGGGCTACCTGCCCATTGAGCATACAAAAACAAGTTAAGTGTTGTATAAATCACAAATAGGTAGTTCTGTTCATGGAAGAACTACTTTTATACTAGGTCTGACTATCAGGGCATTCAATTTAGGAAGTGGATGGGGAATGTTTAAGTTAATGATTATATGATTCCTAACTTTTAATATAAAGATGCTCCAGAGCCTGTATGAAGACGCATTTCCATAATGGACCAGGAGTAAATAAATAAATAATAAAATGTTACTTCATGAAAAGTTAGATACTCTCTTTTTCAGTTTTTTCCCTAAGTACAAATTCATTCAGTGTTTCCAGTTACTTAAACAACCTCAATTTGAGTAGGCTATTTCAAATGGCAGTCCTGCCTTTCCACTTGATGAATGAGTGATGGATGATTTCTAATGATCCCAGACATGAGTTCTCTTGTGTGGGCAACAGTGCCTTTTAGTGGCATGTCAAGGGAAGACCACCCAGACGCAGTACAAAAAAGGTGGTAGGTTGTGTGTTTTGAGGGATTATTAAAATGTAATTTAGATGTTGTTATTTCTGTTTCTTCTTACTTACTTTACTTTTTCAATTTTCAAATGAAAGATTCACTGAGCAGCAATCAAGACTGAATAATGCATTGAAGACAACAATTTTAATATTCTGCACCATTCAACTCACAGATGTAAAAGCATCCCCAACTGACATTGTTAATTACTATAATACATCTTAGGAAGGTTTCCATATCTGAACGCAATCTCAATAATCAAGTACTGCGCTAGCAATTATTTATCAATAAAATTAGTTACAGAACTTTAAGGGGCGGGGACGAGCGCAGGTGTCTCTCTCTCGGCTTGTTTTCATGCGTGAGACTATTATCTCGTGCTAGAATACATTATCATCATTCGTCTGAGCACTAAACAGAAAACGAAATACCAAGCGTGCACAAACGCTCTGACCTGTAATCATCAAGAACAGCGGGAATTTAATGATGTTTTGGTCTACTGATCAAATTTTTGAATTTGAGACAATGATTTTGTGCACCTGTGTGGGGAGTTGCTGAAAATCTGTAGAAACTATTTGAAAACATTTGGCCAACTATGCTGTGAAGCGCGTGCACGCATACTTGCACACACCCCATCACTTTTTAAAGTAGCCTAATCTAGTCAGGTAATGTAACAGACGTAGGGCGCAGTAGAAACATATTTTCTCCAACATTTGATTTTCTAATTGAGACAGAACCAATTCTATTGACTAAATGCTAATTGTATATTATGCATAATATTCAACATTTATGATACATTATGCAAGCGTCCACTTTACAGAGCAGAAATGTACATACCCACCAAGTCTAGATACGTTAATACAACATGGTGCAGTACATCTTCTGGCTAACAAGTGGACGCTTAGCTCCCTCTACTGGATATTTGTAATAAACCCCGTTGTTTTGGATTTTACCATAAGCATTATGGGTACAGCATGGGATAGTTGCATAAGGTAGCCGGAAGAGCTCCTTCTTGAGAGTAGCCGTTGTGCTCTGCTTTTAAATTAAAAATGCAACATCTACTATTGTGTTTAGTATTTTCTGGTGCATGATGCAACGAATTACGAGTTTTGCTACATACCGTCAACTCGGAGGAATTGCAACGCGTCAGTGCTTTGCCTGCCCTTGGAAAAAGCATTCACCTAAGCGGCCGCAGTGTTGTACGGAGGCATGTATGTTTAGTCTATGGAGTACAAGTCCCCTGGTCAGAGATCCAGTCTCATTTAATTGCGGCTTGTATGAACTGAGACGACAGAGTACGCATTTCGCTTTTCAGAATTACAGACATTACTGCACGAGCGACAATGACCGGAAGAGCACAAAGGGGCATCCAACCATCTCAGTGGTTGGGAGTCCAGATCCAATTACGTGGATCATAAATAAATTATTCATTATCTTAATAGAACTTGTTTTTGAATTGGGCCTTACCACTGTGGATTTTGACAATGGAGTGAAGCAGGTAACCAATGAAATATGCTTAAATTTGTTTCATTTGATAACACCATTATCATAGTTTCTGGGAACCTAGATTAATTGGTACAATATTATGGTTTATAGGATACTGTTTTATGGGCCAAAATGTACTAAACCTGACTGACTCGGTCTTTGTTTCAGGCATTGGTCCATGTCTCCAACATGATGTCCACTGGCAACTTTGAGGAACTAAGGGGTGTGGTGTCCAATGAGGTACCCTCCTTTATATCCTCCACACATGTCTAGATGTTAATATATTTGTCCTTCACCTACATTTTCTGATACCCTATGCGACATAACCAAGTACATATGTTGTTTTAGACAGTGGACTATGTCGAGAAGAAGTGCAAGACCCTATCAGAAGCTCAGAGACAACAACTGGCTATCTCTTTAGATGACATTTTATTTCTGCTTCCAGAGGATGTGTGTGTTGTCTTTGATAAACGTGGTATGGTTATTTATAACTCAGTCATTCTAACCTTATTATGGGAATATGTATGTATTTATGTATGTGTGAGCTAATGTGAGGCTTACCTTTGTTCCTCCCAGGTGGAAGATCCTGCGTCATAGAGATGCGGTTCTGGTACCTGTCCAAAACCAATGCTCCAGATGATCCAGAGAGTTCAAAGATCTTCAAAATAGCTACCACAGAGGATAGTGACAAATCACAGAAAATAGTGACAGCTGTCTATGAGTAAGCTTTGCACCTTGCCAACATCTAAACATAAATCATTTAGTTCAATTAAATCACGTAAACATGTGTAGATGCTCTGGAAATAAGTGTTTGAATAACTAAATATTTCAATTAATAGTAGAACAACATATTAAGTGTTTGTATACATTCTTAGGGACTATCGAAGCAACTAGGTATTTAAATGCATTGCCATAAGGAATCCATGCATATGACACACACAGGCCTGTATTTCCTAGACAATACAGTAATTAACAGTACTGAGACAGTTTATGCCTATTTGATACAATTATAGCAGTCTAAGTTGTTATCCCTTAAGAAAGCGAGTGGAGCACTTACTTAAGTAGAACTATGGATAGTTCAGTGAAGAGAAGTCTACTCCTCTATGCCTTTTTGAGAGGGTGGGAATCAATCACTCGATTTTGATCCGGGGATCTCAGCTAGGATCGAGGCCTGCCTCACAGACATCTCCGCCTGGATGACCGAGCACCACCTCCAGCTGAACCTCGCCAAAACAGAACTCCTCATCATCCTGACCAAACCCTCCATCTCCCACGATCTCTCAATCACCCTGGGATCGGCGACGGTGACCCCTTCATCCTCTGCCAGGAACCTCGGGGTGACCATGGATGACGAGCTCTCCCTCACGGCCCACATTGCTGCGGTCTCCCGGTCGTGTAGATTCACCCTCTACAACATCCGGAAGATCAGGAGATACCTATCTGAGCATTCCACCCAGCTGCTAGTCCAAGCACTTGTCCTCTCAAAGTTGGACTACTGCAACTCTCTGCTCGCCGGTCTCCCAGCATGCGCAACCCGCCCTCTCCAGAGGATTCAGAACGCGGCGGCCCGTCTGGTCTTCAATCTACCCAGACGCTCCCATGTTACCCCGCTCCTCATCTCCCTCCACTGGCTTCCCATCACGGCCCGTATCAGATTCAAGACTCTGGTACTGACCTTCCGAGCGGTGAACGGGACTGCACCCGACTACATCAAGTCTCTCCTCCCGCCACCTACGGTCTTCTTCTGACAACCGTCTGGTGGTCCCACCGCTCAAGACCGCCCGGTCCCAACACAAGATCTTCTCCTGTCTGGCCCCCCAATGGTGGAATCAACTCCCCACCTCCGTCAGGGACACTGACTGTCTCCCCACCTTCAAGAAAAGGCTCAAGACGCACTTGTTCCGGGAGTACAACGGCACTTAGGAATGCTTGGCTGAACCTGATGTTAGTTTCCTCCAGGATCACAATGACTCGTATTGAGAGACTTGTTGCTCTTGTTGGTTAGTTGTAACGGTTTCAAATTCTTGTACTCGCTGTGAAATATTTTTACTGTTCATTGTTTTTTCTACAGGTACACTCTTGCACTCTTGTGGGGAGTTTCATGTTGTTCAATTGTAACTTGTTTAACTGCATGCTCTTATGGTTCTTCCCTTTGGCACTTATTTGGTTTTCCACAATGTACAGTTAGGTCCATAAGTATTTGGACATTGACACCATTTTCATCATTTTGGCTCTGTATAACACCACAATGGATTTGAAATGAAACAATCAAGATGTGCTTTAAGTGCAGACTTTCAGCTTTAATTTCAGGGTATTTACATCCAAATCAGGTGAACGGTGTAGGAATTACAATACATTTTATATGTGGCCCCCCCCTTTTTAAGGGACCAAAAGTAATTGGACAATTGGCTGCTCAGCTGTTCCATGGCCAGGTGTATGTTATTCCCTCATAAAGGGAGTTTGTTATTTCATTGACAAGGAGCAGATAAAAGGTCTAGAGTACATTTCAAGTATGGTATTTGTGTTTGGAATCTGTTGCTGTCAACTCTCAATATGAAGTCCAAAGAGCTGTCACCATCAGTGAAGCAAGCCATCGTTGGGCTGAAAAATCAAAACAAACCTATCAGAGAGATAGCATTAGGTGTGGCCAAATCAACTGTTTGGTACATTCTTAAAAAGAAAGAACGCACTGGTGAGCTCAGCAACACCAAAAGACCCGGAAGACCACGGAAAACAACTGTGGTGGATGACAGAAGAATTCTTTCCCTGGTGAAGAAAAACCCCTTCACAACAGTTGGCCAGATCAAGAACACTCTCCAGGAGGTAGGCGTATCTGTGTCAAAGTCAACAATTAAGAGAAGACTTCACCAGAGTAAATACAGAGGGTTCACCACAAGATGTAAACCATTGGTGAGTCTCAAAAACAGGAAGACCAGATTAGAGTTTGCCAAAAAACATCTAAAAGAGCCTGTACAGTTCTGGAACAACATCCTATGGACAGATGAGACCAAGATCAACTTGTACCAGAATGATGGGAAGAGAAGAGTATGGAGAAGGGAAGGAACTGCTCATGATCCAAAGCATACCACCTCATCAGTGAAGCATGGTGGAGGTAGTGTTATGGCGTGGGCATGTATGGCTGCCAATGGAACTGGTTCCCTTGTATTTATTGATGATGTGACTGCTGACAAAAGCAGTAGGATGAATTCTGAAGTGTTTCGGGCAATATTATCTGCTCAGATTCAGCCAAATGCTTCAGAACTCAGGACGGCGCTTCACAGTGCAGATGGACAATGACCCGAAGCATACTGCGAAAGCAACCAAAGAATTTTTTAAGGCAAAGAAGTGGAATGTTCTGCAATGGCCAAGTCAATCACCTGACCTAAATCCAATTGAGCATGCATTTCACTTGCTAAAGACAAAACTGAAGGGAAAATGCCCCAAGAACAAGCAGGAACTGAAGACAGTTGCAGTTGAGGCCTGGCAGAGCATCACCAGGGACGAAGCCCAGCGTCTGGTGATGTCTATGGGTTCCAGACTTCAGGCTGTCATTGACTGCAAAGGATTTGCAACCAAGTATTAAAAGTGATAATTAGATTTATGATGTGTTAGTTTGTCCAATTATTTTTGGTCCCTTAAAAAGGGGGGCGCCACATATAAAATGTGTTGTAATTCCTACACCGTTCACCTGATTTGGATGTAAATACCCTGAAACTAAAGCTGAAAGTCTGCACTTATAGCACATCTTGATTGTTTCATTTCAAATCCATTGTGGTGGTATACAGAGCCAAAATGATGAAAATTGTGTCAATGTCCAAATACTTATGGACCTAACTGTATGCTTCATGTTTTGGCTGCTCGCAATGTTTGGGGCTATCTCGTTGTTATGATCAGTGACCTATGCTCTTTTGTAAAGCTCTCTCTTGGAAGTCGCTTTGGATAAAAGTGTCTGCTAAATGCATAAATGTAAATTTCCTGGAGAGACAAAGATTAGATAAATCCACTTCCTACTTAGCAGGACAGATCTCTTCTCCTTTCTGATCAGAAATCATGTTTGGAAGTATGGTATATATGTCTTAATACCCATCAAGTTAGCTCACCCATTGTTTGAGTTATTTGACAGTGCAAAGCAGAAGTGTTTGCACAAACTGACTTTATTAAAGTCATTGTAAAAATACTCTCTCCAGATCTCTAAAGTTTACCTTTTTGAATTGAACATACAAGGCAGTCTAGGAAGCATTGCAACATGAGATGGATTTGGGTTTCTAATTTTCTCCTCTGTCTCATTCTCTTTACTTCCAGGTTCCACCGGGAGCTGACCAAGGGGGCAGATTCAAACTGGACCATCACCAACATCTGGCACTGGGACTGGGGAATAGCATTAAAGGAGTGATAACTAGACAAGCCTTAAGAGCATCTTTATTAAGATATATCATCAAACTATTGGTTTATAAGGAAGGTGAAATTATATATCATGTACACACTGTGGAAAATATTCAAAACTCCCCTAACATTATCCACTGACTGGATAATATCAAAAGATAGATCTGCTGTTTGTTGAACACAGTGCTAACTAATCTATTGTAAACAAACAGAACCACAACTTAAAACATAAAGGTACCTCATATCCTTCAACGTCTCCAAGAAGTACTGGCTCAACATAAACCTGTTATGTTGACACCAATCGATGCCTTATTCTATTTGAAATGTTATTTCCCCATTATCTACAGTAGTTTGGTCTACAGCATATTTGCACATTGTTTCATACATGTGTCCACATCTTGGCATGAACTACTGTTATTCATTGTCAAGTCAATGTATACATTTCGCGGAAGGTGTTAGCATTTCACGGTATACAAATGGTAGTTCAGACCTTAACCTGATGAGTGGTATCAGAATCATTTAATTAAAAAAAGTTTACACACAAACTAAATACCGTATTGATAGTTCTTACCGTTCTGACATTGTTTGAGGGAAACAGAACTTTGTATTAATCAGTTGTAAATGTAATCAACACTATCTACAGTATATTGTTGGTCTGTGTGTGCGAGACGGCAAGCATTCGCCGGTTGAGCTCTTAAAAGCCACCGATAAGTGTGCTTTGACAAACTGGCATTATGAGGTTGATTAATTTAATTAAAAAGTAATTGTGTATGGAAATCTAATCTAAGAATGACAAAATAAATATGACCAAGGCTTAGACAACACTGTGCTCAACACTTTATGGTTCGACAAGCAGATACAAATATTGTCACTGGCAGAAATTAAAAACTCAACTGATAATTCATCATTTAAGCAATTGTTTACCAGTCTAATAGAGAAAAAACAAAACAATCCATTGAACACTTAATGGTATACCAGTTGACAAAGTACAATATATACCCTTAAAATAAAACTACTTTATAAATAAATTTACTCAATGCTTTGAGTTGATGGAATTTCCTTTAAAACATTCCGAAAGATCTCCACACAAACTTCTCCAGTGGGGTGTCTCATAGACGCCAGTTTCCATGCTTCTTCAAATGTCTCCTTGGAAATACTCAAGCCCACGTTTTGGAAAATCTTAGAAATCTGAAAAGGAAATTGAGGATGTTAGGGGCTGACAATTAATGCAATGGTATTTACCATAATTCTCTTTAGTTTGAACCCTGGACCAAGGAATTTGGTTGAAGTTTTTTAATTGAAATACTCAACATACTGTTTCTCATCAAGAATTGACTTAGGCTGAAAATAGGGAACTGAAAAGGCTCTAGAGTAGGGTCTAAAGCTCCAGGGTACCAGCTTACTTTAACACTGTTGTCTAACTCGCTTTGGTATCTTGCTCAAGTAACTAATCCAGAAGTTGGTGAGACAGGCTCCACCTTGTGGGTAAAATAATTGCATAATTGAGTAATGTGACTTGTCTCAATAACCAATTGGGTTTTCTGACTATACTCATATTTACAAGGCCGAGATCAAGAGATTTTTCATCACAGAAAGATGAAAGAATACGATTTATGGAGTTGCTCAACATCCCCAAAGGATTGCTACATCTAGAACCGCGTGGGAGGAAGTAGTAGTGACTGGCAGAGCATCTTAGTCTTGGGTCTCAAGAACCCCGGAGCAATTGAGCAATACAAAGCTAGATACCATCACCTCAGTTAGTTTAGGGGAAAGCGGAGAAGAGTCTAGTACCTCAGGAACTGTACAAATAATATATTCCTTATATTCCCTGTACCACCGATAATTGTATTAAAAAGTCTTCAACTTATAAGATTTGTATTATATCTGCCTTAATGATTAAAATACTTAAAATCAAACATGGCACCACAATCTCCGTGGGAGAGAACAACAACGTTAATTTAAAGATTGTTGTATTACTGTTTGATGTTAAGAAGTGTTTTGACGTTAACTTGACAGAACGGATTCTATGTGAATCAACTGTTCCAAATGTTTGTGAGGCTCAGAGCCTACATGCTTTTCTGGTTATGACTTCTATGGGCATTCACTTACCAAGTAGGAAACAGCATTTCTTAATGGTCCCTATTTGCTTGTGTTGTGGGTGCAATTCCCAGGTTGTTTGCTACCGGCTAATTTGGCTCTCCATCATGTGCCTATTCAGCCCTGCAGTGTCTTCTTTTTTTGTTGTTTCCAAGTGGCATTCATTAGTTATGGCAATATTGCGCAGAATGCAACATTTCACAAGGAAGCACTGGATTTTTGATGACTGTATTGTGCTCCCCGAGTGGGGAGCCTAATATTATTTCTATTACAACTCGGGACCTTGCACTGATGGAAGGCGTGTTGTGTCTGAGAGGTGAGGACTATTGAACAGTATGGCATGATGAACCAGGTCTTTTATGGATAATCACTGTCTCCTATCAGCCACGTCTTGCCTTCCCTCTGGTAAGTTACACATTTTGTAAAATAACTGTTTGCTGAGTAGACGTGAGTGACATAACCTCTCGCGGAAATCGGAGCAGTTTGAGATCATGGACATTTGCTCTTCTTCACTGTAATACTCTTTACTTAAAAGTGCATCTCAGGGCATTGCTAACCTCTTCCTTGGTGCGGGGGCAGAATAAGTGTTCCTCATACACTCCCCTGAGAGAGAGCAGTGTGGGATAGAGTAGTTCATAGGCTGTGGCCCCATCTCCGTAGTTCGTATGGTCGCTAACACGCTTGATCCGAGGGGCAGCCAGATCAGTACGCACAGTAGGAATCCCATATGGACGGTAGTCTGCAGAGAAAGATGTCACCGCCTCTCAAAAATCTATCTAACAATAAGTGGTAAATGATGAGTGGTGTAAATGGTACTAATTACCGATATGACTCAAATCTCAACAGTAAATGTTTATACTTTTTTTTTCTTTTTAATTTGTTTCATAGATTAAAATAGCTTTTCAAACTAAACTTATTTCCTATCAATCCTTGTTTTCTACATGTAGCATGTCTCCAACTCACCAGTTGGAGGATGACTTCCCACCACTGCCTGAATCGTGGAGCTGGACGTGACGAAGTGGTCCTGGGCCTCCCTGGAACGGCTCAGGGTTTTGGGGGTCTTGAGTGTGCTTCCCACCTCTGCTGGCTCCAGGTCATCAGGTCTGACCAGAGCCTTTGACACAGCAGGTTCCTTTTGGTCTGAGAAAGAAATTCTCTGCATGTTGGCTGGAGCTGTGCTGGTTCGACGCTCTGGAAGAGTGGGTTTGATTGAAAGATAAATACTCGTCATATTTTCTGAAATAGACTTAAGATCCTGATAGCAATCAATAAAACCAATGCTCTAAAATACATTTTTTATGTCCTTTCAAACTCAAGCCAAAACTGCTTGTTTTGCAAAACTGACCTACCCTGCCCGTAACAGTATACGTACTGACAACCAAAGGCAACCAAACATACTAACCACTGGTTATAATACGCTGCTCCAGTTTGTTGATGGGCATCTTGTCTTTCCAGTTTAGGAAATTGGCAAACTCAAGAAAGTTTATGTGTCCATCTTTGTCCAAATCACAATAGTCCATCAGACTGTCCAGTACCGTTCCACTCAAGTCCAGGTTAAACTGACGACAAACATCCCAGAGGTCTTTTTTGTCAATCATACCCTGGCCTTTCTGTAGAAAAAACATTGTCAGACCTTTACTGCCTACTAATACATATCTTATACTTTACATTTGTACAAAATACAAAACAATCTATAAAAATACATTTGAAACATCTGTAACAGACAGTTTGCTTCTTATGTTTAATACTGCCTCTATATCACACATAATTCAATAGTCATGTGTCGTTACATATTTTGAATGTTCCAATAACAGTTACATATACTTGACATTAGGATATGTCTTCCTGTCAACTTGCTGTCCATTAAACATCCTATTGTGTCTTGACTGTGATTGACCTTATCATAATGTCTGAAGGCATGTAGCAAAGAGTTAAAGTTGTGGAAGTTGGCCTTCTTAAGGTGCTGGCGCACAGCACTGACGAGGGCACGCTGTCTGTCTGTGCCTCTGAGGTACTCAGTTTGGGAAGTGGAGTGGATCAGGTCACCTGCACCTGTGTAGAAATGTCCAATTAATGTAATTAATGTAACTTAACTTAATTTATTTTTAATTAAGAAAATAAAGACTTTACATTTATCCCTTTCAGTTTAATCTAGCATTTTGAACTTAAATGGGTGAAGCTGTTTCAGGCAGGAAGTTCCAAGGGGCATATTGCGTGATATGGAAATAGCGCTATTAAATTGTGAACATCTTTCTCCTTCCCATCACCTTTACCAACATTGGAAAGGCAGCATATTTTATAGCAGGAACTCGCATGCTGCTCTGACATTCCTGCTAAATAAGTCACAAATGTTCTACATTTTTTGTTGTTCCTTCCACCAACCCAACGTTGGTTCAGTCTGTTAGGAGGATATCAAAGCTCTCTGTCACTGTTGTTGAGATCAACTACCCATTTGGGATTCCATTGTGAAGCAGAACCATACTGCCAAAGATGATGTGTCTATACCCTGTCAATATACATAATTCTAAACTACTTGAGTCCCCTTTTTCAATAACATTAATCCATTGTGTTGTAACCAAAATGTACAAGGGCCTGCAGAAAAGATTCTGACTCATGACCCACTAACTACTGAGGTCCCCCAAATCAATTCCGAACTTATAAAGTTTGTATTTCTTATACAGACAGACTGCCATAAGCAAGTAAAAACAATTGTGAATGAGTTTTATACAGATGTTTATGAGTTACTTCCGCTTACATTATTTGTTTGAATTGTAAGTTACTTTATTTCATTGTACTAAATGTACGTATTATTGAACATCTACTTGTTACTTCTTTGCAGGGCTCACTTGCATAAGATATATTTTTCTCAATGAGATACAATAGAGTAAATAGATTAAATACAATCAAATAAACCGTGTGATGTTTAGAAATACACTTTTCTCACCAAAAGTATCAGGGGGCAGCAAGATTCCAAATGTATGATTTGGTGGAACTTTCAGGGTGTCTGCTATCCTGTAAGTACCAAACCACAGTTTTTGATAAAGGTACAGTACAATGTGCTATATGTTAGAAAGTGATACTGGCAGATACTGAACATAGTGAGGCCAATGTCAACATTTGAAGAGCACACACACATGAATACTGTTTATTTACAGTATATACTGTATATACTCACGGGTCATGCACTTTTCCAATTTGTGACTGTGTCTTTTCTCTGAAGTCATCACATATCTTGGAAACCATCTTTGCACTGTGATGCCTGGGAAGTTAGATGTTATTTTTGCTAGATGTTACTTTTGGCAAAGCTTATGCAACGTCAAGCTGTGAGACAATGAAGGTCAAATAATTATAAGATCAGATGTTAACCATGATAAAGAAGTAAAGCTTACTTACTTCTCTGTGTCACACGACCAGTTAAGTGATCTCAAGACATTGCGTCCATTGTTGTAGTGCGGAGTGGATACTCCAAATCTACTGTCTTTGCTAATGCGACTCCAATTGTAATTCCTGTCAACACGCTCACCTTGAACGCATTATTATTTTGTTACAGTCAGATAAACGAGTGTTAAGAGATGAATTCATGAGCTGTAGACTAATTGTTTTATCTGACATTAGTTAGTGAACCATAAAGACACAGAGAAATACACAGCAACTTACCAACAAAATAGGCATTGTGGGAACGGATATAGGAATTGTGTCCCTGTTGAGCTTCTCTCTCCACTTGGTGTGATGGTTTAGGAGGGTTGATTAACTCGTCAGCTGCCATGCCTGGATGTATTCACAGGAATAAATGACAACATTCATGCTGAACTCATGGCAACGGACTCGTTGGGTCATAAAGTCTGGCAAACCTTTCTTAATGTGACAAACAAATTAGATGAAAAATATATATAATTTGACTCACCTTTAAACAATTTCATGCCAAATGTTGTTTTGTCTGTGTTTATGCCATAAGGAAGTCCAGGTCTCTGATCATGTGACTTGCCCAGAGGAGCCTTCTTTCTGGTAGCATAGACATCTTCACGGAACCGGTGTAACTTCTGCTGGAAGATGGTCTTCGGTGGTGGGTTGATAACTGTTCCTCCCTGGGAATAACAACAAATATAACCTCAGGGTTTCCCACAGTACTTTTCAGTTAAGGTGGCCGCCTATGCATTTATGTTTTGTCCTCTTTGACTACTCACCGAAGCAGACGTTTTAGTGCAGAGTCCATGGACAATATTGCTGGCAATGTCTGGGTCGTTGGCTCGTCCATGAAATACCCGGATAGATCCCACACCTGGTCTGGTGGTGTTAAGAAATTTTCGTACCACAGGTGGGGTAGTTGGCTGGAGGAGGGAAAAAGTTTATACCATATGTTGATCTTATATGTTCACTCTCCCTTATTTTCCATTTTGTTTCATGAAAATGTAAATAGATATTGAGCTCAAAATACCAAGATGTTATTCAGAGTTAGGCAAACTGTCTCCAAATTAATTCAAAGTACAAAAAATATGGTGCATTTCCTGGCAAGAAGGAATACAAGCCTGCCATTAATGCACCCCCTCTATTGTCTGTTCTGTATATCCCAGCATCAAATGATTCTTACTGTACATTAAGGGGACTAGTATGAGTAACCATAATAAGTTTCAGGCATGTAACACTTTCCTAGTCAGAGTTAGCAGGGGGTGCATTTTGTGGCAAGAAGGAATACAACAAGCCTGCCATAAAATGCACCCCCTCTATTGTCTGTTTTGTATATCCCAGTATCAAATGATTCTTACTGTACACTGTGTGGACTAGTATGAGTAACCAGAGTAAGTTTCAGGAATGTAACACTTTCCTAGTCAGAGTTAGCAGGGGGTGCATTTCGTGGAAAGATGGAATACAATCCTGCCATGAAATGCACCCCCCTCTAATGTCTGTTCTGTATATCCCAGCATCAAATGATTCTTACTGTACACTGAGGGAAGTAGTATTAGTAACCAGAGTAAGTTTCTGGCATGTAACACTTTCCTAGTCAGAGTTAGCAGGGGGTGCATTTCGTGGAAAGATGGAATACAAGCCTGCCATAAAATGCACCCCCCTCTATTGTCTATTCTGTACATCCCAGCATCAAATGATTCTTACTGTACACTGAGGGGACTAGTATGAGTAACCAGAGTAAGTTTCAGGCATGTAACACTTTCCTAGTCAGAGTTAGCCAGGGGTGCATTGTATTTACATCAAATGGAAAACAAGGCCTGCCATGTGAAATGCTCTCCCCCACATACGTTCTTTCCCTTCTACCCCAACATTATGTACATTTAATAGCATACATTTAATACCAATACATGTGTATGTATAGGCTGGACAGGTCTGAAAACAGTATAGTCCATGGTAGGTGGGGGATTATTATGTTTAATTTTTTTATTTATTTCATTGACTTAAACAATAAGAGTAATATTTTCCTATATTAAAAAAGGATTTGATGGTGAGAACATTTCTTTTGATGTTGATGCATAGAGGTTTTAGTACTTGTCTTTTGTAGGCTATAGGCATGTGAACCTTTGGTCCGTTTTCAGGACAGCTGATATTCTGGATCAGAAGGCTGTTGTTTTCGACCTGTCTGAATAGCCCCTACGCGCAGGCTAACTGCATTACAATCGCATGCCTTTGTGTGTTACATGCCAGAAACTTGCTCTGGTTACTCATATTAGTCCTCAGTGTACAGTAAGAATCATTTGTTGCTGGGATATACAGAACAGACAATACAGGGGGTGCATTTCATGGCAGGCTTGTTGTATTCCTTCTTGCCACGAAATGCAACCCCTGCTAACTCTGACTAGGAAAGTGTCACATGCTTGAAACATACTCTGGTTACACATACTAGTCCCCTCAGTGTACAGTAAGAATCATTTGATGCTGGGATATACAGAACAGACAAAAGAGGGGGGTGCATTTAATGGAAATGGGCTTAATGCACCCCCTACTAACTCTGACATGCCAATTAGAATGGCTAATAATGTTAAATAATCAACCAAGAGAGTTTGTGTTTAAATGTACTGTACTAGTAGAGCTGTTTATATGTACTGTACTAGAGCTAAATAAGGTGTGTGATTATGACTTGTGTGTGAGTGACTTACCCTTAGTGTTATCTCCTGTAAGCAGGTTTTTGCTCTGTCACTTGTAGGTATTACTTTTCCTGCCTAAGGCGAGATAAGAATGCAAAGCAGTGGACAGAAGAAATGATTGTCTCAATTAGTATTGCACTGGCATAGTGTCGTTAGAGATAACAGTAGTACATTTTTCTGACCGTCACCAGTGCATGCAATTTAGCTAGACTTGCTAGGTACTAGTCTCAGTTTTAGTAACGTTAGCTTACCGTTGGTATGCCGGGGAATCTATCAGTGTATTTACAGTTGTGGGTTACATTCCTTTCAATTAAAGTCATTTTGTTGCATTCCTAATCCTACATTAATAAACGTTTGTGTTATGTTTCCATTGGATTAGAGCACAATTGTCCGAACAAATGTTAAACTTCTTTAGTGCTATGCTAGCTAACTAGCTAACACATTCTGGCCATCAGACATAGTTGTAATGTTATGTTTATCTCCACTGTAGTTCTATGGCAACAGGCGCTTGGAAACCAATGAGTTAATATGATCCAGGTGAATTCAACTGTGGCGGGAAAATTACTTTAATTCTTATTCTCACAGAACAAAAAAACGCAGAGCTGTGCACCATAGTCCTGTTTATACATTTTATTATATTAAATGTATTAATCACAAAACGATAGTATACTGTTTCTGACTTCCGAAATATGTGTGTTAAAAGTGTGTTAAAAGACTCAATTGGAAGAACAATCAAAATTCCCCTGAATAACTTTTTTTATACACCTTTTCCATTATACATAATTGAGATGTGCATAGGTGGCTAATAATTTTTAAAATTCTGACAATAATCGCACAAATTATGGACAATAAATAAGTGAGTGATTGGTTATTTCCATTACGCAAATGTCAATTCCAGTCGTACGATCTGTCATCATCCACCGTACAATGCCAGGCCAAGGGGAAGTTGACAGAAGTGGGAAGGGACAACCAGCCTTATGAATTTGCTCTTGTTGGATAGACATTGAAGTGTCGCAAATATTCATCAGAGGGAAATTTTCCTTCATTTGGAAATAAGGTGTGTAACATTATCTAGGAAGCTGACTTGTGGTCAGAAGTGTAGGTTTGAAAACTATGCTAATTTCCCCTTAGGCCGAACGTTCTTTTTTGTTATGTTTTAGCATTACCCAATCAAGTGTTCATGCTAACTACTAGCTAGCTAACAATACTGCTACCCGGTTGTGTTTACATGTATAAATTGAAACTGATGTATTGTTCCATTAGAATGCATTTATGGGTAGATGAGGCTGCGATATGCAATACATTTAGCTAGTGCTAGCAAGCTTATGTCGACGACATTTCCAATAGTAGTCTAGCTAGCTAGTTGGCTAACGACGTAAGATCGTCTGATGTCTTGGTATTGTTAGCTTGCTAACTTGTCTCAATTTATAGTAAATATCTAAGTTAAGAACTGCCTATATAACTAGCTAGGTAGTTGGCTTGCAAGTAATGTGCTTTCCCAACCTATAGCTCTATATCACGTTAGCTAACTAGCTTAAGCTTGATGCTACATATACCTAGTTGGAGCTAGCGAGCTAAAAACAAGCCATCCAGACTCAGTTTTCGCCTGCCAATTTTAGCCGCCCTGCTTCTGTTAGCTAGTTTGTTTACCTGTACCTAGCTAGCTAGTCAGCTAATATGAGCCAATCAACAATGGTCAGGCTATCTGTGGTCAAGACTGTGACGTAACACGATTTCAACCCACTTCACAGTATTTTTGGCTTGACAAGCTTGTGTTTACTTGTACTCTTATTCAAGATAATGTCTACAGCCTCCATTACAAAAGTTAGCTATGTGTCAAAGCTAATTTGCATTGTAGTTATTTAGATTGCAGGGCACGTCGTTGGCCATTTCAGTATTATATAGGCCAGGTAATAATGTGCTCTTCCTTTTGAATAGGTTTTGGAGTGATAACTCAAACAATACTTCTGCAATTGAGATAGGCACGTAGGACATGGCAAGTAAAGGTGGAGCAACACGACCCAATGGGCCCAACGCAGGCAACAAGATCTGCCAGTTCAAGCTAGTGCTCTTAGGAGAGTCTGCAGTGGGAAAGTCCAGTCTGGTCCTGCGCTTTGTTAAGGGCCAATTTCATGAATTCCAAGAGAGCACAATTGGCGGTATGTTAACTTGTAGGCTAGATGTCTGCATTCTTCAGAGTGGGTTTTCAAAATAATGTGTGTTCATATCATGTATTTGACTTTCTGTTGTTTCATGAGTTGATTATTGAAATATACTGCACCTGTCTAACAAATGTAATTCTTGACCACAGTTCTGATGAATACCAGGTTGAACTCTTGCAACAAAGCCAATGCAGGTTGTTTTTGTTGCACCGACACTTTTTTGTAAATGCTGATGATTTTATTGTTCTGTAGCTGCCTTTCTGACTCAGACAGTATGTTTGGATGACACAACGGTCAAGTTTGAGATTTGGGACACAGCTGGTCAGGAGCGCTACCACAGTCTGGCACCAATGTACTACAGAGGTGCCCAGGCGGCCATAGTGGTCTATGACATCACAAACGAGGTGAGTCAGCCTGGGCATGTTTCATCCAGCTTGCAATCTGTCCTAAATACAAAAGTAGCACTGTTATGACTCTTCTCTCTCTTTATTATGACACCTTCCTCACCTGATCTAATTTACTTAATTAGGTAATGATGCACTTTGTTCTGTGTACTAAAAAGAAAAACAATAAAAAAATAAAAAAATTCAAGCACAGAATGGTATGACCAGGTTATGTGGCCTACAAGTAATTTATTCACTATCAATGAGACAAGTTTGCTGGCGATTAGGAAACACTTATTGTCATTAGTGTTCTCGTATAATGAGACCATACCATGAAATTTGAAAATGAAAGTCCAGAAGCGAAGCGTGGGATTGGAGGGGGAGGGTCTTGTTGTGTGCCTCCTTCATATGAAGCTTGTTATTTTTGTAGAAATGTCATACCCTGATTCCTTTCTGTTTGCCAGGAGTCTTTTGCACGAGCTAAGAACTGGGTGAAAGAGCTGCAGAGACAAGCCAGTCCAAATATTGTAATAGCCTTGGCTGGGAACAAGGCCGACCTGGCGAACAAAAGGGCATTGGACTTTCAGGTTTGTGCCAGTAAATTTGCTGTGTTGACATGCTATGCCACATTGACATGTCTGTTTTCTAACATAGTAATAGAAAGTCATACAAAATGACTGGGTTCATTGAAATGTCTGAATTGTCACCTTGGGGTTGTACTTGTTTGCTTCACAGGATGCACAGTCATATGCAGATGATAACAGTTTGCTTTTCATGGAAACATCAGCAAAGACTTCTATGAATGTTAATGAGATATTTATGGCCATTGGTAAGTCTTTTACCATCAAAGTGGAACACAAATTGCCAGCTGAGTGGAATCTGATATATATATATATATATACTTATTTTATTATGAATTTTGAACTCAACACACTATTGTGATACTTCATTCCAACACAACCAAGTCTCATCTTTGTTTTTGCAGCCAAGAAATTACCCAAGAATGAGCCCCAGGCTGCCGGAACTAGCAGTGGGCGGAACAGGGGAGTGGACCTGACTGAGACAGCACAGCCCACCAGCCGTCCATGCTGCAGCAACTAACTCAGCCCCCAGGACCCACCCTCTTGACAAGCACCTCCCTTCTACTTCTTCTCCCTTCTAACTCTTAATAACATCTGGATATGGAAGTCCCCTTCCAGACAACAGACCTTCCACTTCTCCACCTCACTCCCCTGGAATAGTTAAAAGACTCTGTATAGCTGCATTTCTAATACAATCTTTGTCTTTTGTTTTTTTGTCACTTTTTTTTTTGTTACTTTTTTTTTTTTTAAGTGTGTACCAGTATAATTGATGCATGTATCACTACAAGGCCTAAAACATTTTTAACTTAGTTCAGTTTGAGGACTAACCTCTTTTGAAAGAATGAGCAACTTTTGAGTGTGTGTGTAATGTATAAAGGGTGTGTGCTCAGGGCTGATTCCCTAAAGCAAAGGTGTAACTTAACTTGTTATTTGACAGAATTAAGTGGAGCGGGTGGAAAGGAAGTTGTATTTGATTAGCCTCTGATACATTTTGTTTGTGGGTTGAGTTTTCTTCCAACTAAAAGAAACCAAATTATCCCATAATGACCTGCCTGAAGGCTTTGACTGTTTGTGCTGTGTTGTGACAAGTGCAGTGTCAAGCAAGGACTCATTCCAACCAAGCATTCCTTCTCCTTGCATCTTCTGCAAAAACAACATCATCTGCTAAGCAGTTTGGCAGGAACACCAAGCGACTTTACACATCTACCCACAGCAACCTGTTGAACAGGATTCTTCGGGGGGTTTGTGATTGGACTGGATGATGAAGTCTAATCTTTTACTGACTTTCGCATCATGGGAAGTACTTTGTCAGACCGCAACATTCAACATCCAACCAGTAATTGATTCTGGGACTTTAAAGGACGGCAAAAACAATATAACTGAGAACACCCATGGTCTTAAACCCATGGGCTGTTGTGCTCAGAAGAGTCCTTTGTAAATTGTTATAAATTGCTAAAACTTTAACAATTTAGTAGTACATTTGAGTAAATGTTTTCACATACTCACTGTTGTTATTCAGCAATCAACCGGTGTCAGATTTAGTGTCCTTCAGGTGAGTACTGTAGTAGACGTAGTAGACGATCAACATAAGGTTTGACTTCATCATAGCATGTGGAATATTCTCTCATAACTGTATAACAGGATGTTGACAATGTTGTCTTCTTCCTCTTCTAGTACAACTTGCCTGGAAAAAGTTATTAGCTTTTCCAGAAAATTGTGCTCTAGGTTTTGCAACTTCATCACAAACTGGTCAAATTATAATCAATGGTGGTCTTTTAAAATATATGTAGACCTAGTGTTAACAAAATCAAAGCATCTCCCCGTGTTTTGTTACATTTTATGTCAGATATGACTTTTATTGCGTTGCACAATTGTTTGTTATATTGTAGTTAATGCCCATTAAATTTTATAAAACTGATGAACTCTTGGATTTGCTAACATAGCCTACCGCCAAAAGCAGTTGGGTATCAAACTAATTGGCTGTCTTTTTGCTCAATTTCACGGATGTAAAACAGTGATAGCGATGGACTGATTAATATGTGTCCAAGTTAATAAATATAATACCTGAGGTCTATCCATTGCCTTTATTGTTTTACAAATTTGACGAATAACACATAAATGCAAGTTTGTATTGCAGTGTTAGGCTAAAGTCTAGATTATTTTTTTTCACAATACTTTTGAATACTGCTGAAAAATGAGACAAAAATTAATTTAATACTTTTTCCACTGCTGAAAAATGAGACATTAAAATTAACTGTCAAGTCTCCTCGTTGAGAGTGTAATTGTTTATCGTGTCCGTTCTCCGAAGCAGTATGACCATGACTGAAATATTTTCCCTTGAACCTGAAACAATTGCTGCATCCACCAGCTCTCTGCAAATATCAGCTGCAAGGCACTCATAGTCCACATGAAGTGTCCTCAAAGTGCAGACGTCATGCTCCTTCCCACTGGGTCCACTCTCCTGAGGGAAGACTGAGGAGAAACCCTCTCCTTGTGTATTTGTTATTCTTATGACCTCACTTCCTTCTTCCCCCTGCAGGGTTTCAGAATTTTTGATCCTAACTTCCAAGTCATTTTTTTCATTCAAGGGTACTTGGTCATCTGGAAAGAGGGACTCCTGTCTGGACTGTCCACGAGTATCTGAAATGGACGATGGCTCCTCAGAGGTTTTGATAAGTTGAGGAGCTTTAGACATGGATGAGTTCTGTGTCATCTCAGTGACGGTCTGGGCTATCTCCGCAACTGCATTCACATCCAATGCCTCCCAAAGACCACTGGAGGCCAAGACCAGAAGTCTGTAAGACTGTTCAGTGGGGAGAGATACTACGTGAGGCACAGGGATGATTGACTTCCTTAATTTACTGTCACCGTAGTGACCGAGCCCTCTGGTGGCTCTGGTAATTCCCTCAACAAGCCCATGTTGTTTATTGATGCTGATGGAGCCCCCTTTTCGCATGATACGGTTTCGCTCCTTTGGATTGGAAGTGCTGTGGTCTTCCGTTAGGCGGTAACCTCGTCCCTTCTTGTAGAGCACTGCATGCACATTTCCTAAAATCACAGTATGAAAGAAAAAAGAGTTAACCACAGTTTGAAATGAGCTTACTGCTGCAATTTACCATTATGTAAGGTGAGACCTACATTTACATATTAGCACTTGGTAGTAACACTAACTTAGCTCATATTATGAATAGGCTACCAACCACAATTAGCAATGAGAATTCTTCCACATGGAGCTTCCTGTAAAGTTTGGTTGACTGTTGAAGCAATTCCTCTCCCATGTTCTCCCACATGTTGCCATACATGTGGGGAAGCCTCTGTGTCTATAAGGCAGACCAGAGCAGTGCAGCCACTCCAGCGAATCCTAGAGGACTCACTCCTCCCCAGACCCAAAATTCTGTCCATCTTAGAGAAGGCTGTATTGAAGACTAGGTTTAACTGCTCCACTTTGGTTTCATTCTCCTGTTCTGAAGCGACTAGTGTGTTTGGACCTTGGCCTGGTTGAGGCTTGCAGTCCTCCGGGAATAGAGCGTCAAAACGGGACAAGAGATCTGCTTGGTCTTTCTCCAAGGACAAGGAGGAGTCCTGTTTCGAAAGTTGGTCGAGTATTAACAGAGGTAACTCCCTGGATGCTGTTGTGGCAGAGTTCTGTCCATGGAACCCATCAAAGATCCCAAAGAAACTGGTCCCCTCTTTGCCTCCGAAACACTCCTTATAGACTGTCACATCCTCCATATCTCTTTTCCACATGGTGTTTCTTTCCTCGCACACTGCCACGGCATGGACCAAGGGGTTGTTCCCTTTGTGTGTACTGACTCTGTATTCTGGCATGTGGCAAAGATGCTCAGCCTCCACACACTTGGCCCCTGCACTGGAGTGCCTTTCAGCTTTCACTAAATCGAAGATCGTTTCGCTATCAAGTATATTGTGTTGGGAAGTATGGGGGCTGCCAGAATCAGGAGTGGACCCAAAATAATCCTCAGGGAGCAAATGTAAGCAAGGAGTCAGGGATGAAACATGAGTAATTTACCATATATTGAATTTGTGAGTTATGAGTAAATTTGAATACATTTGCATTTCAAGTAATATAAAGTTACATGGATCTTGAGAAAATCTGTAAATGTACTTATGTAGTTTATGTGAATTAATCTGTACCATGGGTCCATTAGGCTCGCTTGAAGTTGCTGAAGTACGGTACTTGGATTGGATTCAGCTGTTTACAGGCCTTCCCACGGAAACAGTTTCCTTGGTAACAAAAGGCACTGTGACAGAGTGCTGTGTCTAGATGCAGTCATGCAAAACGTTTTTTATTTATGCTTTTTTTAGTTCAGGATTTGATCTACATGGCAAAAAGTTGGTTTTAGTAGAAACAAATATGCTGGGAAGGTACAGTTAATTCAAAAGACAAAAATGACCTTCCTGAATTGACCTATCTTATCCATTAGATGGCAGCAGTAAACTGAGTTAAACCTGACTTTTCGCTTAATGAAGCTGCATACATGTGTATCAATGCCTTTTCTTCAACATAACCAAGAAGAATCAGGTTACAGTTATAGTACACATCGACATATTTCTCACCCAAGAAGAAGTATTTAAAGCTAAATGGATGTGCATATTGTAACAACAAAACATCAGCAATTCAAATCAGTTTTATTAGACAGGCTCCTCACAGTATGAGGGATGTGGGGTTCGGCTCTGTCTGTACCTGTCCTGATTTTCACCACTAACCATGAGATGTCAGCTGCGTGACAATCTCATTACGATGGAAACTCCCCCGCCTCTTAATGCATTACTGATATGTTTCCCATAAATCGTAGTATGAGTGTAGTGTTCTACTTATGACAAAGAGGCACCTTTGAAAACATCCAAACACAACCACACATGAAAATGTATATACACACACACGCTCCCACACACACGCACACACACGTGTGCGCACACACACACACACACTGAACTGTCTACACATCCTACACACTTCTAAAACCTGGCCTCCTTATACTGAAAATATAATATTGTACATCTTATACATCTGATGGTTGTTAATTGAGACCTCCTTTGCAACCAATAATATAAAGCCTAGACATCCCATGTCCTAGGCATGTTCATGAAACTTCTCTATATTTCAATCCATGTTGTTGTTTCATAACACTTGCCCATTTCATATGCATACCTCACCCATATGGCCCCAGTTACAGTAAATGGAGTAAATTTGTAGTGTGTTTTAAATCGGAACACTTATTTGGTTCTTAGAGGTGAAGTGGAGCAGAGTAAGCATTTATAACATCATAGGGGCTGATATATTGGCCGGCGGTCACTGACTCGGAACCATTCCTTTTACTATTTCTCTGTCTTTGTAATTTATGGCACCTCTCTGATCCGTTCACACTTGAGAGCCCAGGGCCAGGCGGTCAGACACACTCTCTGTATGTTTATAGCACCCCATTATTTATTAGGGTCAAAGTGTCTTTCTCACTTGATTGACATCTGTTTGAGTCTAAATGTAATGACTAGCTAGTTGATGCGGCCATCATGGGGCCAAGGTGATTAGAACAAGGGCAGGTCACATGGCAATTCAAAAAAGCGGTCTACTGTGTAAATGTAATCTTGGAGGATACTGCTCATTCTATTTCCTCAAAGGTCATCTTGTATCATACCTTAAGCAGTAAACATGTTAATTGGAATACAAATAATTTGAAACATAACAAACATCGCTTTACTTCACGCTGTGGCCTCCTATTCTGATCATGTCATTATTATCAACTAGCATCAAGACGGTGTACATGTTATACTGGACAGGCACACATCGCACAACAATGGAAAATTGAAGAAAAATGGGGGCGGGGGGTTGTCCACCCTTACCCCACCTTTCCCTGCTCTCACTGGACTACTCCCTCCTTCTTTACACACACAAAATTGTCAGCCCCCTTCACTAATTACTGTATTTACCTTGTACACTAGTTATTACACTGGAATTTGGACATTGGACGTGCAGTAGGAGCTATATAAACATTTTATATAGGCTTATATATGTTTTCAATATTTATTGAATCTTATGCTTTCAAGGAATGTTCGCGTAAAATTTTGATTTTGTTATAGAACAATTACGATTTTCTATCAACCACCAAGAACTTAGATTAGACTGATTCAGGAAATTGTAAAGAGGTGCAAGACCAATATTTCTAGAATGTGCCTGTACTTGTACAGTACTTGTTGCAAATGACAAATAAAAGTTTAGTTGTACAGTTTACAAGTGTACAACAATTAAGAGACCATGTTGTTAACTCTCAGTGTACTGAAACATGTTTGACTTCTGAGTAGATTCTGACTAGCTTTTGAATTGGGTATTGTATATGTATGTCATACTGATGGGTTGGTATTGTTTTGGTCACTAAACCATAACATAGCTGGGATCTCTAATTTGCTTTTCATACTCCAGCAGACAAAAATCCCCAAACTACTGTAATGTTGAGCAACATACAGTTCTTGATGACTGTATTATGACTTCAGCAAGACAGAACCACATTTCAAAACACTGTTGCCAGGAGGAAAATTATTCTAAACTGCAGAAAGACAGATGGAAGAAAGATGTCAAAGTCCTACTGGAGTTAAATTATAATTGAGTTGCTTATCATGAGGTTGAATCTATAGCTGAACATACAGTAGACAGGCAAGCTGCCTGAATCTGTCCATGTCCTAAGGGTGAATTAGTTCCTGTTCATTTTCTGATTTGTATGCCACTCAAGCACTGGATCATTTCCCTACACCGCAGGAAAGAGAAAGGAAAATCATCTCCAATAGCAACTAATGAAAAGCAGTGAACTTCTCAACCTTTTCAACTAAAAGAAAAAAGGCTATTTCTAAAACAGACTCTTTATCAAAGTGTGTAGTAACAAAACACATTTTTGCCATGTTGCATGAGAGATTGTTTGGACTCAAAAAAGACAACTCACTAAATATGAGGCAGTATATTAAACTTTGGTGACACCATGAAACATGATCGTTTTTTAATAGCCATTGGCCATACATAGATGGAATCTTGGGTGATAATATATCTCAAACTAAGTTTTGCACAAAATGGCAAAGAAAAGAGTACTAAAAAGCACTGTCCTGTAAATGTTTAATCAGTGATTTGTGAGCGGGCGGGGGGGGTTCTCTATCTCTCAATGTAAACTTCCATCCAGTTCTATACTCCAGTGGTTCTCAACCCTGGTCCTCAAGTACCCCCTGTCCTACATGTTTTAGATCTTTCCCTGTTCCAACACACCTGATTCAAATGAATGGTCGTTAACAGGCTTCTGCATAACTAGATAACAACCCATTCATTTGAATCACGTGTGTTGAAGCAGGGAAACATCTAAAACATGCAGGACAGGGGGTAGTTGAGGACCAGGGTTGAGAACCACTGCTCTATACACATCAATTTCTAGTTGCTTAAAATATTATTTAAAAAGAGAGGAGACCTTAACAAGCTTATTGTATTTTATGTATTTCAAGGTTTCAAGTACACTTGGCTCTTTCAACTACCAACAGAAGTACATGAGAAATCAAAGTGTGCCTTTTAATCCTTTTAAATCCTTGCAAGCTTGTATGTGATTCCACATTCAAATTAATCTCTAGCTTCAACAATTGAGCAAGGCATTAGTTAAGAGTTCTGAAGTACCCTGTTCTACACATTATATTTCTACAGTGCAGCTTCTATCAACAAACATGCCATACTAATGCTAACAGCTAGCATGGTGGCCTGCTACTGTAGCCAACTAACAAAGTGTGGGGGAGAAGTGTGAAAGCAATTGCATCAGCTGGAAATTATGACCAGCAGTCCAATTAAACTCAAGCCTGTGTATGTGCATGAATGGGAAAAGTAGCCCCTTTTTGTTATTCATAATTATCTGATGACATAGGGAGTCTGTTTTATGCTTGTGTCCTATTCTCCGTTTCAGAAATACACTGTAAATGCCTGTGTGTGCTTGCTGAAAGTCAAAAAGTGTAGTTGTGTGTAAATGGTTACCAGGCTGTTTATCTGTCAGTCAGTTGAACAGTATGGCCCTGCTGCTGTGCTGTGTCAACTAAAAAAGTTTGATCTGCTGAGTCTTAACGGTTTTCCATAATTGAAAATGAGCTGGTTTGCTTTATTGATCGGAATTAATATGGAGAAGGTCCCCATGTTACATTTATTCTGCCTCCACTCTTCTGGGAATAGATTTCCAATATATGTTGGAATATCTATGCAGGTTTGATTTTGGGCAATTAGGTCTTGCTCACAGATGGCATTAGAATACATACCAAGACACCTTGGGATCAGGGATCTGTGCATGTCAGTTAAGATCTCCCACACCAAACTGTATCAAACATTTCTGAATGGATTTCTGATCAGAATTTTTGTGCATCATCAGAAGGGATTGTGATAACAATAGTACGCTGGCTCATAATTCAGCTAGAGACAAAGACAGGGTTTCTATGACAGTGGTATCTAGGGTGATGAGAGATGAGTGGCAAACCAGTAATGGTGTTGTTGGGCTGTTGTGCTTCACCACCCACATTAAGATTTAACAGTAACTCAAACTACAAAAGCTTGGCATATTTGCTTTCCAGTTTGTTTAGACTTCCCTCTGCTTTCCCTGAGCTGTGGCACCCTGCAGCTTTCTGTTTTCACTGCCGACTGGGAGAGGGTCAATCAATATCAGCCTGCTGATAGCTCTCTGGAACCACAGCAAGACAAGGCTGCATCCCCCTTACAGATGTTCTTGATTATTGTTCCATGGAGAGTAAATGGGAGCAAGATGGTGGTAAGCTATCCCACTAGCTGAGTTGCTCTGGTCCCAAGGAAGCCTGCTGTGTTATTTTCAGGCTGGGATTGTGGTGTGGAAATAAGCTCAACTAGTCGGAAAAGCCAGTTTTGTGTGTCAGAAATTGTGTAGACAGTTCCACCCCCCCCCCCCCGCCCCCTCGAGGTTAATATACTACAAACTTGGGAATGAAGCTTAAAGTTTCATGGAAAGGTTCAAACACTGAAGAATTGGGTTCAACATGTGATGACTTATGGTGTTGTAGTGGAGTTTGTCCAAAATGTCCAATTCTGAGCTACAAAACCTGCCTATGTCAGTGACTCTGCTTCCTGAGTAGGAAATTGTTATTGTGAGCTTGAACTTTAGCTTATGTGTTCATTCAACCATGCTATACTGAGGTGTGTTTGTGTGTTTGTGTTTTAGTGCGTGTTTGTGTGTGTGTGTGTGTGTGTGTGTGAGAGAGAGAGATCTAAAGAGGGCATGTTTTGTTGATTTACAAAAGTTAGGAAAGTAAGACTCTTTATTTGGAATTATTCACCTGTAACACATTGACATGACACAGCACAGTACACAAGCTTCTTGTGGTCCCTCGAGCTCATGGTCATTCAGAACAGATTCTAGCTTGTATATCATCTGGGGCAATTATCAGTGGAGGAAACCACTCATACACAAACACACACACTTCCATGTTCACAGATGGACAGGGAAAACACTGGCACACATCACAAACACACATTATTCAAGAGAAGATACAATACTAAATACTCTAACCATCTAAAGCACACAGAGAACAAAGGGGTGTAAAGTGCATACAGCAAAGTGGAAGGGGGCTTGCTCACTCTTTCTCTCAATATATTTAGTCTTAAATACAAGTGACAGTAACCTCCACTAAAGCAATGGTCTGAGTGTGACACAGTAGCTTCATGAATAGTATTTCCCTTGTACAGTTTTAGCTCAAACTGTGTTTGCATTACACAGAAATGACACTGCATAGTGGTGGTTTGTCTTATATATTATTGCGGTACAATGTAGGTCAAGGGTTTTAGAGTAGGAGTATGCATGGGCAAGAGAAAAGGATGTGTGGGATTATTAGCATGTAACAGTGGGAGGTACACAGGGAGTCAGACCTGGTTGGCAGCAATGAATCCATGTATGTTGGCATCATGAGTTAGCCCATTCAGACAATCCTAATTAATAATTCGTTCGTAAGCGTTCGTACATTTCATTATTTATTTTATGTTGTCAGGGTTAAAAGAACTTCTCTAAATAAACTTTCAAATACAGGTAATCTTTAGTAAATCCTGAATGACACTTTTTCTCCTGTTATCTTTTGATGTATCATGTTGCTAGGTGCTGGGGATCTGCAAAGCATATGTCATGTAAGCTGACACATGAGCTAAAACTTAAGGCAAAATTCAATCAGTGTTCAACTTCCAGAAGTTCTTTTTGAGAAAAAGAAAAGAAAAGGACTTCTGGGTTCTGATCTTACCCATAAATAAATTAAGGATCTGAAGAAGAAAAAAAAAACATAGTCCAGTTGAACAGGAGATTGAGGGTAGATACTGATATGGAACAAGGTAATCCAAATAGCCAAAGGTGATGGATGGAGATGTCGTGTTTTATTGATAATAGTTTCCAGTAGTCCGCATCTTACAGACAAAGTTGTTCTTTAGACCAAATGCATAGTACGCTTCATATCCCTCTCGATGCGCTCCACAATGAGATCCATAGCTTTTCCATAACAGGGTGGTGTTGTGATTTAGTAGGGAGCAAACAGAATCTGTGGATGGGAGGTCCTGACTGGGCCTGGGGCGGGGCGAAGCAACGCTGCAGACAGGGTCTGTGTCTGAAAGAGGGTAGGCGTAGGGGCATGGTTTGGGGTATGGGTTGTACGCAATGAGAAGGCAGAGCCCATGGCTGCCGCCATAGCTGCAAGGTGGCTGGGCAAGATTTGGGCCGTTGTCATAGGCTGGCATACTTCTTTACCCACGGTCAGCTTCACCTAAAAACGAGGGAGAGAAAGACAGTGAAATTGTGAGGAAACTGAAAACTGGAAAATGTACACAAACACATATCGGTGTCTAAAATCTTAGGTTTCAGAAGGTCATGAGAGTCATCTGACACCATCATCTGGTGTCAAGGGGAAAATACTGGTAAAATCAGGTAAAATCATGGGAAGGGATTTTACAGCCTCTCTCAACAGTAAAATGGATATAATTGTTATGGGTTAGAGCTAAAAAAAAAAAAAGATTGTCTAAACATAATTTTTTAAATCTTAGTACACAGTAAGTCTGATGTTCTCAGAAACATTATGAAGCTTTTCAGCATCTTTCCTTTTTTCCACCTCAATGCATTACACATTTTGCATGACCATTACTTTAATTTGGCTTGTAAATCTATGAAGGTGGTAACACCTTATACGGAACATAACACAGTGAAGAACACAGTTTTAGATGTAAAGAAAATAGACACATCCTACTCATTATTCATATATATATTTACATTTAGTCATTTAGCAGACCCTCTTATCCAGAGCGACTTATAGTAAGTACAGGGACATTCTCACCGAGGCAAGTAGGGTGAAGTGCCTTGCCCAAGGACACAATGTCATCTTGCATAACCGGGAATCGAACCAACAACCTTTTGATTAATAGCCCGACTCTCAACCGCTCAGCCATCTGACCCCTGATATAAATATCCTGCCGTGACATTATATGGAATGGCATAATAGTATATCGACAAAGTGGCAGGACTTACTGGTTGTTTGGTCAGGTCTTTTGCAGGTTTGATGTAGGGGCTGTATTTGGGTTTGGCTGGTTTTCCCGCCGCTCTGTCTTTGTGTCGTCTGCTGCTAATGTGCTGGAAGGTTCAGAAAAATCATTTTTCTCTACTAAAATCTTTTCTTTTCATAAACAACTATTTCAAACATTTACCGAGATTTTTCACACACCTGTTTGAGCTGTGTCTCTGAGTTGACATGCACATCGCAGGTCTCACAGTGAAAGGTTTTGTTCTGCAGGCCCGTGGCTGCTTTGGTGGGCATGGTCATTTTGCTCTTGACCCCTGGCCTTGGAAAGGACTTGATTGAGCCCATGCCATTTCTGGCCTCCAGCATAGTTTTGTGCTTCGTACCTATGGGTAGTTGAAGAAAAGGCTGTCAAGGTTCTGACAGGATTGAACCAAACTAGAGCCATACATGAAATACCCTTAGAAGATAGGTCATTTTTTCATTTCGATATAGCAGATGCTGTGTAAAAGCTCACTGCACAACGTTTTACAGAAATCAAGCTAAGCTAACAATCCCTCTTCAATAGACATTCCTCCCTAAGTCTCAACAGCACTAAAATACCATGACGATGGGGAGCCCCAGTAGCTCCCCAGATAAGTGTGCATACAATGCAGGTTTGAATCTGGGTTCTAATCTGGCCATTGCCCTTTGCTGCATGTCTTCCCCTCTCTCTCTCTCTCTCTCTCTCTCTCTCTCTCTCTCTCTCTCTCTCTCTCTCTCTCTCTCTCTCTCTCTCTCTCTCTCTCTCTCTCTCTCTCTCTCTCTCTCTCTCTCTCTCTCTCTCCCTCTCTTTCTCTCTCTCTCTCCCTGCCTTTCCTGTCACACTTCACTTAGAAACTGTTCAACAAAACATGAAAAACGGCACAAAAAGCCTGTCAATGCCATACAATTTGATGAACAAGCCCTACTGGCATAGCACTAAAACAAATATTAAACTCTCTTGCAGCATCTGCCAAGTTGCGTCCAGAATGGGGACGAGAGGAGGGGATGGTAGTCCAGTCTCTCACCGCTGTTGTGAGCCTCTAGCTGGGAGGCTGAGTTGACGGCCACCTTGCACAGAGAGCAGTACAGCAGACGCTTGGCTTTCTCCTCCTCTGTCTCCGGCTCGGCCTCGGCTTCCACCTCCTCGTCCACTTCCAGGGGCGATGCTGGCTTAGACGGCTGCCTCTCATCCTCTAACATGGCTGAGGTAGTCTCTGTCCGTGTGGTTGTGAGGGGAACTGGGGTCAGCTCAGTTGCCAGTGGTGCCAATGTAAGTGTCAGAGGTGGTGTCATTTTGAGTACAGGAGATAATGGCAAATGTGCCACTTCAGGGTTTTTATCTGCAAAGGGAAAGAGAAAGGTTATTTTTAATGGATTATTTTTAAACCTTCAGTACTGGATGGTTTTGGAGGACTCCTTTGTGTGCCAGTTAATACTTCAAATGTTTGTTGCTTTGGTGTAACATGACCATGTTAGCTAATTCAGAGAAAACCACAGATAATTTTCCTAAAATATTATTTTATTAAATATATATTAAAAAAGTTTAACTTAAATTAAAAAAAGTGTAACTTCAATTTAAGTTAATAATTTGTGTTTCCACTTTTCATATGTACAGTATTTTGCAATGTATAGCATGGCATTTCAGTTTCTACTGCAATATGACAATACTTGCTTTTAAAGCTGTTATTACATAACCAAGTCTGGGAGGAAAAACACCTTATAAGACCAGCTCTCAAACCTCAAAACATTTATCTCATATCATAAAGTGATGGACAACACATGTTACTATAAACTGTTCCTAGTTTACCAAAATGAAATTTTGCCTTGGCAGCATCCCCTGATCAATGTCAATGCCTCTCAGTACTCCACTGTCCACTGAAACAGAGTGAGCCAAGAGGGCCAATCAATAGTGAATTATGTTGTGCTATTTTTGTGAGCCAATATGTATGGCTCTTATTTCTTCCCAAAAGAGGTGTCAGAGCAATGAGATACGGAACGGAGCAACACTGGCACCAGACATCTATCATCATTCAGACATATCTGCTTTTTGCAGAAAGATTCATTGCAGGGAAGGATTTATGTTTCATGGGATCTATGTTTCTCAATAATTGAACATCTTAATCCTATGTACAATGACTAGCAAAAAACCCTAGCATCATAGTTACAACATTCCATAGACAAACAGCTCAATAGACAATATGAATTGTATTTCATTATGTCACTTTAAGTCACTGCCATTTGGATGGGCAAATTTACTTAACGATTATTTGCAAGTCACCTTCTTGCTTGTGTTGAATAATGATCATGCTGAGAGGAAAGGAACACCGTGACCTCACACCACTCTGTAATTAAAGTCCACATATTCCCACATCACTCTGGACTGCCAGACATCATAACACACCCCAGCATGGTAACCAAAAATCAAAACCAACTCACCAAGGACCCAAAGCTGTCATCACACCCGTTTCCGTGGCCAGTTTGAAAGCACAATGAGCAACTTTTCAGTTACATTAGGATTCTACATATACAGGATGTGTTTGCTTTAAAATCTGTGTTTATGAGTATGCATAGTAGTGTGTTGACTGCCTGTGTAACTAATTTGTGAGTTGTGCTTCCTGCACCAGTCACTGTACACAACTTGTATTGGTAATGGCCCTTTCATGTACCTTTACTGTAACATTTTCTGCCTCCCGGAAGGGTCTGGTCAACCTGTCCATGTGTTTGTCCTTGCATCACCATTCACTCATCTTCCTTTAATGCCATTAAAGACCCATTGGCCTTTGGAGGCAGGTGATTAAAGTGTACTTTGCCTGGCCTAGAACGCCCTCTACACAGGAAAGCCTCCAGGAATTCACAGCACCACTCTCTGTGACCTAACTGGCTCTGGGAGGCCCAGTTAAGAACTCAATCCCCTCTCATTAACGGAGGTAATGACTGTGATCAATCTAAAGTTGCTGTGGGTGAGAGCTGACAGCTTTGGAAGAGAGTGTGAGAGTAGAAAGAGGAAGCAACGAGGAAGGAAGCAAGAAGGTAAGAGGGACTGATAAAAGAAGACTGAAAGGGAGAATTGGGGAGTTGAGAAACAGTAAAAAGGTGAATGACAGAGTACATGAAAAAATTAAGAGGAGGATGAGCAAAGAGACAGAGAAGATATTAAACGTGAGTAAGACGCAATTAAATAGACAGAACGAGTTAGAGGGCGAAGTAAGTGCCACAAAGAGTGAAGATATTAGTGAGGGGAAAGCAGACGAGTTCTGTGACTCTCTTTGAGAGCTAACAATCCTTTTCTTCCTCAGTTTCTATACCTTCATAGCGCCTGAGTCTCTCTGGAGATCTCCTTTGGTGATAAAGCAGACATGTGCCTCTGAAATCCTTCCTCTCCTGATAAGCTTCCAGGCAATCACAAGACTCCCAAGAGATCTGATTACCTTTCTCAATGATGCTGGATTAAGCTCTTTAATTAAAATGATTAGACCCCATTATATGTCACAACCATTTAAAGGACAGGAATCCCTCAAGGCTGAATTCTATCTTCCATTAAAATACATTTTTGCTTATCAATGTTCAAAGTAAAGAAGAAAAGGTCTACAGCAGCCCTCTTGACAACAATGTGGTTTTGATATTTCAATGAAGATGTGAAATTAGCTCTATAGGTATTCCACATCAATAGTTGCAATTATCATTTTGATTATGGGACAACTGTCTTTGAGATCACAGCAGTGATCCTTGGCCTCAAGTCGACCAACCAATACTTCCCCATATTTTTCTAAGGTGAGTAAAGTAAACACAAATACACAAGTGGTAAAAGTGTGTTGTTCTGCCTAGTTTGAGATTCATAAACTACAACTGTGTATTACTACAATTGTTACATAGATAGATAGACACATTATCCAGTATTTTAACTCATTTTACCCAGGCATGGTCATTTGCAGTCATCATCTTAGTTTCTCTTTGATGTACCTCGACTGTGTACAGGTTTTTTCCAACCCGGTGCTCACCAAAGAAGTGTTTTGGGCAGATTTGTATTCCTGTCTTTGAAAAAGACATGGAGAGTGAGGGAGGAAGCAGTGGAGCAAGTGCTGCTAGCTGAACAAGCCTACGCTAGCACCCTGCCTCCTCAAGCCTGCTCCGCTGTACAGCTGCTGTCAGGGCTGGCAAGGCTCCCTTGACAATCTCCTCTTTAATAGCTAATATCAGGGTACATTTCCTCGGGCACTGGGCTGGAACTGAAAGATGTCAGGCCATGCTACAGGCATCTCTCTCTCTCTCTCTCTCTCTTTCTCTCTCTGTTTGGCATTGGAGCAGACATACACTCAGACACATACGCAGGCTTGACGGGTGGCTACTGAGTCACTGACTAATCTATTCAATCACACCACCGCCTTTAATTTACAGGACCCTCTCGAGTTCATTTGGTTGAAAAAATAGATCTCGATGTAAGGTCTCGATGAGACCTAAATAACAAGCATGTGTCCAAACAAACACAATCAATATACCCCGCCTTTCCAACACACAAACACACAGACTTACACACACAAAATGGAAACAATGAACCTCTTCTTGTTCCACACACTTTTGTTCCCAAAGAGCGCCAATGAGCACTTGAAAAATATAATCGATATTTGGCAGAAGTTTGCAAAACCAAACAAACACACTGAATGCTGACTTGTGTCTGTGGCTGTTCAGCCTGTTGCTAATTTTTGCTCTGTGTAGCCATTATTCCTCCCTGACCCCTGCTTTTCGTCAGAGGAGCTTTCTGGCACTGATATACCTTCAAATAATTTAGCCTGGCAGATAATGTAGAATTTACCCGCCTCACCAATGAATTCCACTGACATATGAGCCTATAAATATTCATTAAGTAGTGCCACTTGCGACAAATGTACTATCGTTCCAATGTGGTCCAGATACAATAAGAGGTGGAGGAGAAAACTGGTTCTGTCAGAGATGGCCATTGTTTATTCTTATATTATGTTGTATGACTACAGGATGAAAGTGCTTAACTGATTTGAATATGCTGACAGAATACATGATTTACAGTAATTCAGGTATCAACTGTTAATTTGGCTACAACTAAGTTGATGCAAGTGTACGAGTCTGTGGGTGTCAGAGACTGAGCATGCGTGTCCAGAAAACAAACAAAGCTGAATATTATAGAGCGAAGATGTCGAGACCTGAGCTGAAATATAAATGCCAGAGTGTGCGCCCGAAAATGTGTTTCGGTTTAACATTTTCTCACATAGAACTTTAGTACTCTGTGGATATGCCATACTGACACCTAATATTGGAGAGACCCAGACAAATATGCCCCGTGTTCTTTTTTCAATTTCCTAAGATTCCACGTTCTGAAAAGTTAAATTGGAGCAGTTTTACAGGGTTATTCAAGGTATCTTTCACCTTGTCTACAAGTTTTGAGGCGTGAACATTTCTTCCACATACTTATTTTGACAAGATGTTACGTAATCTGGACAATCTCAGTTGACATCGGCTCCTGAGTATGATATGATGATTTTTTTATAACATATATTTGTCATGCTGTATTAGACCATTTTCAAGTGAAGTGTGACAGGAAAGGCAGAGAAATCCAGCAAAAGCTGGATTTGAACTCAGGCCACTGAGGTAAGGCCTCAGCCTACATTATACACCACTTATCCGGTGGGCTCCCTATATTTCAATTTTAATAGGTTTACCAATTTGTTGCTGAAAAGATACTGTACATTAATGGATTTGGAGAAAGTAAATCTATTGTAGATGCAAGACGTTTTAAAAAATGAAAATGAATAACCTTTCATGTCAGTGCAGTTGGAGACTGCTGAAGTGTTGATGTTCCTAGAGATCTCCAGGTTGGTTGTTTCCTTGGTGACCGTTAAGCCTTTGAGCTTGCATTTGGGAGCATCCAGAGTTTTCAGCTTCTTGGCATGTTTGGTTCCTTTGTAATGGGCCAGGGCTTGGCTCTGTAGAAGAACAAATAAGTAGCTCAATTTAGACCCAGACAAGCCTAACACAGGAAAAAGCAGACAAAGTCTGTTTCAAGTTATAATCATATTAAAACAATTAGAGATTAGCAAATATCCAACTGAGCCAGAAAGGTCCAACTGAGAGCTGGCCTTAAAAGGGCAAAAAATCGAAAGTGCACTTGTGAAATCACAAACCAGCCTTTTCAGGCAGAGAATAAGCTATTCTGTTTCCTATGACCAGATGAGCATATTGTGTCTTCCTCTCAAACACAAATGTGACATGGGGGTCTCTGTTGGGGATAAATATAATTAATTGATGGATACAATTTAGAGTCCAGACGCGTAGACTAACCAAGATTCACCTCTACGTAGGATGTATCCTGGCTTTTCAGACAAGGCCATATGTAAAGACGTTCAGTTGTCCTTGTTTACTTCTCTGCACTTCCTGGATGACTTTGCCCGTGGCAAGAAGAATGGTATCAGGAAGAATGCGATTGCCTCTAAGAATAAATCAGTATGCCAGCCATATTCCCATCAGGGTATTGTCCATTTGTTAAATAGGCTATGGGGGACGTTTCACTAATAACAAATGAGAGAAAGAGAGGACGGTAATTTATTCGAATAGTAATTATGAAACAATATTTTGTGGTAAAACTTTGTTTTCAGATTCTGCCTGAAATCAGAAGCTGAGTGGCAATACCAAAATATCTATAATAATTGTGCTCTTCTATGACAATCACCCCCTACATATGCTCCAGTTATCTATGCTGTCAACAAAGTTATATGGATGACTGTTTAATATAATCAAGATAATAATTTATCTTTCATTAGAGCAATGATGTGGAAGAATTGCCTTAACAATGCTTGATCTGACAAAACCATGATTAGTCTTTGCATGGTCTTTAAGTAAACAATGATAGTATGTCATAATTTTGTCCTTTTGCCATTCATTGACAGGTTGTGGGCTCTAAGGACCAGTGTCTTGAAGCCCTGTCAGTGGCCAGCCTTTGAGTCTCAGGTGGGGAGATTGTAGGGTTAGGATCTGGTTGTACATGGCAGGTTTTTATTGTGTTGTTTGTTGCCATGTGATAGAAAAGAGGTGTGGCCTTTGATAAACTCCACCTGGCTTGAGAGGGCCAAGGCGGAGTGTGTGTGCTGTCTGGCCTGCTTGGAGGAGTGAGGGTTAGGTTTTAGTCTCAGAGCATGGTTGGGGTTGGAGGGGGAATCTGTATTCAAGGTTTGGCTGAGATGGGATTAAGTTAGTGTTTGAAAGGTAAAGTGGATTGACATTAGGATTTGAAGGGCGGTTAAGGTTAACGTTAGAGTTAGGGAGACTAGATCTAAAAAGCCACAGTAGACGGGAAGGGATGAAGCGTTAAACTCAAAACACATGAGAACAAAACAATGTGCTGGTCTCTGTTGGTTTGGTATTCCGATCATATCACTGGAGGACTGCAGGATCTGTTGAGTCACTTTCTGGACAAATCATTGACCGTCTGTCAGTTTTGAGCCAATCAGAGAGCTGATTAAATTCAATTCAAAGTGGAGTGTACACGGTGTCTAACCACCATCTTGATGTCCTAGGAGATATCTGTGCAATCACATAAAAAGACAAAGATGAACTGCTCTCCCAATCTCCAGGTGTCCAAACAGCCCATGACACATCACCTGTTCCACAAGTTTTTAAAGGTACTGCAACTTGGAGGGACATCAAGCGTTATACCCTTTCTCCAATGCCTGGGCTGTCTTGAATCACAGTCCCCACTGTCTCTACTCCCTACTGTTATGAAGGGAGAAGGCAGTGCCTGATGCCTGTAACGCAACAAATCTCTACTGTCCCAGTCCTACTGTAGAAGGAAACGGTGATGCACATCCTTTGGAAGAGTAGGATGAACACAGTGGTTCTACTCGATGTCTCTAAAGAAGCCCATGAACCCAAACATCATCATCATACCACTAAAAAAAGATGAAAGGAAATGGATGCAGTCCAGCACTGTGACACACTCAGCTACCATGCACATTCCCCATGACACACACAATGATAATAAATTAACTTGGATGGGAATTAATTAGTACGATAATAAATGTATGTGAAATGCAATCTCAGATGTGCAGTTTTCTTCTTAACATGCTCACAGTGAAGATGTTGTATAGGCAAACACCATTTCTCTATATCCAGACATATCCGGAGAGTGATATTATCTGGATATGCAATCAGTAGGCCTATTTAAAAAATCATATCTTTATTGCTGCATTGCTGCACTGCAAGAATCATTAGCTTCTAAAGCTATTTCACAGTAACATTGACTAATGTTTAAAAAGTATTACAAGACACTGCAATCATAAAGGATGGTGTGTGTGTGTGTGTGTGTGTGTGTGCATGGGGGGGGGGGGGGACATTTGGCCTTCCTGGCCAGATACAGAGACTGTAACCCATCTATTCCATAACGTGTGTTTGAAAAGCAGTCATATGGTGTCCTTGTCCTGGCCCTGAAAGAATCATTTTTTTTACACCCTCGCCGGAGGACCAAGGGTTGACAAGCAGCCTTACAGCCAGGTGGTACATTCACACTGTTCCTAGTGTGAGGTGGTCAACTCTGTAGACTCTTGTAAAGAAAGTGTTGTTACACTACTTTGCTATGTTATGTGTTTGTAGTTGTACACTATGCTAAGAGGAGAAAGTATTTCGGTCAGGGAGGTAACCTGGGTGCCACCATTGTGATTTCAGGCTGTGACAATAGATAAAAACAATTCAATTTAAGTTTGCTATATTATTATGCCAATACCCATTTTTCTATAAATCAGGGTTAAATGCCATTACCCATGGCTACTTTGTCATTGATAACTATTGAACAAATATGGCTTTAAAGCAATGAATTATTCTTTACAAATGCACATTTCCCAATCCAGCACATAAAGTATATGTGCCACAGTCAGGACAACCCCTTACTGTGGCACAGACTGGCCTAAAAAGCCTTCTTGGCTAATTATGCAGCAATATCCCAAGCTTGTAAATCAAAATTCTTGGCTCAAAAGCGACTGTTTGTGTTTGTCTTTTGATTTTCAAACTGCATGAAAAAAATCAGGGAGTTGTACAATTGCAAATTCTGGCATAATGTTCTTGCAGTATTTTCAAGGTTGATATTTTCCATGAACAATGATGCAATAACAATGTAGTTGTCAGCTGACAATAGACCTTTGTGTTGTTTTGTGGTACATACAATCTGAAAATACTGAGGACAGACATTTAGCAGAGCAGACAAAAAACTACCTTTAAGGTGTCAGTGGGTTATTCAGCCAATATCATAGCCTATTTAATGTAAAGAGATGTCAGTTGATTTGATTGCTTTCAGGATATCTAGACGACTGTTTTTTGCAAACCATCCTTTTTAAATCTTCACTGTATTTCGTATGGTCCTATTTGAAGTTCAATGTTAGAAGTGGTTCCATACAGTACAGTGTGTAAAGGGGAAAGCAAAAACCCAGTTTTGAAACCATCATCATGTGACATTTTGACCCTTTTAGATCTCAGACACTCACTCACCTGTGAGTTGAACCTTAGTTGGCACACACTGCACGAGACATGCTTTCGTTTTGCTGAGGGAAGTACTCCAAACGCGTGAGGCATAACAGCTTTCTGTATTGGGTCCATCTGCAAGAGAAGAGAGAAAAAGATAATTAAGGCACTAAAAGTACTGAAACCAGACCTTTAAATCAACCTTCGGCGATCCTTGAGCTTCAAACAAAGAAGTATGCTTCACTTTTGAGGCTAACTTCAGTTAGCCATTGAACAGCTGACAGCTTTCTAGTTCCATCTTAAATAAATTGCACATGTCTTTGCCAGTGGACACAGTCTGAGGACATTTCATTGTTTAAATCAAGTTCAATCCAGTAGCAATTGATTCAACAGTGAACTTTCTTGCAAGTTCTGAAAGACACAAGCTTTAACAAATAGAAAACATGTTCAAATCAAAGTCACAATATGTGAGGAGGGGAACTGGCTATGTATGAAACAAGTCCTTTTCTGTTTCCATATTTAGTTATTTTCCTGCATTGCTGCACCTTCTGTCAGCTCTGTGTCCTTCCATCTGTTTGGTGATTGAGCCTTAAAGAATAGCATTGCTTCCATCTGTTTCTTAGGGATACATTTTGTAGACTGAGCTGCAACAGAGGTATCTGTTGACACTGTTTCTTTTTTTATCACTTTACAGTAAAATCCCTTCTTTTCTTGACTTTACAGTCATATAAGTTACATTTGGTAACAGGGATATTGGCATAAGGCAAACTTAAAAAAGTTACTTTAAAAACTGCAACCAAAAATTACAGAACATAGATACTGTAAAGGAAAAAAGAAAAGAAACTGTACAAAAATCTGAGCATTGTAAACTAAGCATGTCTTAAGCTGCTTGCTAACTCTTAAAAAAAAAAGCTTATGCAACAATCTTCCATAATAAATCTCACCCAAGTTTGGGAGAGAGGATGACACATGAAGCTGGCACGGATACCTGGCAAGGAATTCTACAGCAAGACACGTTAGCTGGGGCCTGCTGGGAACCCAGAGGTTGAGAACTGGAAACCTACCCAGAGTGAAAAACATCTGGGCCACAAATAGGATGAGCTCTTGCAAGAAACACGTATGGCGCTCAAGTCTGAGAAACATAATTTCACACAGGCACCCGCAAAACCAATGTGAAAAGAATATGGAAGCGGCGTAAACATCATTACAACGTGTATTTCAGACTATTAGTCTAAGGAAATGTCACAAATCTACGAATAAAAATATATAAAGAAGTGGCTAATAGGAACATGTTTCATTGTACCTCATGCCTTGACAGCTCAGTTGCTCACAATTCATTCTGTTCCCTCTAATTCCACCGCAAATCTACTTATCCATCTATCGCTCCTTGAGTCGTTAAGAGAAATCTCTTTCTTATTGACTGCTGCTTTCCCCCAGCTCTGAGGGCTTGTCTCCAAAGTACAGCTGCATTGCCAGTGACACATTATTCCCCATGCATTTTCCCCATCAGCCACCCACTGAGCCAAATACTTCATGAGGAGCCTACCGCTGAGAGCACACTCCAATTCCCCCGCCCAACACACTCACATCTTCATCCTGTGCCCATTCTTAGCCTGCTAAGGTCTAGTAGTGTGGTCCTCTCTCTTGTCCGTTCTCTTTTCTCCATTTCTCTGCCTCACTCGTAGTCTTTTTCCTTTCATCGTCGGTCCATTGTGATTCGTGCTGAAGTGTTCTAGACTGGGAGCATGTCGCCTAGCCCTGGTGGGGAAAGACCAGGCTGTTTGTTTGATGCTCTCTGACAGCCTGCAGAAACTTGTCTGTAACAAGGTTTGGTGCCAGGGACACCAGACAGCTAGAACTTAAAACAGTGCATCATATGACCAGGTGCAACAGCAGCAGTTGTGACAAGTAATGTGACAGCAAAAATTGACAATGTTCACGCCATGATAAAGAACAAAATCTCAATTACAATACTTGGCAACTCCATGTATTGGATATAACCAGATTATAATATTGAGCAGAGCTGGGATAATAAAGAATAAGTAACACATGGTTTTGAGAAACCCAAAAATTGGGTTTAAAATAAATCCTTGCAAATACTGTAGGGGATAACCCTATAGTATTTATATCAAACAGTGTATGCTTTTCCCAGAATCCTCCCTGCATACTTCCTGTGTGTTGAGGAATTCACCACTGCAGTAGAGAGACAGCATTACACGGATGGACAAAAATACAGATAGTGTGAGAGAGGAGAGAGAAAAAGAGAAATAGACGGAATGACTGGTCAACGCAGCTTCCACCTTGAGGCCTGAATGTTCCATTCACAGCCGCCAAGCTCACTTACCATTAACTTAAGTGGGATGAATGACCTGTCAGAAGTAATCCTGCCTCCTATGTATTTTCCAATTACCTATGCTGCCTGGCCCAGTCACTTAGTTACCATCAGTCAGTGCTGTTATAGATTGTGACCACACAAATATTTGCAAGTCAAATCCGGAGGTTGTTCATATACCTCATAATGAGAAACATCTTCGCACTTGGTAATTAATACGAAGGCTCACTTAGCACAAGAAAGGTAGTTGAGAGAAATACAAAGGAAGTCCTAACTTAGAAGCTCAGCTGTTTGGCACTTGACAAGGGTTGATGGACTGTTTTAATATAAGACAGATGGGGAGAGATGGAGAGACAACAGTAAATATAATTTTACCCCTATGGCAATAACTGTCTGTGCAGTTTATCAGCTTTCTAAAAGGGGTAGACAGTGAGAACATGGGGGAACTAAGTTAAAGCTGTAGTGTGCAATATTTAAATTGCACAATAAAGGCAATATAGAATTCCCATCATCACAGAGGGTAAGTTGAACGATTATATGTGTGTGTGTGTGTGTAAGATAGATATAGAGAGAGAGAGAGAGAGAGAGAGAGAGAGAGAGAGAGAGAGAGATATCTGAGCTTTTGGGCTGGTCACTGAATAAGAAAATGCATAAAAAACGTGCCTTGAAGGAAATTCATGCAATCATCATTGAATTGCACATTCTAATGGCATGCTAACTCAGTTACCACTGACAAATTTTATATTTTTCAAATTGTTCATCAAAAAGCCCATTGGGAAAAGTGTTTTTCACCTCAATTATTATATTGCTTCATCTCCTCTCATATGGTGCAGGCATCGCAAATTTGAAGTAATTTAAATAATGTGTCTCATTTAAATTGCTAAGCTGAGTAATGTACCGTAGAGGGTAGCACATCTGGGCCACTCATTAGGCATTACAACACAGCTAAGACAATATGCGTCGAGACTGTGGTTTGTGTTTCAAAACAGAAGTAGTAAGGAATTTCCCAAGTATTTGTTCATTGTTGTTGGCATGTACCTGCCTTGACTCTCTCACTCTCTCTCTGTTCCTCTCTCTTTTTCTCCATCTTTCTCTCTTTCTCTCCCTCTCCTGATGTCCATCTTTCACCAACTTTCTTCTACCGTTACGCACATCTCTCCTTCCGCCATTTGACATAGATAGAGGTCTTAGATAGTTTAGTTTGGCGATGATACTTAAACATTTTAAATCAGTCTTCTCTACTGACCTCTCACCCCATCTAGTCTCAATCAGAATGAAATATTGAGCTGGGGAATGCTCTTCTCCAAAGAGGCACTTGAGAGCCATACAATAACACGGCAAACACTGAGATGAAAATGCTTTTTGAAATCAAAAACCTTAAACCATACCTTAACTTTGTGTTACTTGTATCTTCTACGCACGTTTTGCTCTGATACTGAGCAAAAAAACGAATAATAAAATTACATCATAGTTTATTGATGCGCTGTAGGTAAAGTTCAATAGTGCTTTTGTCAAATTCCCTAGGAGTCCAATTCCTAATCCATCATTCTATCAAACCAGTCTGGCAATTTTTATCACACGTTACAAGTTTCAATGAAATTTACAATGATTCATCATTTCTTCAATGAATATCAAACAAGGTTGATAATGAGAGCCCAATAAGCATGGCCGTCGGTTGAATTTGCTAAATCAATGCTTCGAAATAGAAACAAATGAATGGGCTGCCTAATACGTGCACACTACAAAACAAAACTGATGCAAGCAAAAAAGTTGAGAAATTGATTTTCAATGGCAAAACAAGCAACCTTAACTCTAACCTGATCAGTGCAATGCTTAATCTAGTTGGAATAATTTGTATTAATTTGAGCATTTATGCAATCATTAGACCATGTCAACATTGATCATTGACGGCAAGGTTCAGAAAGATAACTTCCCAGGCAAACTTTACATGCAAAAAATATGGCAGAGATGGTGATAAGCGGAAACTACAGCAGTGTTGAATGAATGTGTAATGGTTTCTGATCTTATATTTAGTCATTTAGCAGACACTCTTATCCAGAGCGACTTACAGTAAAGTACATTTACATTTACATTTATTCATTTAGCAGACGCTTTTATCCAAAGCGACTTCCAAGAGAGAGCTTTACAAAGTGCATAGGTCACTGATCATAACAACAAGATAGCCAAAAAACATCGCGAGTAGCCAAAACATGAAGCACACATTGTGAACAACCAAAGTAAGTGCCAAAGGGAAGAACCATAAGAGCATGTAGTTAAACAAGTCACAACCAAACAACATGAACAGCTATAAGTGCAAGTGTACCTGTGGAAAAAAGCAAGCAACAGTAATAAAACAATATATCACAGCGAGAACCAAAAATTTAAATCAGTTACCACTAACCACAAGAGCAACAAGTCTCTAAGCAAGAGTCATTGTGATCCTTGAGGAAACTAACATCGGGTCAAGCGAACCGTTCCTAAGTACCGTTGTACTCCCGGAACAAGTGCGTCTTGAGCCTTTTCTTGAAGGTGGAGAGACAGTCAGTGTCTCTGATGGAGGTGGGGAGTTGATTCCACCACTGGGGGGCCAGACAGGAGAAGAGCTTGTGTTGGGACCGGGCGGTCTTGAGCGGTGGGACCACCAGGCGGTTGTCTGAAGAAGACCGTAGGTGGCGGGTGGGGGTGTAAGGCTGCAGGAGAGACTTGATGTAGACGGGTGCAGTCCCGTTCACTGCTCGGAAGGTCAATACCAGGGTCTTGAATCTGATACGGGCCATGATAGGTAGCCAGTGGAGAGAGATGAGGAGCGGGGTAACATGGGAGCGTCTGGGTAGATTGTAGACCAGGCGGGCCGCCGCGTTCTGAATCCTCTGAAGAGGGCGGGTTGCACATGCTGGGAGACCAGCGAGCAGAGAGTTGCAATAGTCCAACTTGGAGAGGACGAGTGCTTGGACTAGCAGCTGGGTGGAGTGCTCAGACAGGTATCTCCTGATCTTCCGGATGTTGTAGAGGGTGAATCTACACGACCGGGAGACCGCAGCAATGTGGGCCGTGAGGGAGAGCTCGTCGTCCATGGTAACCCCAAGGTTCCTGGCAGAGGATGAAGGGGTCACCGTCGCAGATCCCAGGGTGATTGGGAGATCGTGGGAGATGGAGGGTTTAGCCGGGATGATGAGAAGTTCTGTTTTGGCGAGGTTCAGCTGGAGGTGGTGCTCGGTCATCCAGGCGGAGATGTCTGTGAGGCAGGCCTCAATCCTAGCTGAGATCCCCGGATCGGTCGGGGGGAACGACAGGTACAGCTGCGTGTCGTCAGCGTAGCAGTGGTAGGAGAAGCCATGGGAGGTGATGATTGGTCCAAGTGAGGTGGTGTACAGAGAGAAGAGGAGGGGTCCAAGGACGGAGCCCTGTGGGACACCAGTGGAGAGCTGGCGAGGGCCCGACAGTTTGCCTCCCCAGGAAACCTGGTAGGATCTTCCCGACAGGTAGGATGAGATCCACTGGAGTGCAGTGCCAGTGATGCCCATCTCAGAAAGTCTGGCGAGCAGGATCTGTAAGTACAGAAACATTCCCCCCGAGGCAAGTAGGGTGAAGTGCCTTGCCCAAGGAGGACACGTCATTTGGTACGGCCAAGAATCGAACCAGCAACCTTCTGATTAATAGCCCGATTCCCTAATCGCTCAGCCATCTGACCCCCCATTTTAAGAACTGAGACCACATTATGAAGTGCAGTTTGTGTGATTTCACTTCCTCAGATGTTGCAACAGCTAACTGACATTTTCAAGTCCAACTACATAATCAGCAGTGACAATGGTTACAATAAAAAGTATTTTGATACAACTTCATTACTTTTAATTCATCAACTTACCTGAGGTTACATTAGAGGAACAACAGGTAAAAAAACGTGTTGTGGAAGTTAATGAGGCCCTGTGAGAGTTGTTTAGCAACACAGTTCCAATGCAATGTCCATTTTCAATTTCGGAGCAGCCCACTCCAGCCAATTATGTTCCAGAAATCCTGTTCCAGCCAATCGTCAACAGCAAGGAATGTCTTTCTCCTTATGTTATTTTGTGAAACCACTGTCAATCAAACTTGAGCATTGGAAAAGCGTGGATGTTCAGAAAATAATTTTGGATAGTAATATTTAAGATAATCTTACACCAGGTATTTTTAAGTCTACAAAACAAGAATTCTGTCAGTTCAGGTTGTTATCTTCAGTTGATAGTTTTCACTGTGAGGGCTTTGTGAACGACACATTTGAATACATATCGTAAAGTTTTACAAGCTCCCTGGAGGGAGGGGAAATGTTACTCTTCATAGTGACAGGTATGATACAGTGTGTCTAAAGACCTTATACAATGCACACTTTTAGTCCCTCAAACAACCATCTAAACAATTATGAAATCCTGAGAGTCTTGTCTCTGTGCAAAACAAAGCTTCTAAATTTTCCCTGCAGGACAGTGTGCTTTTCATTAAGGAACAATGGTGTTACAGGTGCAAACTGCTAGCATGACCTTCCAGCTGGTTCTACTTTAATGCTGAAACATGGTGCCGTGCAGGCTGAACCTCATGGACAGCGAGCTGGACGGATGCTTCCACCTTTTTTCAAAAACACCAGCTGGGGCATACAACACGGAAAACAGATGAGCACACTGTTAGAACAGTTTAACTTGATAGATGGTATAGTGCTCAACACTTGAGAGCTTCAGATTGCTCCTTTTTGTAAATATGGTGAGCCATTGCGTCACCTTACTTCTGACTGACACGTACCTCTATGTTACGTTATCTCTCCCAGAACTCAGAAGACAACATGCAATTCATCTATTTTTCAAATAATGAAACAAGTGATCTGTTTTAGAGAGTACTTACAGTACTTAAACCATCTCAGGTAATAACACAAGTACCAGTGTGTGTGTGTGTGTGTGTTGTCAACCTTATATTGCTAGTGAGCAAGTCAAGCTGGCAGGACGTAGTCCCATAAAGATGGGCCGGAGGTCCTTAGTATTATCTCTGCATTCCTGCAGCGAGAGCTGCCCTGGCAGGTACCCAGGCGGCTGAAATATTATCGTGGGAGAAAACATTGAGAGGCTTTGCCAACAGGGAGCTATTTGTAGGTTCAAAGGTTAAAAAATCTCTGAGTGCTAAATGATGAGGTCTAACGTCTGTGCTTTTCTTAACCAGGTGTTGTGAAGGATTAGCTCAGAGGGCAATCAGTTGGATGGTGGTAATTTCCTCATCGGCATGTGCTGCTTTGATCTTTTTTTCTCTCCATTTTCTGATATTGTTTATGTCCTTCTGGGAAGACAATTTATAGAAACCATTAGATCTTTATGGGACTTGTGTAAATCAAATGAAACTCAAATGGTGGAACGTAAATAGTCCCTGAGCGCCTTTGTTCTTTCCTTTCAACATGCTGTGTGCACTTATGCTATCATTTATCTCCCAAAACCCAGAACAGATAAAGCTGTATTGCGCTGTGGGCATTTGGAAAGCAACATTTCCATTATGGATATTGATACAAGCATTGAGTCAGGAGTGGGGGAGGTTGAAATGGTTCATGATGTTTGAGCATCCAAGGCTGAAGCCTGTGTGTCACTCTTAGTCCTCGACTACAAAGCAATTTTCCAGTGCGCAGATCGGCAAGAGGAAATCAATAACTCACATTCCTGATTACTCCTCAGGCTGGAAATGGACTTTGTATTGTTTCTCCAAGACAAATGTAAGTCCCTGGCAAGATGAATGGTATTTTCACACTGAAGAAATATCCCTTTAAATGAAAAGTACTTTTTTCTTTCACCTTTCTCTTTCATTGCACCTTCTAAACTCACCTACCAGTGAACAATCACTCTTTCCTTTTCCTTCTTTGGTTTGATCTATTTTGTTCATGCTAGTCATCTCATTACCTTGACTTTAGACAGCTGTTTTAATGGAAATTTGGACAACTCTACTCAATTCATTATTACTGCCATTGTCTCTATCCATTGTCTGTTTCATTCTCACATTCACTTATATTTTCTTTTTTTAAACAGCGGAATCTCAAAATTCCCCTTCAGTTTAATCTTGCAGACAGTGCCATTTTATACAGCCGTTCTTTAACATATTGGGTTAGATAAATTAACGTATCATGCAACTTCTTAGGTCAGACAGAAAGAATGTCATTTGTTCGTACTTGACTGTGTTATGGGATGTGTTAAAAAAAAATCTACAGTTGTTGTTGGACTTTAGCCACGTCATTATTTCATTGAAGATTACTCCAGAGGAAACAGGAAAGAGAGAGATAACAGTCAAATCACAGCCATCCCTTCTGGCTAAGCACATCCTAATGATGTCAGTCACACATTCCAAAACAAGATTGCATGAGACTTGACAAAAGACTTGGCATCTCTCATTTTATGCAGGTGTGGCAAACTCCAGGCTCTGGAAAGAAGATGGAAAATGTATCTGGTGTAGCTATATCACGCCAGAACTGTGACTCTTTATTACCACTGTAGATTAATGGAAACATTGCAGTCATCTTGTCTATATGAGTCTTTTGTATCTTGCGTATTGGAGTGAATAAATGTTTAGTGTGCCCCAGAGGCACATAAGCAAACCTGACCTCATCATAACTGATAGAACCATATCCCTCCCAAAGACTACAGATGGAAACTAGCTTTAGCTAAATATGCTGCAGTACGTCCAACTGCACCTACAGTTCTCATTAAGGCTGAACATTTAGGAATGATGGATTGCAACACAATTGCACAAATGTATAAATTCCTTCATGAATTTCATTCACATAAGAAACGACCCAAACACCCAACAAGCCACCCAGTAGGGGAGGTTTAAAAATGAATCACACACATTCCTAAGATCCTCAATCCCCCATGTTCTGAAACAGCTATCCTCCCTTTGTTATGGCTGTGAAACCGAACCTACACAAGTAGCACACAAGTGTATGCTGCATTGTAAAACAAAACAAAAAAACTTGCGCATAAACACTTTTATAGCACCGTTTGTGCCAGCCCAAGCTTTTACAATCACCCTACATTCTGCCAGTGATTATACGTCAAGGATTTAGAGAGGAAGGGTGGAACAGAAAAGGGTAGACAAGAGAGACAAACATGAACGGACAGAGAGGAAAAGAGATAGAAGGTCAAAGTGTGTGAGTGAGTGTGAGTGAGTGAGTGAGTGAGAACGAGAATGAAAAGAGAAACACAAAGAGAGAGAGAGAGATAGAGGGGGGGGGGGGGGATTACTCCATGTTAATCCAGTATCAACTTGCAGAGATTTGGAGGCTTCCCAGTACATTACTTATTATCCGCGGAAAAGTCCGTTAGATGTAGATTAGCAGGGGCGAGAAGACGAATAGGGTGAACTGGAACTTCCTGACAGATTCCCTTGCTGAGACAATCTGGCTCCCATTGGCTATCTGAACTGTGTTTGGTGATGTCCCGGCATATATTATATGGATGTTTTTTTTTCTCTGTATCCAGCTGTGCTCCATATATCTGGTTTACTTGCCAGAACAGACCTTAAATTAAGCTATTCCCGTAATTCAAAAGCTCAAACTATTAGACTTAGATCAGTAATTTTTTCCAGGAATCATCATATTTTTTGATGACTGGTGATTCAAACCTTGCGAGGCTGCATATTTTCTAATAATTACTCTCTACTTTAAAAAAAATCAATGGGTTCCCTAACAGTGTACAGATGACTCCAAGTAAATGCACATTGGGTGAGTGCAGGCCATGTTACATGCACAGCAGTTCTTACAGTTCAGCAGTCCAAAATCCAATCACATACTTATGCCGGGTGACCACATTCTCCAATATAGGACATGTACCATGGCCTATCATAGTGTTGGCCTTTCAACACAAATTAATGTTTACATCAGAAGGTGACAGTCTCAGATGGCTGGTCATACATCTAAATGAGATTCAGATTGAAAAAGAAAAATCACGTCTTCCAAGTCCAAAATCTCATGATACTAAATCAACCGTTGGACAAACAACATATTATTTTGAGTGACCTCTGCCAGGGTCAACTAAAACTATAACACTCTGTGACCTGAAATGACCCTTGTCACATGACCTGGGAGTGGTACTCACCGCACTGAAACTGGGGAAGAGCCTTACAGCTGAAGCTGTATCCAGTGGAAACGGAAGGAAATGCTTCATACCCAGAGATGGTTGGAGCGTGGGCAGAGTAGGACGCACCAGAGCAGGCAGGAGGCCATTTTGACACGCATTACCTGTGGAGAGGAATAAGAGAAATCTAAATGTTTTCAACGGAATTACTATTGGTAACATTAGGGTTTTATTGGCATTGATAAGTTGACATTTTTGGATGAAGTGCTGCAAACAGAAAATGTAGGAGTTTTATTGCTATGATTTTGTATGTTGCCTCGGTAGTCAAGTGTGCTTTATTTCTTTCTTCTCACGCTTCCATTCTTTCCAAAAATCCTGGCTTTCATGACTTTGAAACTTTGCTGCAGTACCTTTGCTCCATGCTGTATAAGAGAATATTATATCAAAGATTACTTGCAGGAAGATATGCAATTGCCATTGTGTTCAAGCATCACTAGCATGTTTGGCCAACCTTTACATACTTAGTATTTTGACCTTAGATACTGCTTGTTTCTTTCCCCATCTTCTGCTCTAGCACAAAAACAATGTTCCACACACATTTGTAAGAGTGTCTTGTCTCCACTAATCAAAGCATTGAGACACAAACACACACACAGTGAGATTAATTTCATCATTTGAAACCAGGTCACTGTAATCCAATTATATTTTTTCTTTGTTTATACCTAAAGCTAAACAATGTTTCAGATGGTTGGTCTCATAAACCATCACATTAAATTAACATTGTGAAATGATTAAACCAGGCAAAATCTGGTCTATGCAGTGATTCAATAGTGAGAGGTGGCCAAACGTCTTGGAAAAACAAGAGTAAATACTTAACTTTTATTGTCATATGACCATGAGATGCCAACAAAGGGCATTTTAAGCCATGAATTAGAAACAGAGGAGCCCTATTTCAACACTAGAGGATCAAAAAAGCTGAGAATCTGCCCCAGCCCTCCAAAACATTAGGAATTAAAGAACCCATTCCGTAAAGCAGTAATTACAACCAGGGGATGCAGTTTTTTTTAAATTATTTTATTTTTTACTGCCATATGCTCAACAGAGAAACTCCCGGCCAGCATAACTCTTAAAAGTGAGCCGATACCATTTCAAAACAGCAACTTGAGACAAATAAAAACAAGGTTTGCCACATTTGGATCCTGAGGCCATGGTAAGGGCATAATTAAAAAGAATAAGAAACAGTAAAAAAAAAGAAGGGAAGAAGCGAGAGGGGGAAAGACTAAGTCTCTTTTTACCCCCATTTGCCACAGAACTGCCATCTGTTGAGAAAGAGAGCATGCCGACCCTCCTGTGGAGACATGTTCCAGCTCTTCTTTAACAAAGCATATCCTTCTGAAGGCATCATCCCTCAACTAGATCTTTGAACATGTTGCTCAGACGTCATCCCTTAAACATGTTGCTTTTTTGGCCAAGCCACATCGAGATCCCAAAATGTAACGTGCACAGTCCAAACAGCCAACACAAATACGCCAGCAGACCCACAGTCACACTGTGTTGAGTGCTGAAGAATGAGCTACAAATATTTCGTTGTTAGGTTAGTTTGTCCAACATCAATTTAGTCCTCGGAAAAAAGGGAAAATTGGTCATACTTTTTTGGAATTGGGCTTGCTCGCAAACAATGAAAGGACTTTCACTGCAATTAAGGTGTGGCTCCTGAACCATTCTTAGGCTCCTGAACCATCCACTACACTCTTTTAATAACTGGCGATCACAGACCCTCGGTTGTATTTCCCTCTAGGGATTAATAGTAGCATATTTTCAATATTGGAGAAACTCTCACTGTCAAGGAAGACGTTGCTATTTTCAGTTTCGTCTGTTAAAGGTACATTAACAATACAACCATGGTCCTGAGCAACATGTCCAAACAGGACAACATTCCACCATGACATGACCTCATGGGACAAGTGTTTTAGCACTATTTGGGCTGATCAGTTGGCATCAGCCCACTGCTATGTTGAAACAAGAACTAAGTATAACAATCACTTCTGCAACTAACCCTCGCCCAACCAACACAGAAGTAGAAACGTTTTTATATAAAGTTGATGTAGACCAACTGAAGTTAATTCAGCCATAATATTAAAATATGGTATCTAGAAAACACTTTTAAATGAGTGTCCAATAAACTTTCATGTTTCTATGTACACCTATTATGACTAAATTGTAGGTACATGTATCTATCATTTGTCTATGTAATTTCATGGTACTTCGGGTTATCAGGGTATGGGTGAGGGGAGTAAGGAGTGGCGTAGAGTGGCAGTGAAAGATCGTGTTTCCAAAAAAAGATCAGTGTTAACATCAATTCACCCCTGGAGAGGACCCCCTGCCCCTTAATCCCACGTCAGTTCACTTGTGTAATAACTTGTACCGCCTAAATGTAAGTCTGTCCACATAGAAGTTCCCATTTACTGTATCTACATGTTCTAATTACAACAGTTATTGCAAGTTAGTTACATGGTCGCCCATATGTACCAAATGTAAAGCACTGCCCACTTCTAACTTCCCAGGACCTGTTGGTGGAAAGGTTCTCCATCTGTATTCAGAGGCTAAGAAACTCACTGTCATATTGTCCACAGGAGGCTGGGATGGAGAGAAAACTGCTCAATCCCTCACTTAACACTGAGAGGCTATCAGTTCACAGACATTAAATACAGTTACCAGACCACTCAGTCTGCTTGGCCAGGTTACATTTCACAGGCAGCATCCAGCTGTAAAGTGCTTACCTGCAAGCTTCAAACCAAAAACATATATATATATGTGTCTCCTGCATTGTTTATGGAGTGTGTGTGTGTGTGTGTGTGTGTGTGTGTGTGTGTGTGTGTGTGTGTGTGTGTGTGTGTGTGTGTGTGTGTGTGTGTGTGTGTGTGTGTGTGTGTGTGTGTGTGTGTGTGTGTGTGTGTTGATCGATGTGTGTTATCTGGCTGTATAAGGTCTAATTCAAGTTATTTATGTAAACAGTAATTTATAGTATTTTCTACAGAATATTTATGTAATATTGAGCTGCCTGTAATGTGTTGGAATTCATTATAATCCATGTCATCACATCATTGTCAAATAATAAAGCATTCATTTTGCAGAAGCTTTCATCCAAAGCAGCATAGAGAACAGGGGTAGATTTGAACCTGCAAGTTCTTGATCTACTCTAAGGTGCTCTGAGGTACACCCTGCCCTAAACAACAGCAAACGCATGTTTAAGAAGTACAGCAAAACTCAACATATCTGCATGGTTACAAAATTGTTTTCAGAGTTGCTCTGAAAATACAATTATGACTGGATGTACCTTGAGTTTGCTTTGAACATTTCCAATCTTGCTCTCAGATTCTCAGAGTTCAACAATTGCTAAAATGGAAATTTGCCAAAGCCAAGCGAACATACACACTTGTAGCTGCAGTGTGTGTGTGCTTGTAGTGTACGTTGGATGAGCTGTGTATATTTCTATATTGGTGCGTGTAAAAGCTTTCAGCTTAGAAAATACATCCATCAGGGCTCAACCACCTTTACTCCTGCGGCAGTGTCAGGAGACAGAGAGGGAGAGAGATATAGAGGGTAAAAATGATGTCTGGAGGACACAGAGTCAGGTTAATAATTAATCATCTTTCGATGCTCTCCTCTACCTCTGCCTCCCCTGATCGCGATCATTCCCCTGATAAGGTTTGTCCGAACAGGCTAAGATTCCTCACAGCTGCAAAACTACTTTCAAGCAATCTAGAATCTTCAGCAAACCAGTCTTCCTATTATGCTCCGCAAATAAAAATCCAATTATGAAGCAAATATGAGTTCAAATGCAAGTCAAAGTCATTCACAGGCCAACGTATTCCAATTAATTGAACAGCTTTGTACGTACACCAGTTGTCCAGTTGGTATACCTGACCCTCCCTGTCTGTATATGTCTGTGCTAGTAAAAAACATATTTATCTCGTCTCTGCCCTATGAGCTTCACTCTTCACATCCTATATTTCACAAAGTGAAACACTAGCATTGACTTTGGTGGTGCAAACCTCTAATAATCACAGCTGTCTCTGAATGTGATCCAACAATCACTTCCCAAGCGCTCTATAATCTGAGGTTAACCAAAGAAATGTTTACTCGCTGTTAAACTGTGGGCAACAAGGCCATGGTACGACGTGCCGAAAGTATCAAGAACCGACACTAATGGATTGTATGATTACAGACGCATACTCAAAGAAAGGACTGCATCTGAGTTACTGTCAATATATTGCTATTTTGCTGTCCATTTAGACTGTATTAAAGGGGTTATTTGGCAGAGGGGTAGGTACAAAGGGTAATGCTATTGGCCATGTGTTTTATGACACAATCTATGTGGCATTAGAATTTGATGTTGTTTTTGCAGAAAATCCAAACCATTTTCTGTTTTTGTCCCCGAAAAACTAAAATGTTGGTTTGACCTTTACTCTTCCCAGTGTGAACCTTCTTGATGTGTTCCTAATCGACATGCGTTTCCAGGGAACAATGCACAGCATTCACAGCTTCAATTTAATATCCTTAAATAAACGTAAATTACCTTCTTCCTTTAATTGATAGTATTTCATGTGAAAGAAGTTTGCATATATTACATTGGGTTCCAGCCGCACAGGGGCTTTCACTTATTAACCCCATGTGTCTCTCTATCTCTGTCTGTTGACATTGAGTCTGACTGGTTCCATCTTACATGAGAAGCCAAGGTAGGAGACAAGCATGTCCTACCTTGACTCTACCCACTGAACATGCCACTACAAACACAACTGTTCTGTCTGTTTAGTAAGTACATAATGTTTAGAAAAAAGTGAATATATAAGTTGTATATTTTCTTTCATAAATATATAGTTGTAAAATATATATATATATTTTTTTTTACTTATCATTGAGAGTATTTGATAGATTTTAAACTGAAAAGGGTTTATGGATAACACAGGCTAGCATAGTAAGCTATTTTAACGTCATAAATAAAATACAACACTGATGTGACAATTTTTTTATTGACCTCAACCCTGCAGCAAGACAATACTTCAGAGTCCGACTCCTCAGCATCGGACACGATTTAAGCTCTTCTTTATTGTCACCTCAGGCTATAGAGTTCTCGTTCTACAAGATTGAACAAGAACATGGACTTTCAGATCATTTTAATCTCATGAAGAACACATCCCCCCTGCACACAACTCTCCATCACAGTGACGCTAAGCCATCTGTTTGGAGAGCACTTGAATTCAAGGCACTTGTGCCTTAAGTATACATAAGCCTCTCATCTCCCCCCATAAAACTAATGGAAGGAACATTCTTTCATCTCTAACTAGCATACAACACATATCAAGTGGCTCGTAAACCTTGATATTTGAGCTAGCTGTGTCGACTCTTTGAATTCCTTTGCTAAAAACACATTTGGACAGAGTGAGTCTATAAAACAGAATTTTGAAATCCAAACCTTGGGCTTTCAAACCCACATGTGTGGAGGGAGGGAGTGATCGCCACCTAGAGATGGGTTCTGACACTATAGAGTCTGCATTTATACTTCCCCCCCATCCCCATCAGGTTGACAAACCATCATCTTGTTCTGTTAGTATCTAGAACAAGCAGCAGACAAAGAGCGTACATGCACATTGCATCACACACACCATATCTAGACAATAAACCCCGCACACAAACACACGCACCTGCATACACATTGCACACACTAAAAACACACTGTAAAAACTCACCGAAAAACATGTTGCTTTCCATGGCTTCTAGGCATGGGTGTCTGTATGTCCTCTCTGATGCCCTGCCAGACTATGTGTGCTTGTGTCCATGGGCAGTAGCCTGGGCATTTCTCACACACTCTTCATGTGCATGTGTTCTGAGCAAGAGTTCGTCTCTCTATCAGCAAGTGGAGTGTGCAGCCAGTCTACATGCTGCACTCTTTTCACACTGTGGTGTGTGTACCTTCGTCACCCTCCCCCTCCCTCCCTTCTTCTTCTCTCTCTCCCTCAATTTCACTCTCTGCCGCGCTCTCTCTTTCTGCTCTCTTTCTCATTCGCTGTCCTCTGCCTGCTTGTTTCCCCTCCCGCTTTCTCCTCCTCTCTTTTCCTCTTCTTGAGTGCTGCGGGGCCAATGACTCTTCACGAGGTCCTCTCTCCCTCCATTCTCCTCCCTCCTTCTCCAAGTTGTCTCTCTCTATTCTCCGGCAATAGTTTCTCTTCGGATGCATACATCTCTTTTTCTTGACTCACTCTGCTGCACGATGTGTCCATTTGATTTTGTATCTCTCTCTGCCTTTCTCTGTTTAGGTTTCACCTGGCATAGCCTCTCACTAACTTTCCGCCTGTCTCTATTCATTCTCCGTCCACCTGTCCATCTGTCTCTCTCTTGTTCTCAGTTTTTCTCTCTCAGGCTAGTTGTAATCTGACTCTGGGAGCTCCGATGCAGCTCTGGGTGCTGCTGCCTCTGAGATATCTGCTCCATTTTTGGTTCTTTTTCTCCCTCCCCCCCCTCTCTCTCTCTTTCTCCTTCTCCCTCCCTCTCTCTCTCTCTCTCTCTCTCTCTCTCCTTCTCTCTCTTTCTCTTGTTGCTTCCTCTTGTTCTTCTATATCTGGCCTCCTTAGGCACAGTGCCAGGCACCGCCACCAGCCACACAGAATGCAGTATGATCACATCTCAGTCAATGCATATGTACGTGTGTCAGTGTCTGTATGTGTGTCTCAGCCAATTATGTTTGCACATTACATGTGTGTTTGTGTAGTTGTGAAGGTTGTCAATGTAAACACATATTGACTGGGCTTGTACAGGAATGCATTTCATGTTTCTGTGAGCATGAATATGTGTGTACTGGCATCTTCACATCTACTTAACCTCCACCTCTCATCATTCTGTTTTCACACTTTCTCTTTGATCGGTTCTGCATTGCTTCTGAAGGTCAGACAGCATTGACCACTCTGAAGCCTGACCATCCCTATCGACTACAAATGAGTCTGTCCTGATCAGAGCAATGTCTGTCCACGCACTCAGACACACAGTCACACACACACAAAATAGCCTGCCAGTTGGTGACATCATAGCTGTCTCCTCAAGACAGAAAAAAATCAATGTTCTCAAGTGTTGCAATTTCTCTTCTATTCCTCCCCCAGGCTCCTTGGTGGCGGCCATTTCGCACCGCACACATGTCTTCAATTAATTCCTGAGCACCCCCCCCCTTCCCCCACTCCTGCCTCCTCCCCTTTGAGCCTGTTTCCAGTAAATACGTTTATTCCATATCGGAGACGGCAGCTCTCTCTATTTCTCTCCCCTTTATCTCAATCACTCTCTCCCCTCTCACTTTCAAATTTATTTATTTCTCTCCTTCATTCTCTCTGGTTCCTCTTCCTGTGCAGTGGCTTGAGCCAGTCGCAAAAGTACAAATTTAACCTTGGCTTGCAGGTGTCAGTTGAAGGACAGGCTGATATTTGTCACTGTGAATACCGGTTAAGTGGCGCTTGCAAACTGAAAGGGAGAAGTCCCGCTGCGCTACACAAGACTGCCGCCTGGGACACTTCATTAATCTCCCTGTCACTTCCACGACGCTTTTCATTAGTTATTGGGATATCTGATCAACAGGCCAACTCTAGTTTTTTCAAACAGCTATCATGGGAGCAAAGTAGAACCTGGAAGAGAAGAGAGGGACGAGAACAAGCTAGTAAAGGGAAGAAGAGACAGAGAAGATGAGGAGGAGGGAAAATTAATGTTGGCTGGGAGACAGAGTGAGAGAATGAAGAGAGAGAGGGGATGGTACAAAAGAGGTGTTGAGTTTCAATTCAGGTGTCTTGACCTTAAACAAACGAACCTGTAGATCAGTGTGTGACAGCAATGAATAAATAATGCGTGAGTGTGTTTGTGCACGCACGTGCGCTTGTGGGTGAGTGTGTGATGACATGCAACAGTGGCCAGTGTCATCTTCAGTTATACCACAACCCGTACGTTTCACTTTAAAGTCAAACATTGGGTTAAAGGCGAAAATATTTTGATAAACATATTGTACAAGAGATTACAAATTGAGAAGAGCAGAATTCAGGCATGTAATTCAGTTTGTGTGTATTTTATTGTATTTTGTTAGTATTCTGAACGGGTCATCTTTTCATGTTGAATCAAATGTCCTCATGAGAAAGATGCAAGGCAGAGTAGGTTATAAATATTTATGGGAGTTGTCCATACTGACAACCACGTGTAATGCAAGATGTTGTAATAGACAGTAACTATTACAGAAACACGGTAGCTGAGACAAAGAAAAGTTATAGGTCAAACTGTTTTCCCTTTCTTTGTTCAGGAATATGAGAAGACCATGACTCAATTGAGGTAGGACAATACCAAAATGATCACCAAAGGTTGAAGTGTAGATTCAACTGCACATTATGGTAAAGTAAAATCCTGATGACAGATGACTGTTATGAAACAGTTAGAAAGGCAGCCTAACATGGAAGTGGAACCATGTCGAGTCAATAGCAATTTGAATGTAGCCCAGCTACATTTAGTCATTTAGCAGACGCTCTTATCCAGAGCTACATGTGCTAAGACAGCGGTTTGGTCTGAATCCCTCCCGCAGGGTCTTCTGGGACTAAAGCTCGGTTCCCCACCATTTCCTCAGCATGTGTTGTACATCATCTTGGTCAATGGCGTACAGGAGGGAGAAACCATTTATACCTGCAGGGTAGTAGGCTCTGAGAAAACCCTTTCCCACTATTTAAGTGTGTGAAGAAGCATTTTAATTGTGGGCATGGTTTGTGCTTTGGATACATAATAATTAATTGATTTTCAAGCCTGACAGAATCTAAAACCATGAAGAAGAAAAAAAGATAATAAAAGTTACAATAAATTTTGTGTTTAACTGAAAGGGAACTTTACTCAAAATCATAACCAATAAACAAACCTGTATTATGGGAATCTGCTTGCATAACAATTGCAATTTATTATTTGCTATAATAGTTTCAAAGCAACAATGATCAAAACGTCCAGATAGTTGTTGTCTGCAGTGTCTGTCTACTACCGGTCCTAGAGGGAGTACAGTAATTGGAAGCAGATACTTAGTTTGTGTCACAGAACTACTTGAGAGGTTCCAGCTAGTAACCTCAGCCACGTCAGACTCTAAAACATCACAGAGACAACAGAACAGGAATCACTATTAGGTAATTACCCCCTATTTCTCTTTCTCTCTCTCTTTCTTTTGTATCTGCATTTACAGTTTGTAAAGGGAAGAGGATTGGAGTGTATTGATCTTGGGAGAACAAAGAACTCTTGTAGTCTGACAAACACAAACTGGTTTCAAGTCGAGCTCATCACTGGAAAACAACAAGATTCCTTGAATGGACAAATGTTTACTGGGCTCAAACAACAAGTCAATCGTCTGAATGTTTTTTAATTTATTTTTATGTGTGAATATTGTATATGTTCTGCTCTTTTCACAGTGATCTTATGACAATTTATCTGTGGTAGCTTTTGACACGCAACATACAAATAGCGCTTGTAAGGAAAATACACAGTATTTTTTTACCTTGACCATTTTGTGCCTTTTATTTATTTATTTATTTATTTATATATAAAACAAAAAACAACAGTAAAACACTAAAACATGTTTTTTTGCAAAAAGTGAGATAGATTTTCAATAAACCATCTTACGTTGATTGGTATTAGCAAAGGAACAGAACACCTGTGTCGTTTGAGATAATGTGATCTCAGAAAACAGGCTTTTCAAAAACTAATTGTTTTTGTCTTGGCTATTGTGCCAGAACTATCAAGGGACCACTCTCTGCTCTGACATGGAACAAGAAAGAGCAAGGGTTTGGCCCCTTTACCATTGCCAAACTCCACACAAGATGTTTTCATCTTAACAACTGCTAATTGGATACTGATGTGGACTTAACATCCCTTTAGTCCAGCCAGTCATGAACGTTTTGAGAAGCCATTGTAAATCAGAAGCAGGAAAGTTGCAGTTACCAATTTGCAAGTAGATGAGATGTTCAATTATGCGAATATCCACTTTTATGTTGAACAAAGAGAGTAGACAGTTCCATGTCGGCATATAAGTTTAATAAAAAACAAAGACGCACCCATTTTTAGATATCGTTAACATATCTTTGTCTCTTTCACTAGACAGATAAAGATGAATAAAGACATCCTAATTACTGTGATTGGATAATATTGTGTGTGGCAGCAATTTTAATATATTCAAATTTATTATAATTGCCTTATTATGTAGATAGTCACAAGATCATTTCTGGCAGGCAGCAGAAATAGTAAACAGCAGTATTTAATTTGTCACACATAAACTATATCTTTCTGATTACATTTTCATAAGATGGTTTGATGATGAGTGGAAGCATAAGTCCAAATCCAAGAGTTCCAATCCGATTAGATCCAATCTTTCTGGTAAAATGGTATGGATGTAGCCTTTACTCTTCCACAAAGCATTTATCATTGGTCAGCATTGAGTATTATTGTATATTTTGTATTTTTTGTATTTTTCCAAACGGATACTCCTAACCATAAATTGAACACAATGTATAACTCCAAGAAGTACATAACCTCGAAATAATTTACAGTTTCCCTACCGCAATCATCTATCCCATAATGCACAGAAAGAATGTGCACCTTGTCATAGATGACACCTGAAGTCCAATAAATTCAGCCGCCGCCACCGAGGCACAAGATAAATGGACACCTCCTCCGTCCTCCCTAAGCCACTATCAAGGTTAAAGAAATAAACGAGCTTTGTGGAGATTCAGCCTTTTCTTGACTTGACTCCCTGGTCCTGGGCAGTGGGTATATGAGTGGAAATAGCTTGCGTCTGGGTTGACAAAGGTCAGGAATGACAGGGTATTCAAGGAAACTTGGAAGACACTTACTGGGTGACAGGTGAGGACTGGTCAGCCAACTGGGCCATCCTTAGTGCTGAGTTGAGTATATGCTGTATATGCTATGTTCTGTTTATTAGGAAGACACAGAACATGCTGTCAGCATGCTGTCAAGTTTTATCAAAAGTTTGGGGTGAGATTACCATACCTGTCAACGTTTGGGTTCAAACAATCTGGGAGACCAGGGGGGGGGTCTTTTTGAACGCGTTCAAAATGGCCATGTTAAGACGGCAAATCCCTTCGTCTTAAGACGGCCAAATGTGTCGCCTTAACACAAACGTAAAATTTCCCGTTTTGGCACACATGGTTTTCCATACACCCATATCTTGCAACACCTACTTAATTTCAAACTATCAGAATATCAAAATATCGGAATCTGCACAGCAAAATGTGCCCTTAATCTAGATTCTCTAACACCTTTCAGGTGACTTGCAAAATTTACTCCCCACTATTCTCTTGAGTGAAAAACAACTGCCTTGTAAACTCCAGATTTTTTTTGACAGTCAATTGGGAAAAACTGTGAACACATTCCAGTAAATTGCTTTGAAGTAGCTTAGCAAAGTATGTATCTGCAATGCAAAGAGAACTGCTGAGAAAGGGAGGCTAACAGAGGCAAGAGGCTACAGCATGCATTATTTAAAGAGTTCAACTTTGTCCACTCAGCTTTGATGAGCTCTTCCTTAACCAGCAGGGCAATAGCAAGACACCATCTTATTTCATCCTCCTTCAAAGCGATGATTTAAGCTTTTCCTTGAACACCTATCTACAGGAACACAGTGACATATAGTGTGCAGCTCAAATTCAATATCTTCTGAGGTACAGATACTAGAGGTCTCCGCATGATGGACTTTGCAGAGCCCTGAGAATGGTTTTAGACCAAAGTGACAACCATGTAACCAGGAAAAAACACATTATCTTATCTAACACATTTTGAAACCCTTATTAAATAATTGTAATATCTTAAATGTCTTAAAGGTTGATCTCGATCAAGCTCTGGAACAGTTGATTTGATCTGTTTAGGCTTTAGGCATAAGTTTATTGAGGCCCACTGTCTAGACATCTTAGGTTTGGAAATCCAAGTATTGTACATTACCTTCTGCCACTGTGCATGTTATATTATCTAACACACCTCTCTGGCATTGTCGTACTGCTTTATTCCTCATTCCATTAACTCAGCATTTAGTTGTTCACCCATGAAAAAACATGTGAGCGAAGATCTCTTACACAGTAGTAAGGATGTTTAATATGAATATATTTTTCCAGTATGGGTTGCTGAAACATTGAGGAGATTTGAATAAATCAATTATGCAATTATGATGATTTAAATATGCATGAAGATTCCTATTTTTTATCAAAGATCAGAGGTGGAATATTTAATTCAGGACCATTTGACTTTTAGAATGTTCCTTTGAGGAAAAATACACAAATGATTCCAAACATGTATTTCTAATCCTATGTGTTTTATCCTATGTGTATGCATGTTCTCTTTGCTTTAGCTTTGCAAATTGAAGAAAGTTGCACATTCTGATTATGATCAATCGGAGGAAGAAACCTGAGGGGAATAAAATTAGACTAGTTTCTCTGGATAGCTGCAACACTGGCACAGGGTAGAAGTTGTTTTGCCCATTGAAGCGGATATTGAAAACACAATTCCAAACCCAGACAGCACAATCTATTACAGGGCTTCTAGAATTGAATTTCCCTCAGATACAGTGCACCATACAGAGACTCAATATATCGTGTTCTTGGGAATTGAAACATTTTGGCAATTCTCCTAAACTTGTGTAGCCAACTCCCTGACTGCTGAAATGATGGTGCACCATTTTAAAAGCGTATGTTCACTTGTTTATCCTTAACTCAATAAGCTAATAAAAACACCTTAAAGGCTAACAGATACATGACATAATCAAAAGTAAATTCATTCTTTATCTTGCTTTCTCATGGGTACCAACCCCTTAGGTTGATATATTAGGTTGGTTGAGGGGCAGTTCTATGGGTGTATGTGAAGCCCTCTGTGACATGCTTGCGTGTAAAAAGGGCTATACAAATAAATGTTGATTTGAAATTTCCTAAATTGAATAGCACTTGTGACAACCACATCTCTACATGCCAGCCATGTTAAACCAAGTAGAGTCTTCTTCAGGGCTTTCAAGTTTTATACATTTCTTTGGTATGAGATTACCATACCTATCAACATTTGGGTACTAAAATCATAAAATAAACTTTAACGCAGATGTCTGACAAACAGCTGGTCTGTATTTTTTGTCAGTAGTAGCTAGCTATGCAAGTAGCTTAAGACTTACTATTACTATTATCCACTGCATTGGTCTCCATTGAACCAGACTTGTTGTACAGGCCTTCTAACAAATACACATATTGCGTGATGTTGTGACTTTTCTGTCTGTGGCTTGCTAGTTAGCGACCGTTAGCAGCACTTTTTGCCTCAAGTATCTCCTAATCCGTGCAACGAAACCTTCATGGAAGTATAAGCAATGCATTCAGGATGGAGACATACATTTTGACACTGTTCATGTCTATGCAATGCAAAAATTGAGGGACTAGTTTACAGTTGGAAATATTAATTATAATATACGTAATAGGATAGGATGCCTTGCAAGCACACCTAAATATAATTATTTTGTTTTTTGTTTGTTTGTATTTCTAAAATCCACTATCCAAAATTGTATTTACTAGATAAGACAAAAACTAAACAAAGAATTTACATCATTTGTTGGCAGTCCTCTTTAATTTAGTTTGATCCTCTTTTGTGGCCTTACAACAGTCTACAAATGCACACAATAAAGGTTCTCATAAAGTGGGCCTGGGGTTGACTGGGCAAAGCATTTAGAGGATTGGGACTCATGCTGTGCCCAAGCTGGGAAACCTCCCAAAGCTTGAGGTTATTGTGTGTTTTCAATGAGAGGAAAGACAGCTGACTTTATTTCCTGTTTTGGTAACCTGCACTTCATTCATCAAAGTCTTAAACATCCTAGTTGACAGTTTCACTGACAGGGTCTGGTGACACACACACAAAAAATAAGGACTGAAAAAAGTTCTGCCGTTCTTTGTTGATCACTGAAATGGGACAGCGGAATTGGGTGGAGTTTTATGAGCAATGATTTCACTATTTGCAAGGACTGCAAAATAAATATTGTGAAACAGTATATCCCTATGCGGCTAGAGGAGGTTACAATTGTAGTAAAAAGTGGTGTATTACTGTAGCATTGCACACACCTGTTTGTGATTTGTGGGTAAAGATTATGCCAAGATGTGGCTGAAAAAAAGTCAGAGGAAGGCAAACACTTAAGTAGATTGGCATGACCCTCCTCCACTTCTTCTGTCTCTCTATCTATTATTCTCTCTCCCTCTGTACCTTTCCATTTAACTATACATCCTCTCTTTTCTTACTCCTTCTCCCTCTTTCTATCCTTGGGGGTTAGACTGACGGTTAAATTCCAACAGACTTTGGCCTGAGGATATTTGTCATCCCTCATTTCTCCTTTGATCCAAGTGCAAATCTCTTCTTTCCGAAGCTGAGGATATTCAGCTCATTCCCACTGCCCATTTGTAATTAAGAACAGGCTTTTCCTATGGATCTTTTTCTCTCTCACCATCATCCGGCTGTCTATATATGTCCCAGAATAATCCTCTTATTTGTGATGATCAAAAAACCTTCATTTTAGGTTTCCATATCTACAAAAAAAACGTACAAATTATTAGTTGTAACATTTTTGACTATGAGCAGATTGTACATTGCTCTCACAGTAACGTAATTTAATACTAAATTAATAGCTGTGGGTCGAGAGCAGTGCTTCTCAATATTCTCTTCACCCGGTACCATGAAAACATAATTATTTGGGACAAAATTACTCTGGTAAATACAGGAAAATATTAGAGGGGATGGATTGTAAATCCCCCCCTCTGGGAAACATGATTAATTCCAGGTAAATACAGTTAAGGGGGAGATGTTATCAACGTCATGCATTAAGACTGCACAATTCCTCTGTTATGCAGAAAATACAGAACTTCATAATATAGAACACACATTTTCAAACTGTACGAGTCAGGTGGCGCTTGGGTGTAATGCTACAGCAAACAGCTTTAACCTACCCGATTTCTTCCTTCAAGAACAATCACAAAACAAGAAACAATTACCAACTTGATTTTGACTGTTTTGTACAAAGTTAGAGTACAGTGGTTTTTGAGAAGATAACATAAGTGCATGGGAGGTAAACTTCTTTCCCCTCCATTACCTTCCTCTGGTACCACCCTATTTCATTTCACTGTTGTGTCTGACCTTCATTCAACAATGGGTCCTGCTGACTTAAAGGTTCCCTTGTCCTTTCTCCATGGATGATGGACGCCCCCCCCCCCCCCCCCCCCCCCGCTGATCTACCTGTCTTCTTCAGCCATATGTGAGTGCTGCACTGAGGCAGATATCTACAGGGTGTCTACAAAATGGTTCTTGCACCTCTCCTTCATTTGCCACATCTAAATTTAAATGTTTGGTTCTTGAGGTGAGATGGGGAGGTTTCATATGTAAGGATGCATTGCCAGTGATATATTTGTTTTTTGGCTATCTTGTTGTTATGATCAGTGACCTATGCACTTTGTAAAGCTCTCTCTTGGAAGTCGCTTTGGATAAAAGCATCTGCTAAATGAATAAATGTAAATGTATATTTATAGATATTCCTTCACAGAAATAAAGTACTTTTAAAAATGCATTTGAAGTCATATAAGTAGAATACTTATTCTGATGAATTGAAAAGTATCTTTCTTATTAATGTATGAGAACATAATCAAATAAAAAATGAAAGCCATTCTTCAGCATGACAGACAAGAAAGTGCATGTTTCCCGTTTGCCCCTCTCTGAAATACTGTTCACAAGAGAGAGCAATGCTTTGTCTCATAAAAGACTTATATTCCTGAGCTGTCAGTGTGTCAGACATTCTCACACACAAACACACACACTGTGCAAACTGATAGGGTGAGGTGAAACTAGTTAAGTACAGCCCTTTATGTTATCCTACCATTTTATACATCAATTAGTTCTGCTTCTCCTTCTACGAACCCTAACCTCCTATTAACCCCTAACTCTCTGCCAACCCCTAGCCCTTTACTACCCCTAACCCTCTACTAACCCAGTTACTCTAACTAAATACTAACTCCTAAATCCCTAACGCTCTACCAACCCCTAACTCCTTCACCCCCATTAAACTACAAGCATCAATATGCTTATCATCAACCTTGTGGAAATGTTGTTATGTCAAAACCATATTAAAATGTATTTGACCAAAACATGTCCAAATTTGGAATTCATGGTATACTGTACACTTAGGTGTCCACAATCCTGACTAAAGGCCATCACGTATAGGCATCAAAAGTGTGTTTGTTAGATACAGTATTTGATATACTGTATGTTTGTTTGAACTCATACCTGACTATGTTTCCCAGCTATCATATACATAGTCTTACAGAAGTATTAGTTACAAATAAGACACAGACTTTCTTGAAATGATGTGAGCTGTGATAATGGATTCTAAGAAGACATTTACAAGGATAAAAGCAGCACTCTTAACATGTCCCAGAAGCTTGAACTGGTATCAATTAGAAATTTCTAGAAGGATTCTTTTTGATAATGCCAGTACCCAGTCAGTCAGCCACAGATATCCTTTCCAACCACATCAGTAATCGCTGACAATGTTCTGGTATATGTACGCCTTGCATAACTCCTCACCATTAGTCATGTTCAGTGGACCATGTGTCGAGCTAATTGACAATAATGGCAACAATAAGGCTAAAGAAGGAGAATGGTGGAAAGTAACGTGCTTTCCATATGTTTGTGTTTTTCTGTGTTGGTGGTACCCACACCAGCACCACCACACACACACACACACACACACACATGCGCACACACGTGCGCACACACGTGCGCACACACACAACACATTTATCTTCTTAAAATTCCGAAATCAGAAAAGAGCTCAAACATTTCCAGTGATATGAATTCAAGCTGTTGTGTGGGAGTGAGTGTAAGTGTCCTTACAAGTGTATGTTTGTGCGTGGTTGCGTGTGAGCGAAAGCATTATGGAAACTATTTCTAAGGTAAAAATACTACGGGAGGTTTAGTTTGCACATTTGAGAATGAATCCTACTCAACACAGCCTTAACATCACCTTACCCCACCTACTCACATAGTACACTAACACATACACACACATCACCTTAACCCATGAATATTTTTATGTTTCTGAGATGAAAAACAGTCAGCATCTTATCTGATTTGATCGTTAAAGTTCATGACAGAACTACTTGTCATTCACACATGTGAACCCATCTCATCTTAACTCTCAACACACTATGTGCCTCCCTTGCACATTTTCCCCCATATTCAGCACTTTGAGCTAGATGGCATGATGTTGCCTGATAAATGGCTAATACCTTTTGCCCCGATGACTGAATTGTATTCAAAAGGACAGAGAGAGCCACACATACTGCAGGCTACCTTAACTGTCTAATAACTTATTTCAAATCCCTTTCACCTCCTTTACAAAAACACTGTTGTTCCATTTTCCACTCATGTATCATAAATATTCGACACATCTAAATTATTTTATCTGAACAGTATAGTAGAGTAGATGAGCACTTGATCACTTGATAAAGATACTAGCTAATTCTCAATCAAAATAGCTCAGAACACATTTCAGAAGTTCAGCTCATAGGCCTCAAACAAGCATTGAAGAAGTATGGTCCTGCTTGTATAAGTGGTGAAGGGATGTCTACGACTTCTTGTACATCTTATACAGTGTGAGAGCCATGAGGAACTCAACTGCAGCAGGAGGTTCTCCATTTATGGGTTAACACTGGCTACCGTTGACTTGTAATGCCAAGAAAACACTGCCATTGAAGCTACAGTATGATGTACTGGGTCATGGTTGAACATTTTAGGGATTTGGTTAACGTAGCCTTGAAATCTAGTTAAAGAACATATGTGTTCTCAAATTTTGAAAGAATTCCTGGTCAAAAAAATATTTAATGTGCATGCCTCATTGCCTCAATTTGGTTTCTATTCTGTCAAATAGATGGCAGAGTGTATATCGAATTACACTTCACATTTTCACATACATACTGTAGCACATATTGAGATAGAAATGCACTCACGAACACAACCTGCATAAAGAAAAAGAGACACCTTTTATACAGATGACCTGAAATTAAAGAGTAAAAAAAAAAAAACGGTCCTATAGCTCCATGTACATAACTCCTATGTTTAAAAAGGATCAGTCCTGGTCGCAGGGGTCTCTGTGGGGAGGTGGGAGGTGCGAGTATCCCTGTACAGAATGCAAGCATGGCAAAGTGAGGGATGGAGGAGAAGTGAAGGGAGTAAGGGCTGATGGTAACGTTCATTACACGCACCGCTGCACACACACAACCCTGTCTCAGACACAGAGCCATCACTCACAGGGGTGCACGTCCACACAGGTAAAGCGGAGACACAGGAGATCGCTTGCAAACACACACACATACAAATACCTACACACACGCATACCGCAGGCACCTTCAAATGTCTCCATTGTACTGTACAGCCTTTTTTTTTTTTGCCTTCACTTGCAAAGTAAAGGTCAGATCATACAGATCAGATACTCTTGTACTGACTACTGCAAAAATCTTATCTCAATTACCTCACAAGATTGTTGTAATTTGATCAGAAAGCTCTTAAAAATGTATTTTCTGCACCAAATCCTTAATGGATTAGACTCGATAGATGTAAAATGGTAAATGGACTGCATTTACATTGCATGTTTCAGTGGCATTAAGATGCATCCCCAAAGCGCTTTACAGTTGCCTCTCATTCATCCATTCACGCACTGACAGGAGCAGAGCTGACATGCCAGACGCCTGCTCATCAAGAGCATCTAGGGGTTCAGTGTCTTGCCCAAGGACACATGGCCAGGAGGAGTCGGGGATGAAACCACCAACCTTGCCATTACTGCATGACCCTCTCCACCCCCTGAGCCACAGCCACCCATATGCAAAGTCAAACAGTCATACAGACATTATTTAAAATAATAATAATTTTAATGCTGCATGATGTGTAGACAAATATCTACAGCATTCAAAAGCACATAATTGCATATACAATTTGGTCTAACGGACTGGCTAACAATCTATATACACGGTCTGATTCCTCCTAAAACTGCTGAGAGGATTGTCTCAGTAGCTTTTGACTGGAAGTGCAGTGAATTTTGTTCAGTTCCATCGATACCTGATTCTATCCCATTACCAAAGATCCAGGTCAAAGGACTTGACAAACGAGTTTTGTCACCCAATCAGCAGAGCCCTCTGGATGGAATCGGAGGCAGATAATATTGTGTAGAGACTCATCATTAATTACTGCTCCTCTATCAATATTTAATTATCCTGGCTGTCTCATTAAATGATGGGAAACGGAAGACAAAGCAGGTGCAGGAAGACGTTACATTGCCCTTATACAGCGATAACACTGGTGTCCTGAAGAGGAATGATGTTGCTTTTAGTTCTTCACTCAGTTTCTGGGGTTTAGAGGCATTGATAACATCTCATTTATTTGTTGTAGCAAATAACCTGGTACGCTCACATCATTCTTCATAAAAACTATATTTGTTATTGGTTTATTGGTTTAACCCCATATTTTAACCTACAGTGGGAAACCATTAAGTTTATGGTCAGCATTGTAAGCCCTAGGGGTCTGAGGAATGCTGTGTGTACAGTATACACAGTACATTAGCCATGATAGTGAGGCTCATTCCTTTGGTAGAGAGATCAACACTAATGTGTCTCCTGTGTGGGGTGAATGTAGCTGTCTTTAAGTAAGGCACTTAGCCACTGGCTGTCGTCATCTACAGAACAGCTAATAAGTACAAACACACAAAAGAGTGAGGGAGTCAGGTGGCTGAGCGGTTAGGGAAGCGGGCTAGTAATCAGAAGGTTGCCAGTTCGATTCCCGGCCGTGCAAAATTACGTTGTGTCCTTGGGCAAGGCACTTCACCCTACTTGCCTCGGGGGGTATGTCCCTGTACTTACTGTAAGTCGCTCTGGATAAGAGCGTCTGCTAACTGACTAAATGTAAATGTACAAATAAAGTCCTGGAAGGCAGTACAGTAAGTAAAGCCTTTGATGCCTATGGTAAACAACAAATAATGAACTGTAAGAAATAGAAAATGCTGATTTCATATAAATGTTTTGTTAACCTACAATGTAACCTACAATGACCTACAATGACAAGACAAAATATACAAATGTTTATTGGAAATTATAACATTTAATAACTTTTTATCAGTCATCGTCACAAACCTCTAATAAACATCTATATCCATAGTGAATGAGAAACAAATCCAGTTCCAAAAGAAGTCACATTCTAACAATACCTTGAATAAGTCATCTAATTTGCAGACATCATACAATAGACACAATTCTCTGTCTTTAAAAGAACATAAAACCTTGAAAGCATGGAGGTCAATTATCTGCAGAAAGCCCCGGCAGGACCTCAGTGCACAGATTATTTCACAGACAACCTCTGGGAAAGATAATCAATGTTCCTTGCTGTCAACCTGATCTATCTTGATGGTGGGATCAGAATCTCTGAGGACCAGAATAAACCAGGCTTCAGGAGTTGGCTGAACCAGTAATTTGGATCTTCTATTGGATTTATTGGATCATCTCACATCAAATCAGCAAGTCAAATGGGATTTTACATAGATCATACCCAAAATGTCCATGCTTATTTGTGAGCGAACCAAAACATGTGAACCCTTTAGTACCCTATTTACTTTCAATCCCGATTCAAAGTTTGGATATCAAGACATAAGAGGATCCAATAGCTGTGAACATTAATTAGATCAACAAAATATACTTTACAAAGACTTGGTGGAAACCCCATTGGCATGCAACAGCAGTATTAATTCTGTTTTAAATCCTTGGCATCAATCCACCTATCCAAATCAATGTGACAGATAAAGCATATCTTAAAAGAGAGAGAGAGGCGTAGAGTCAGCCACTGGCAAAAGTTGTTTTATTATTTTTAGAATTAAGAATTATGGGAAAACCAGGAAGTAGGAGAGCTGGTAAAGAATATCCTGGATTATCTGATGTTGTTTCAGGCACTTAAAAATGTACAAGTTCCTGTAGGTTCTTGACCTCACCAAAAATGTAATAAAGAAATCCATGCCATACTATCAGCCTAGTAGTCAAAGCAAAGCTTTGAACAGAACTAACATGAATTTGATAATGCCAATGTAGACACTAGAATGTAACAATACCTCTCAAAGCCTGTTAAAGGAAATGAATGCCTTTGAAATAAAGAAAGACCAGTTTCCACACATAAAATAAAAGAACAAAGGATATTTGAAATGGTTTTGTTTTTATGCTAGTTATTTCATGCTTTATATGATCTTTACAACCATGTCAAATGAAAATCACGGCTTGGTTACAGGATGGAAGTTTTCCTTCAAAGCCTGAAGGATAGGATAAAGCTAATAACACAATAATGCATAATTTTAAGCAGTTGGGAAGTTACAAAGTCATCTTCACCCTCTACCAAACAGTCATTATATTCCTTTCAGCCATGCATCACTATCAGTAATGGGTATTGCTCACAGCTCTGGTTTTTACTGCTCTTATTTATGCCTCACATTAAATAAGCAAAAGAGCTGCATTGGTAATTCACAGTGTAATGTTTTGTTTTTTTTCCCAGTATGTAAACTTTCTTTGACACACTGATGGATGGCCGAGTGTGAGTACATGGAGTACCTTATGTATGCGACCTGGATGCTCTCCGCTCCAAGACATCTGCCCCCAAGGACAGCCAGGAAGAGTGCCCTGTGCATAAATTATTCATTGCATTGAGGTTTTGTTGGGGGCAGATAAATGTTTCTTTTGAAATTCCACAGAGCTTCTCACTACAATTTGGTTTTGAGGAAAAGAGCGCTGTGGATGCAAGTTATTATCCACTTTATCTCCTCAAATGCCTTATCTGTCTGTCCCCAAAAACAAACGCAATCTGCTAAATTGAATGTCGGAATAAAGCAGGTTTTCACTGAGAGCACATTATTTTGAATATGAGCCAACCGAGAGAGCTTGAGAAGATAATAATAATTTGTGTGCGTCTGTCTTTCTGTATGTGTCTGCTTGTGTGTTTTTAACCTGTGGATATGAGTGTGTGTGTATATGTGTGGGGGGGGTTTGGACCACTGCACATCACTCTCTCTCTCTCTCTTTCACTCTCTCTCTCTCCCCAAACATTGTCCCCTTTACACCATTTATTTTACCCCGAGGATTACAATGCATATCACATCAAATAAAAGCAATAATGACATTGTTAGAGTTTCTCTGATATCGTGGATGGTCTGTGTATTCTCCTCTGGCTACCTCTTTTCTTTGGTCATCGAGTATAGAGAGCCAGAGAGCAGAGGGGTCTTTTCCCAATCCTGTCTGGGAGCAAAACAGGCAGCTCCCTCCACCAGCTGCTGCTCTCTTCACATAATAGAATTCACTCACGTCTCTCTAACTTAATTTCCTACCCTCACCTCCCAAAAGGACCTCTCCCTCCCTCCACCAAATGAGATGTCCTTTATAGAGGTCTGCTGTACCAGTCACAACAACGCACCAACAAAGTAAAAACCTGAATTTAAACTCAACATGAGGCACCAAGATAAGATGATTGTGATAGCATTACATTTCTGAGGCTTTCAAAAACGATCTAAAATTAAAAGCAAACATGATGTCTCACAGTTTTAGCCATTTCCTTCTTTTAGTAGACATTTTGAGTTAGACAGAACTGCTTTGGTCAGGTTTGAATTGCTTTTCTCAGCAGTTCAAAGCACTGAAACATTATTGGAATTGTATGAGACTGACATACTGCCCAACTTTGATTCAAACAATTTTTCGCAAACTACAGTTCTGCTGATTGTCATATTATTTATTGGGGACCGCTCCACAAGAGACACCTCTTTTGTCACTGAGTAAGAGTAAGGCTGAGGGGCAGAGCAAAAACATAATGTTCAAGTAACGTGTATGAGCTCTGACTACAGTTGTTGTTGTTTTTGTTTTTATGAAATGCTCAATTAGAATAAACTGTAAACTATAGAAAACAATTATAACATTATTGTATGTCAAGAAACATAAAATGCAGGCATTAAGTAACTGTTTAAAATGAAATAGCTTTGCATTTCTATGTTTTTACACAGAAAACTACACAGAAATTACACTGCTGTCATCTGCAGGCAAGCTGTTGAACTGCATACAGTTAATTCTGTTCTTTCTAATAACTGCCAATAAATGTGAATGGCAGAAGACATTGTATAATGTAGTTAGAGAAGTGTAATGAAATCCACAGTCTATTAACAAATTAGCTACTTATTTTTGAGTTGAAAATAAAGTTGTTTACCACAATATACACAAAGAAAGACACAAAACTAGAATGACAATCTTTATCTCCATTCCTTGCATGGTAAGATAACAGTAACTAAATTACATTTGTTTTCTATCATTAGATATGCTTCATGTCATAGCAGATAAGAAATTCAGAGAATATCAAGCTTTGATTATTATGAAACCATGTAATAAGGGCATTCCAGATTAAAAAATACCAAATAGTTTTATTTATCATAATGTTTATACCGGAGATTCAAGAAATGAAGTTAAAAGAATAAATTTGTACAAATCACGTCTCTGTGTCTTGTGGCTTTTTTTTCTGTTTATCTGTCTGTCTTTATGTAACAACTTCTAGCCTGGAAGTTATTTTTAAATAATTTACTTTACTTAAAGTGCCCCAATCGATCATCTTTGCAGCCATTATTTCACCTGCTGTTAAATGTGTTGATTCCCTTTAACATTTTTAATTTATCCAAGAGGGAAACTAAGTACCACACAAAACCAAGGTAATTCCTTTACCCTATTGCAACTGTAGAGACAACTGGTTAAGTCCATTGATCCAATGCCTCAGTGCCTTTGTGCAGTTATAACTGATTCATCATTAACACCGCTAGTACTAAAGTTCCTACACACGTATAATAAACATGTTTATGTTAATACTCTAACTCTAACTCTGAAAATGTCATGGCACACTCAAATGTTCTGTGGACACGTCTTGTGCTCAAATTAAATGTGGTAACATAGATGAAAACATCATCAGAACCTATCAGACATAGCATAGAGACAAAGACTATGTAAGGATTCAGAGGATCAAGATATGCCGTAAAGGACCGATGATGTGACCTTGGATCATACCCATTCCTCCATGTCACAATATCTCCTAGCCTTCCTATATAGAAAAGAAACTGACAGGCTGCAGACCTTTTCACTTCAAACAGTCACTGGCATTCAAAAACACGAAATTGAAATATACAGACATGAGAGTGAGGAAATAGAGGGTTGCTAATGATCCACACAGCAGGTCTCACAGCCCCACCTTGTGTTCTACAAAAAGGATAAATATGCACTAACTGGGGATAAACCTCAAGGCGCAATGACCATGCTGTGTATGTCTTGTCAGAAAAACAAACATTTTTGTGATTAAAGGAAAGTGAATCCTTGAGTTAAGGGATTATAATACAGTTTAAAACATAAAACATTTGTAAACCTTTATAGTTGACAGATGTCCTCTTTTTTTATTTCCTTCCACATTAATAAAGGGATTTGAATTGTCATTACTAAGCAGTCCTACCTTTCAATTTAGAGTGGCCTAGAGCTTTTGAGAGTCCCTTAAAAGGATGTACACTCATACCTCAAAACTTGTAACCAGTAAACAAAATTATACAATAGCTGTCCCTGTCTTTCAATACATTTGTGTCTTTCCATACATAAATATTGGAAAAATAACTCTAATTATAAAAAACCTTAACAATCCAATTCTATTTGGCGGTGTGAAAAAAAAAAATATTAGGCCTGGATACATATATAGTTTCCAGCCTTGATATTCAATAGATTAAATACTATTCTAGCGTACATACAATTCTATTCTAGCATGTTAGAATTAACACAGAACTGTGTGCTTGATGAGTCTGAATGTATTTGTTGGTACTAAATACTACCAATTCTATGTATTTATGTCCTATCCATAAGGACATAGAGGCACCATCCCATTAACAACTTAACATTTCACATTTTTGTAATACTAATTGAGGGTATTTACGATGAGACCTTAACAATGGGAATTGGAATAAATAAATACAGCCAACCCACCATTATAAAATCACTTGCTAATATATATAACAAAAATATTTACAGTGCCGTTGCCCATAAGCCATAACACAATAGAGGTACACATTTAACTTACATTTTTTAATTCACTTTCACATTTGTTCAACAGATTTGGTATAATTCTAGGTGACTAAGTCAACAGATGGATCTAATTGCATTGCTTTACTTCCAAGCAGCACATCTGTGTAAAGTTGTTCGAATCTAGCGTCACTCGACTCACCACACTCCACACACAAAAGCTCTTGCCAAGCCAAAGAAAAGGCCAATAACAGGGCACTGCCATAGGAGACTTTTGGCATGCTTAGTCCATTGGATCTGGTGTGGAGAGACGAGGGAACATGGAGAACCAGGTTTCAGATTGTTCTGAGGTTTAAACTTTACACCCTGCATTTCCATAACAAAGCCCCTTTGCACAGTGCAGACGTGACCTTGGCTCCTGTCAGGGCAGGACTCGCACCGCAGCCTTTTCTATTCAGATGCTGGCCTAGTAGGTCGCTATCGGCCCCCTTCATTGGCAAGAGGCCTATTGTTATGTTGCCCTAAAGGCTGAGAAGGGTAATCCAAAAGGCATGCCTAAGAATGAGGATCCAGATCCATGAGCATGTATAGAGGAAGGAGTGTGAAGAAATCACGAACGCGACGATGTGATTTGTTGTTTGTCCATCAGAAAACTTGTGTCCTCATTACCAGTGAGTAGGCTACAATTGTTAATTGCTTTGTTAACTAACCAGGTACTGTACTACAATTCGACTTGCTTCATTTTTATCTATTTATTTTAGCACAGCGGCTGTCTTGACCCTTGAGAGCAAATTTAGAAAACGTTTTTGTTAGACGTTTGTTAGTTTGGAAAAAAAAGAAAACAACATCACACACATCGTTGTTTTAAGATTGTTTGTATCCTGTAGATTCGATGTATTATTTAAAATCTCTCTTCAGACTATTCCCAGTCCAGTCTGGCTACGTTAATTTCGATCGAAAAAATTATAACTTATAACAGTCGACATTTTTCCATCTCAAAGATTATGACACTTGTGCACGAGCAGCGCGCGCAATCTGGGAGCGCGCATGGAGGCGGTCCGGTCCGGCTGCCTCAGTTTTCTGTAATCGCTTTTCTGTTGCTACCTTCAGTTAAATAGCAAGGACACGAGCGCGAGTAGACGGCCGTGTGTGGATATATTTCTCAACTGGAATTATTAAAGAGAATACAGCATCGACGGCCAGCTGCCAGGTAAACGTTTCCTACGTATTTAACTGTCCCTTGTATATACAGAAAGTAAGTAAATGTCCCACGAAAGTAGGGTTTTCCAATGAGGGGGATGTGTGGGACGTGCCTCCCTTTGTGCCGACGCTGTGCTCAAAGCTTATTGTGGACACTCCAGAATGTTGGGTAGTCGTCTATTCACACATTTCCAAGCCCTTCTTTTGGCCCTCGCTTCGACGAGCTTGGTGAGCTCTTGTTGCATTTAGGAAGATTCCTGCTAAATGGTCACTGGTATTTTTGCGAGTTTTTAAACCGGAGGCCTTTCTATTTAAATTTCCCATAGCAGGGAATATCACAGCGGGTGCTACTTTTCCTTACACTGGCAGCTAATGATGTGTGCTATACAATGGTCTTGACAGCGACATTTGAGAAAGGGGCATAACCTATTTTGTGTTTTACACCGAATGGGAGACGGTTTTAGAATGTTGTGACATATAGAACCATCAACGAACATGAAAGTGATATATTTTTGGTTCAAATGTATCCCACTGTACAAGAGGCCCACAGGGTAGGCTAATATGCGCATGTCGGATGCGTTAAACGTTATTGTATAATGTAAGAATGGATATTATTCCCACGGCGTTGCTAGAGGACAAAAGTGTTTGCAAATCGATACATTTGACTGAGTGAAGTGGATACATTTTAACAATGATGTCCTTATCATGGAACGCCACCGGAAAAGACGGAGCAGTTGTTGATATCATGCACCTCTTCAAGTCACTGTTCAGTTTCTTCAAACGCGTTTATCTCCATAAGATAAACATACTGCAGCCTGATACATAGCCTACTCAGTGAGTTGCACAATTTGTTTATTGTGCGGCTGTCTGAGCTCGAACGCTCCTTCCTCCATCTTGCTAGATTTAGTGACAGCTACTTTGAAGTGTCCCTTTGATTTGAGCAATCAAACAGTCGATTCTTATAAGTTCATAGTATCACGTTCATTGTGGTAGTTATAGCCTATTGTATTGCACATTAACATTTGACATTGGTGACTGTTACCATCTCACCTCTCTTGCGAATTTTAATTGAGGTTAATGTTGTTGTCTAACTAAAATGTAGGCTACACAAACATATTTTGACCCGATATCAGTTGTTTTACTTAAGGCAACCAAGATTGTCATGTCCAGTTGCATCCTATTCGGTTCAATTCAAAATTAGTATTTTAGAGGGACATGGTCGGTTTGGTGTGAACACTTTCTCCTGCGGCTAGTGATTCAGTTGAATTTGCAGTGACTGTGGACAGACTTGGTAAAAGTCGTATCGTTTTCAACCCAATCAGTCATCTATAGTTTATCAAAGAAAGTACAATTATCGTGTGAAACAGGCCCTTTGCATATAATTAAACGTATTTAGGCATACCTGTCTTAAAATGGCAATCTATTAAGTTGTATCCATCCCTCATCTTAATACAAGGTGGTAGTCATTTATATGTGGGCATTATAGTTTATAGTGTGGGCCCAATTCATTTAGGCAATTAAGATGCCACTTTACCCTCAATGAAAATGATTAATGTCATGAAGAAATCATTTAAAAACTGGGAAACAGTTTCTCAAATCAAGATGACCAAATTAAGAAGTGAGCACTACCAATAAAGGCTATGTGAGGGCCACATCTTTAAGAAGTTAAATGGAGCAGTTGGTTGACATTTGGGTTTGTGTCATTTGGGCTCTACACTCTTAATATATTTGTCTTCTTTGATGTATTGCTTTGTAATACATATACCATAGCACAATGTGGCAAATCATTCTCATCGCTCTGGATAAAAGCGTCTGCTAAATGCATAAATGTAATGTAAATGTAAATCTACACACATGGCCCGTATTGTCATCTTGTGAGTTTTGTGCTGTACTTTGTTGAAATAACTTTTTTTTACATCACTGTGTCAAGGAAAATAACTCATCACACAGTTATGTGTCTAATCCCAGGGCCAAGATGTCCAGTGAGGTGCAGGGACCGGACGACAGCCCCAGCACCAGCGGGGGAAGCTCTGACATTGAACAAAGAGAATCAGTACCAGCCGAACAGGAGCGGGAACAAGCACAGCCCAAAAAGAAGGAGACCAAGATCTCAAGTAAAACTGCTGCCAAACTCTCTACCAGTGCCAAGAGGTAAAACATAAATCTGGATTATTGTAGTGGTATTATGGTTGGGGGGTGGGGGGGGGGTTACTGTGCTTGGAGAGGTGAAATTGCTTAACAGTTCTCATGGGGGCATGGTTTTTGTTAGCATTGATGCCATTAACAATCCCATGAAATTCGTATTTTGTTTATCTTAAAAAGTATGTGTTATAGCAACAACAAAAATGCACATGGCACTATCGGTTCACAGAAGTAAAAAAAAAAAAAAGGCACCTTCTCTTTAACTGAATAAGTATCAATTACATATAAAATCTCATGCAGTGCACCACAACCTTCCGTTCTCAACCTGACTCTGCCAGCCTATGCTTCTTTCAGAGGGAAAGGTTATGACAGAATTCGGCAACACATTGAGCACAAGGTTAACTGAGGCTACAGGAAAATCTCTTTAATATTTTGAACATATTCCTCTCCGTTGCTGTTTACACTAGCCCTGTATATTATGAATTCATTAGTAGTAATCCTATTGGCTAAATAGCCATTGTCATTGGGCCAATGGAGAAAGCAAAGATATAAAAGAGTTAGTGTATACATATCTCCTCACATAAATATCTTGTAAATGGCTTCTTTGAGGGACACTGAAGGACAGACATTTTTGTTGCTGAGAACCATTATTTTAACCTAGACTGTACGATGCACATATACAACAGTCTATAGTCTAATAGTGTGGGAGAAATCAAGAATTTCTTCCACAATAGCATGAGATGCATTGCAGTTTATTTAAGATAATACAGTATGGCCAATAAATAGATTTACCTGTCAAGAAGCTTTACGAGATGTTGTTAATTGAGGTAAGTATCAGTTATGGTCTTATCGACATGTAGATATGCTGTTTGTTTTTATAATTTTGTCTTATCACTTGTTTGTTCATTTTAATTGATCAATTAACAGTATTAAGTATATTTATGTTTAAAGCCTGCAATCAGAGCTACCAGAGATTTGCTTTTCATTTAGATTCAAACCTATTTCATTACTGTTTTCCAGGATCCAAAAAGAACTTGCAGAAATAACATTAGATCCACCTCCAAACTGCAGGTAAGGAGACAATCAGAAATTTATTCAGATCTTCTTTTAATGTTGATAAAGGGTTGGAATCCACAAATAGATTCAATGACTCCAGTGTCTAAGAATGAATGCATAATGAGCTGCTCTTTAAATAACACAAGTTACACATACTTAAACCCTGCATGAAAAGCAACATTTGTATCTAGAGTGTGTGCTGGAAAGCACATTTAAAAAAAGAACATGGAACAGTGTGACTTCTGCAGAAGCGGTTTCAATCCTTTTGTATTTCCCTGTTCTGTTGGGGATATACCAGAGACAATGGTTATTGTGTGTTGCTGCCATGGCTGTCTGTCCTTTGAGGAAAATATATGGTCGCTGGCAAGTGGCAAACCACATGTGCATCAGCCACGCTGAATGACAAAAGGTATCCCTAGGGACAGGGAGCAGACGCCAGCCCTTATTAACTTAAATAACACAAAGTGAGGTTGTCATTGATTATCCCCCTGTTTAGAACAGCCACAGTAATTACCTCAGATTCTGCACTCTGAGGCAAATTAGGAAAGAAAATGGAGGCCAGGCCTGACAAGATTAGGCTTTTACTGAGGGAGATGAAGTGGATGTGGTAGGTTTTGTAATTATTTGGGATATGTTTTTATTTTCAAGTTTCCTGTTTAAGACAATCAAGGAAAATTGCTTTTGTATGACTCATCTAAGTGATACTTTTACCATAAATACCTCAACTGATATCTCTATTAGATCTCCCTCCCTTTGAACCCCCTGTTCCCAACAAAATACATGTAGGTAACTTACAAATCTACTTCAAGAACTAGCCTAGTTTTGTTTTTGCACTGAAGGCAGAGTATGATGTTGAGTTCACAAGGACCACCGTTTGTTTAAAAGCCTCCTAAAATTAGGTTGACTGAAAAAGGTTGTATGACACTTTCCACTGCATGGTACTAACTTGACTCAACCTGTCTGCAGTGCAAAAGCAAGATTAAATTGGGAGAAAAGACACTAGTTGCCTGGGTATGTTAGCATGGTTAAGTTAGTATCATAGTATCAGTCTACCTTACACTGCTCACTGCTGGTCAAGTTAGCTATTTTCAAAAAGCTTGTAAAATTTGTATCCAAAGCTCGACCAGGTCTTTAGAATCTCAGGATAAAAAACATAAATTTTGACTAAACAAGACACACTTCTTAAATCTAATTTGCGTCAAATAAATAGTGATCTCTTCATGGTATTGTGGGAAGCAGATCAGAATTATAAAATTGTCATGGTAAATAGAAAGTACTATGAAGCAAACACAACCACTGAATCCGTTTATTTCAGCTTTGTTTCTACATTTGTCTCTTAACATGAATTTGTTGATTTGACTGCCTTTTGAAGACAATGGGAAGTCTTTCAATGCCACTTTGAAGCCTGTCTTGATCACAGTATTGTGCAGCCCTCATTACCTTGGCATTGTCATGCATTAAAAGGGATTAGACACAGCAATTATTCAAACAGTCAGATGTCGTAAGTGTATTTGCAGACGCAGTTTGTGTGTTTTTACAGGATGAAGCACATGATGAGATGAGAACAACACTAAATTTAAATCTCCAACTGACGTCCAAAAGCTGAAATGCGTTGTCTAGGTAGAATTCAGTTTGAGACCTGAGGGTGGTTCAGGAGGCTGGATTAATGAATTGACCAGACAATATAAGTAACTTTTACAAATATCTTATCTTATATGGATCTGGTCGATCTCCAACAAAAATACTGTAGCTTCTGTTCCATTGAACCAAACCGTGTAATGCTTGTTTGATTTCCAAAAACTCAGCTGCCTCTGTCTGATGATGCAGGCCCTTAGGTCAAACACATACTTAAGCCATGTCAGAATATTTTATCTGAGGCCTTGTTTGTAGTAATATTGTGTATATTTGATATGCTGTACTTTACAAGGTACTGTACTTGGCATACTATCCCCCACCCCCCCATCGTTGATGGGATCATTTCCATGTTTGTGATGACAGCAGGGGGATGTGCCCCTCAGGGACTGTGCGAGTGACAAACCTAGAGTTGTTTTTCACAGACATACCATTAAACACAGCGGGGAGCTGGCTGGGTATTAGCAGAGCCATAGAGAGATGGCTCTGGGTATCAGTATTCATGAGGGGCCGAAGGGTTGGGGGCTGGGAGAAGGGAGTGTACGCGCCCCAGGCAGAAGGCCCTCTGGGAATTCTTCTTCATGACTCATCTGCTCATCAACTTCATAGAATTCTGAGAGACTATCCAAGATTAATGTTGGTCCATCCAGGCACAGAAAATACTGCAACAAACATGGTTCAGACAGATGTGTTTCTGCCAAGAAAAAGGGGACAGATAACTCAGATGGAAAAACAATCTGTGCACAGAACTGACCATTTTATGCTGCTTTGTTAATATTCTTACTGGGTACTTAAATTATTTAAATTCAACCAACTTTAGCAGATGGATTGCATATATGTAAGAGATGGTCCGGGAACATAATTGGTCAGTCACGTTTTTCTGACAGATTACTGATTTGATGACTATAGGCCCTCAAAGTCTTTAAAATGTCAATGCATAATGTCATTGTCATTTGATGATTTAGAATGTGTTTTCTTAATTCTGTAGCATACATTAATGCTATTTGAGTTATACTACTCGAACAACCCCGTAGCCATATTTTATTATTTGAAGAAGTGTTAGATGAAACTGAAGTTAGCAGTTGAGCATTATTTATGATGGTGCATGGATCCATGGGGACTAATGTAGTGATTCAACCTGAGGTCTGATCAACTTTCGGCTGAGTAGCCTGGGTGAGGGTGTATGATGATGAGAGACAAGGAACACCCTGAAGCCCTCGGTCCTAGGAACAACACCAGTGATGTGTCCAAGAGTTGTGTTTATCAAACCAATAAAAATGGTGTACAATTGTACTTTACATTTTAGTCCAGTTACAGCATACTTGGAAAAAAAAAAATGGCTTAAAATGTTTAAATATATGTATAAATGTTGCCTTTAGTCCCGGTGTGACCTTTCTTTTCCCAGAGAATAAGAGCGTTCAGTCAAATGAAGCATTCTTAGAGTGACTGAAGGTGCTCTGTTCCGGACCTCAAGCATCACCTCATTTATCCTTCATGTTCACGCTATAGCACTTGTTTGACAGTTAACACAGCCTGTGTCTTGATTCATGCATGTCATTACTCTCCATGTCCTAATTTGTGAGGTACTTTCTTGCAAATAGTTATCCTAAATGTTATTAATAGGGTGCAGAGGTAACCAAATGTGAAGCGTTATGTGGACATTTTGTTGGGAAGTGCTTCCATTACACAACTGGTTTCACAGAAGCAGCTTAGGGTCATTAAAACTGACAGGATGGTAATCCACAACTGATGTGAAAGAAAACAGTACAATCTTTGGCTAAGGAACAAATAACTAAAAAGTAAACATTTACTCTATTCCATTACCACTTTGGTCTAATGGGTTCAATAACATAAGCTTCAGTTTTTTCTGGGGCTGGTCTCAATTGTATTTAAAGTAATGGCAGCCTTCATGTAATGTAATGTATGACTGGTTACTTTTTATGCAATGTTTTATTTTATTGTAGGCCTGTAAAAGCAAAAAACTAAATTACATTACTTTAAAGGTGACACAAGGTGAGAACCTTAATCCTTAACCTCAATTTTACTTTCTCCAAGATGGCTTGTGAAAGCTTACGTAAAAATGAAATCTTTGGAATGTTTTTTTCTTTTTTTAATTATCGTACATTGCATGTCATGCATATTGGCAAACCAGTGTACACACAGACAAACAGAAGTTCACCTTAAGCATGTCAAATGCACAAACAGTCGCAGTGGGTTACTAGCTGGTGCACTCCTGTTGTGAGCTGGATGACTGACCCAGGGATCCAGGCTGATCAGCTGTCTATATCTGATTCATCAACATAACCACAGCCCTTATCTCAAGGGGAATTACAGAGCAGACGATACAGACAATAGCCCAAGGCAGGCCACTGATTTGAGAGTGATTACACCCTATAGTGTCATTCCAGATGATAGGAAGGAAAAAACACACACTGACACAATCTGCAGATTACCTTAATTTTTGGACTATGTATTCTTGGGAGCAGAGAGGGCTCTAGTCCCACACAGCACAATGATGATACAGGGAAACATCATTCAAAATACTGAATTAAATTGATTTCTGGTCTCTTTACTTACAGATCACAGGTTGAAATCAAGATTGTTTTTAGTAACTGCACATCTTGTGTTGGCTGTGTGACTTGAGGGATAGGCCTGTGTTACACATCCATTTTCTATGTTTCCATTTTGGACATGTGTTCTTGAAGCATATCCTAGAAATATATGTAAAAATAAAACAATGACTAATCTGTTAATGACCATGCAATTGCATCGTATCCCAATTTTCCACCTGACATGAGCTAACTCACAAAATTGTGTTTTATATGTGTTTTGGCTTTATTGAAATGTACTGTATTACTCATGGAGTTTAGAGCAGTATTTAGATAGCTTTTCATTGCAGAGAGAACCTGTTATTTTTACAAGATACTGGGAAGGCTGGGGTTTAAAAAGTGAAACGGTAACAAAAAGAAATGCATACCAGTGTCACAGCCGTGTGAAAGCAGCTTAAATGAGTGCAGCTTAAAGCTGTTTTATTTGGGGGCTCGGTTGTGTATGCAGTGCTCCAGCTGTTGAAGCGGGTTCACACATGAGTGTAATCTCAGTGGACGGGGTTGGGGCGCATTCTCACAGACACCCGCACTCTAATGTATCCCAGACCCCTGGAACAATTGACCCAAATACTCACTGAATCAAGGAATTTCACTGACATGCTGCAGATTTATTGGGGATTGCACAGAAGATATTGTTTGCAAGACATAACCATTAGAGTCATAAGCATAATTTTATGATAAAAAAATGTATAGGATGTTTATGTTTCTAGGGCCATAGACCATGGGGACTGATTGGTAGAAGTATTTTCCCCATCCCTAGAAAGAGGAAGAGGCTGTTGAGGGCTAGCCCTGTCTTGCTACAGAGGCTGGGTAGATGTAGACTGAGAGGCAGAGGGTGCCACAGATCTTTTTCTTTGTTTCTTAAACTCCCCATCCCCCTCAAGCGACTTGACATTTGGAATGAGCTAAATGGTCCATATTCACAAAGCAGTGATGCAAATTTTGCTCAAGTTTTTGTCAGAAGGGACATGACATATTTTGTCATCAAGGAATTAAATACTAATATTACATATCTGTATTCACCACTGCTTTTGAATGTCCAGCGTAAGATTGCTTTGCTCTAAATGTTTGTGGGATGGTTTGACTGAACTGTCTCCATCTAAATGTGTTTCAAGTTATCCTTTGAGGTATTATGAAAGTCAGAGCCTAGGTTAGCATTAGCAAATGTAGGCCACTAGGCCTACACCTTTTTGAAGAGGGAGTCAGGTGGCTGAGCGGTGAGGCACTTCACCCTACTTGCCTCGGGGGAATGTCCCTGTACTTACTGTAAGTCGCTCTGGATAAGAGCGTCTGCTAAAATGACTAAAATGAAATGGATTGGTGTTCTAAAGCCAGTTACACATTTATATATTTTGCATTAAAGACACTTTTAAGAGTCATTACTCTATTCAATAGTTTAATATTCACCTCAAATGCCTGGCGGAAAGGGGTTTGCCATCAACTAATGGAGGCCCATTTATCAGACCTTCAATTTTTTGTTTTAATTATAAAGTGTACATTTGGAACCTCCCACTTATCTGAGGAACCCCCGGCTTTGACAGTGGTCCTCAGCTCTCCCATTCTATTGGTCTAAAAAGAGACATTGGCTCAGAAGGGTTAGCCTGCTTGAACAGCTCTCCAACAATCCACAAACCCTCTCCTGCTGGCAGGGGTAGGAGCCAGGCAACAGTCAGTCCAGACATGTACTTTAAACTGTCTTTATCCCGGAGCTCAGTGGTTGTCAGATCGGCAGAGGTGGCAGTAATGCGGGGAGCAGCCACCATGTGATCTCACACATCATCTGGGAGGTTAGGGTTAGGAAGTCGTTAGGATGTGACCTTCATGCTTTTCAAAATGATTACGAATCTTGGAAGACGGAGTAAAATATGTTACTTAATTAGAGCATTCTGTCACAGATGGGTATGGATATTTCACCTTTTCACACAGACAAGCCGGCTGCTAGCGGTGATTGGGTATCGTTCCTTTTTTCTGCGATACATAAAATATTGACAAGTCTTTGTTTTGATTTTAGCGCTGGCCCCAAAGGAGACAACATCTATGAGTGGAGGTCAACCATCCTGGGCCCGCCAGGCTCTGTTTACGAGGGAGGGGTCTTCTTCCTCGACATCGCCTTCACACCTGATTACCCCTTCAAACCACCCAAGGTAAGCACATTCACAATTCCTTTTAGATGTACTAAAGATTTTATTGTACAAGTTGTGTTCATTGAGGTAGCAGTTTGTAAAAAAGACAATCTGTCCTTTTCTCTTCAAGCCTTCCTTTTTAATGTTCATTGTTTCAAACAGTGTCTTTTGTTGAATGGTCTTAATATGTGCTCTTCAGAGCGGTTTAGATTGTTGAGTTGTCATTATCAAAATGAATGGGGACTAACTCTTGCTGTCCAGAGCACTCAATCTTCCTTTCTCTTATCTTCATTCTGAGTTTGACTATCACACACACTTTCTCCCTCTGTTTCTGGTTCTTTGAGCTGTGTCACTAGCAGTTCTGGGTTTAACAGCATACTTAAACAAAACTGCAGGCTCCAGTTTGACTGAGTAGCCAGAGGGCTTGATGCCCCCCCTCCCATCACCCCACATGAGTGATCTGCAGCTAATGCCTCCATTTATCCATAGTCTTTACAAAAAATAAATACTACATGGACTTCTAAAGATCCTACAATTCTTATCCCCCACCTTCAAAACAGCTGAAAAGTCTCTTTGCAACTATAAGTAGGACTCGCAGACAACCTTGGGCATGAGAACATCATTGTGGGAGTTATTTATAACAACCTGTCCTGTGTGATTTGGGGAATGCCAAGGCTCATTAGAAGTTTCCTCTGGAAGGTCTGGGTCATGGTCTCCAGATGTGTATGTTTGAGGGAGAGTTGGTGTCAAGACTAAACAGATGTGAGACTGAAGTTAAATCAGTGATGTATATACAGTCTTGCCTGTCAAAGTTTGTTGCATTGATATGAAACAAAAAGTGTTACGGGACATTTCAACTCACATTCACAAACTTCAACAATAGAAGGCGACGTTAATATAACCAATGTTTTCTATCAATGTTTTGACCATTTTATGGGTGTATTTACATTTCTGCCAGGTAACATTTCGTACAAGGATCTACCACTGCAATATCAACAGCCAGGGAGTAATCTGTCTGGACATCCTGAAGGATAACTGGAGTCCAGCCCTCACCATCTCCAAGGTGCTGTTGTCCATCTGCTCCTTGCTCACAGACTGCAACCCTGGTAAGATTTTAAATCTAGAAAATGTTTGCTTCCAATTTATAACTTTTTATAACTGCTGTTGTTAATATTATTGTATTAATTTACATTTCTAATGCCCAGTCCTTGAAAATACTAGCTGTGTATATTTCACTTTTAATATAAAATGTTTTAAACCAACATCTCAAACTTAATTTACAATTGCGATTTTCATTCAAAAATGCCTATTCTTCCCCCCTTTTTGTCCTTCACAGCTGACCCTCTGGTGGGGAGCATCGCAACACAATATCTGACCAACAGAACAGAACATGACAGAATAGCCAAGCAGTGGACAAAGAGATACGCCACATAGATCCCCTAAACGATGACATCCCTCTACCACTCCTAACCCTTCCTCACTGTACTTCTCTCTACCTCTCTCCCCCCAGTCTGTTAAAGCACACTCACTAAGTGCAACACTATACCCATCCCTCCCCTTCCCTTCCTCAACCTTTATCTTCATTTTCTGTGTAAAGAACTGTTCTTTGTTCCTTGTTGACTTGAAAGCTTTTTTTATACAAAGAGTAGATTGGGATTTTTATTTTCCAATATCTGAAGGTTGGAATTATTGTATTAAAAATTCATTGTCCTTCAACTATACAATATGTATCCTTGTTTTCTTAGTGGTTACAGGAACAATGTATATGCTTTTACATAACTTTTTTTTTTCATTTTTTTTTTTTCATATTTCAGTCATCAATGTTATGTGCATGGAAAAGGAGGGTGATTTGCATCAAAAGTAATGTCATGCTCTTCAACTCCCTCTGGTTTTGTTTGTACTGTATGTATTTTTTCAAAGGCTTTTGAGGCAGACCACAAAAGTATAGGTCGACCTGTGAAAGAGGCAGGACTTGTATATTTACTGGCTACCCACCACCTCTGTAATGGAAGGGTGGTTTGTTGTGCACTTGTATTACTGAAGCACCCAATAAAACACTGTGGTCGGCTTGTGATTCTGCTCACTTCTTCTGTTACTGAGTTATCTGGTTTCTGTTTGACAGTAAACATATTTTGGTACATCGGTTTATATGCGGAATCATTACAAGCCACTTCCTCATCTCACATCAATATGCACACTTTGATCTGCCATAACATCAATATGCACACTTTGATCTGCCATTACACCATGTATCAGATGCATAGGCATTTTATAAATTAGTATATAAAGTTAGGAGCTTTATCATGTATTTTCATTTACAACGAATGCACATGGATATCTCAATTCAGTGTTCAGAACTTTCCTTTTTTTAGAGTGAATTCCTTATCCGATGTGAATTACAAAGAGGCTACAGACACGTGAGCCTCTGCAAAACAAAAGCCAGAGGTTTGGAACTTACCGTGTCACAAAGTTTCCTGACTCAAACGACGGAAATTTATATCGCGGATTGCTTGCAACAGTTTGTCCCTTTTCCCCCGACTGTGTGTGTTTCATCACTGTGGCTCAGCGCGCGACATGATTCCATTGCGATTCCATTGCTCGATTACTTCCGCCGTTTGGCTAGGCACGAATCTAGGCAGAGGGGGTTGACTGTACAGACCTAAATCCAAAAGGGGTAAGTTATACAAATTAGACTGCCACTGTCGGTATACATTTAAATGTTATAAAGTGTCTATTTAAGATCAAGGGAAAATATATATATAAAAAAGCAATGGATCAAAGACGGTCTACTTGAGTCACTGGCCGGCTTTACTAGTAAGCTAAAAAAAAAAAAGGCTACTGTAGCTCGCCTCTAGCTCTAGCTTGCTAGCCAGTTGGCTAAACATTGCCAACAACAGCGAGTTTAGGTAGCTAACGTTAGATAACGATATGTTAAGAGTAAGTTATCTATTCTTAACTAGCCGTATACCTTGACAGGTTTGAAGGGTCACACTGTGTAATTCATGAAAGGTTTATAATTTAATCGAACTGTCGACTAGGTAATTTAGATAGCTAGCCAACTAGTAGTATTAGCCTACTACAGTAGTTAACGTTAGTACTAGAGAAAAAAACTGTATTTGAGGTTGGGCTAACTTGCTACTAGCTGGCTGAACCTGATATGAGCTATAATGAGCTAACATAAGACACCAGTTAGCGTTAGTGACATGTCGGCTGTATTTCTTAGATTTGGACTATATGTGAAAACATCTCAATCACTTCACCTGTTCATAGCTTGCATGATATCAATTTGAATTGAATATTATCCATGAAAACAGTCCAGCGGCCAAACTTGCACATGCTGAGCAGACTTCCAACAACAATGACACCAACATGTTTTCTTAGGCGCTAAAATATCTGTTTTTGACTACTAAATTAACGTTTCTCCAGTTTTTCAGCCGGGCAATTTAGAAGTCATAAAAGCTTACCAGTCTTTTATCATGCAATTTTAGCTTCAGATACGGTCATGTTTCCTAATGTAGGGAACTGCCTCTTACAATACGCTTTAGTGTAACAAATCAGCTACATTTGTTGGGCTATCTTAAATCCACTTCCACTAGCTTCTTGGTAAAATTTTCAATGGTGTCACCAAAACAGGAAAGCTGTAGGCCGACACTGGTTTTGAACGAGCATTGCCAGTCTTTATTAGAAATTCCAGCAAACCTTACAGCTGTTTGTTTAAACATGTTGGATAAAGATATGCACAGAGTGGTTATTTGTCAACTGTGATTGCCTTTTAGCTTTATGTTAGGCATGGCGTGTACTTTAACTTGGCAATCCAAGCTAGCTAATCGTTTTAATTCCCCATTTGTGTCCCCACTGTTTTCCACACCTTTTAGGTTCCTGCTCATCTCTTGGTCAGTGTGGTATGTCTGATAAGGATTTACATGCTAGAACAAGCTCTTCAACATCTTCTTCCTCGAGTCAAAACAAAAAGGGGGACATATCTTGCAAGAAGCGGGATTGCAAAGCCACTATGAGCAAGACCTCTAAGCTGCTATCTACCAGCGCCAAAAGGTAAAATACCAAGGAATGCTTAACCCTTGTGTTATCTTCGGGTCATTCTGACCCATCAGTCATTGTGACCCACCGTCGTATTGCGACAAATCTACCTCATACAAAAACAAAGTGAAGCATTTTCTTTTAACTGTCGGGTTGTCTCAGACCCCCCACATTGGAATGGTTAAAAGAAAATTATTTGTATTTGTTTTTGTATTGGGTAAAATTGGGTAAACACAACGATGGTTCGTTATGAACCTTTGGGTCATGTGACCCGAAGGCAGCACGAGGGTTAACATATTGATTACACGAGATTGGGTAATAATTTAGTTTTTTTTTTTATCAGACCATTATGATTAAGGACAATAATATGACAATTTAAGTTAACACAACACCGGTCATGTTTGTGTGTTTGCCACATGGCTCTTAAGTCGGTTTGAAGGTGGAAGTATTTAATACTGTCCAAGTAATTAGGAGCATAATTAGGTTTACAATGTCATCGTGTGCAGCTAATGTGAGCTAATATGGTATTTGCGAGGAGTATTAGCTAATCTTGATGTATACCTCTATAAACAAATAAAACGGCTGCAATCAAGATTTTTGTGTTTGACCTAATTGCATTATTGTATGTGCAGAATTCAAAAAGAGCTGGCAGATATCACACTGGACCCTCCGCCAAACTGCAGGTTGGTTTTGTTCCACCTCGTCACACATTTTCCCCACCATCCCTGTTCTCCAAACACATCAAGCCATGCTTATAGAAGTAGGCCAGAGTATCACTTGCCTACTAGTCTACGTTGTGGGGTAAGAAACATATTCAACTTTGTCACAATTACATTGCTTGCTTCCAGCGCTGGACCCAAAGGAGACAACATCTATGAGTGGAGGTCAACCATCCTGGGCCCGCCAGGCTCTGCTTATGAGGGAGGGGTCTTCTTCCTCGACATCGCCTTCACACCTGATTACCCCTTCAAACCACCCAAGGTCCTCATTGTGTTTTTCTGAATTGATGACTCATTTAATTATTTTGAGTAAATGTTCAACGAATTAGATTTTCTATAGAATTTTTGGTTTAATCGTAGTTATTGGTCACAATGTAATTTTGTACTACGATCATATGTGTAACTTTTTTAATTTCTATTAATTTTTCTAATAATAATTTGGATTGCATTCTATCTGTCTGCTGTCACTGTCATTACCATGAAGTGGCCTTAAACATCCACCAGGGGGCACTTGGGTCATCTTTATATAAAACTCATAATACTGTCGATGGATGATTTATATATTTTTCTTTACACTATTGACTCGTATTCATTCTTGTTAGGTAACATTCCGTACAAGGATTTATCACTGCAATATCAACAGCCAGGGAGTAATTTGTCTGGATATCTTGAAGGACAACTGGAGTCCAGCCCTCACCATCTCCAAGGTGCTGTTGTCCATCTGCTCCTTGCTCACAGACTGCAACCCTGGTAAGATTTTGGTCGGTTCAACTTGTACATTGGCACACATGCACTCTTGACAACTCTTGATGTGTTCCTGGAATTCTTTACTGATACTTGGGGAGAATTATTCACGAAGAAAATGGGTGATATTCAGTCATGGGGTAGTCAACTTAAATAAGAAATCAGAGATGTTTTTGATAATTAGGAAATCATTAAGGAAAACTAATTTATAAGCTCAATGCTTTCTAATTCTGCTTGTCATTGTCTGATGTCTGTGTCCTCTGTCCCCCATAATTGTCTAGCTGATCCCCTTGTTGGAAGCATCGCCACCCAGTACACAGCTAATAGAGCGGAGCATGACAGAACAGCCAAACAGTGGACGAGACGGTACGCCACATGAACCCACAGAGACAAACAGTGTGTGTGTATTTTTTGTTTTTGTTTTTTTTGACTCATAATTAAGTTATCTCAATAAATATGAAAATAAATATAAGTAATGAAAATATGTCTTGTATAAACATTTATTTAGTCCCCAAAAAAGTACCACTTAGTGTGGCATGTGTCCCAAAAAATATTTTTGAGCTTTACATGTTAGAAAATGCCACAAACTATGAATTTGGTCTAAAATGCCTCCAATAGGACTTTTTTCTTCCTGATCGCAAAGGTGCGTTGTCTGTACTAATGGAACATGGATTCTTAATCGGTTATCCCAAAAGCATAACATTTGTCAAATCAATTTCAGCCTCCTCTAAACTCATGATCTTCATCATAAAAAAGACATGACATGCTCTTTAGTCTGCTTGAACTCTTAGCCCCTTAAGAGCCTTTCATCTGCCAGATACATCTGACATTTGAGCTTGACAGACTTTCACCTCAAGTGTGCAGCAGTAGGTCTAGGTTTACAATAAAAAGGTACAAATTCTGTGGTATATTTGGTTAACGGATTATAAAGTGTTTCATAGTATATGTCTTATGTTTCAAGCAAATGTACATATGTGTCCATATTAGATATGTATATGAGAGATATAATTAATCATTAAATGACTCAATACATAGACATACACAGTGCATACTCATTGCTTGAACATTGTGGCCTGCAACGTGACAGGCAGCCTATTACGTTCACATTGAATTGACTCCTCCTCTGGTCTGTAAAAGTGTGTCACTGGGTTAAACTGACTCAAGCGGCCAGTCAAGGGGGAGTGGCCAACAACTGGGTCACATGGAAACACACTATTCTGAACATTTAGTACAGAACAGTAAACGAGCAAGGGAGTTCCTCTCTCGGTCCTCAAATTTTAATTAACAATTTCGAACTAAACAATTTGGATGTATCCGATTGTGCTGGCGTCTTGTTAGTTCAACTATTCTGAAAAAATACGGTGATTTCAATTCTTTCAGTGAAGATTATTTGATCATTTTTGTCATTTGGATGCAAACGTTTCATTTACGCTTTAAAAGTGCGGAATGCTGAGTTTTACCATTTGTGCTTGTTCGTATTGAAAACCTTGAGCAACACCCTACAGCGTCAATAAATCTCGTAGTCGACTTTATTGGGGGGAACTGGCGAGGTCTTGACAATACATTGTCAGTCAGGGGGTTTCTTTTTGTATATTTCCTGAGAGGATGCCTGAAGAAATGGGATCAAGCAAGCCTGGTAAGTAATAATGAACCGTTGCGGGCTACAGTAAGCGGTGTAGTTACAATGTATCTTTTCATCTAATGAATTGTTAAAATCACCGATTACGTTGTTACAATGACAACCACAGGGTGAACACTGAAGAATGAATGAGAAACATTTGCACTTGTTTATCGATTCACACATCGATATAACAAATATTAATGTCATATTGACTTGTCTGGGTGTGCCAACGAAAACAAACCAAATTGTTTATGTTTTCGTATTGAAACGGAAGTCTGTTGATATGGGTTAGGAGTGCCACTGTGCTATAGGGTATTTGACACAACAACAATGTTCCACCTTTTACTTAACTCACATGCACCAAACAGCCAAGCCATGTGCCTGTGTACGGTCTTCTTGACTCTAAATGCTGATTGGTCAAAAAGAGCTTGTGACGTGTTCATTGTATAATTCTGTATTGAGTCTTGGCTCGACTGCAGCCTGCAGTTCCACGTGAGACAACCATAGACAGTTGTTTTGACCTACATGTTTACTCCATAGAAACCATAGTTATGTAATCACCTTTAAAAATGTCAGGGAACACAAGCTAACTTTTGAACACTAGTTACAGTGAATGTATTGTGCTTTTTGTTTTGTCTCTGATGTCGAGGACTTCAACATACTTATAGTCAACAGTCAGAAATAGGCTATACAAATGTGACCAGACTAGCAAAACCGGACCTAATAGACAGCTCTATCAGATGTTTTGATGGCTCATTTTAATTCGTTTTAAAGGGAAAATTGTATGTATTGCTTCAAAATTATCAGTGACATAGAATTGCGTACCTGGTATCATTGATCTTTGGCTTAAGCTTTTTTAGACTATAGTAGCCTAGACAAAGCCATGAAGCAAACACGTTTTCCAGAGGTCACCAGCACCATCATAATCTTATGTAAAACTAGACTCATTTAGTCAGTCTAATGGGTTGACTACTATAACTGAAGTGCCAGTTAATGCGTTCAATACAGCTGCTATAACTTATAATTTTTCCCTGTTTTCTGTTCAGGGGGTGTGATAGCCTTTATCTCTTCAACCTCTTCCTCAAGCCTGAAGTCCTGTATGAGTGACAGCTCTAACAGCAGCTTCCTGTCCTCCTCTCCACCTCGCCCCTCTTTGCCCAGCCGAGCGGTGGGCATGGTGATGGATATCGCCCCTACCCCAGCCAAACAAGTTCACTCACGTGGTCCCGGCACTGCAAAGACTGGCCGATCTGCATCCTCAGCTAAAAGTGGTATTACTAGTGAGTTACAATCCCAACTCTTAACTCATCCTACTCATATAAGTCATATAAGAAGTTATAGCGGGAGGATTTTAACTCCTAGAATCTTAGTAGTAGGTTACATGTCTGTAATGACCAGCAATAATGGTGGTCTGTTTTTCCTTGCAGAGATCAATGGAATGGTGTTGTTGTGTAAGGTTTGTGGTGACGTGGCCTCGGGGTTCCACTATGGCGTCCACGCCTGCGAAGGCTGCAAGGTGAGACACTGTCATGCTCCACGTTTTGCACACAAACCCCCACAACTCTTTCAGTAATTGCTCATTGTTCAAACACTGTACTAATAGTGCATTAAGTCTAGCATCTTCTTATTCTTTAGGGGTTCTTTAGGAGGAGCATACAGCAGAATATCCAATACAAGAAGTGTCTGAAGTTGGAAAACTGCACCATCATAAGGATCAATAGAAATCGCTGTCAGCAGTGCAGGTTCAAGAAGTGTCTGGCTGTGGGCATGTCTAGGGATGGTGAGTCGTCCCTCTAATTAGCTTTAACAGTGAAATATCTTCTGAAAAACTATCTTTTCGAAACTACACTTGGTCGATATGATTTGATGTGATCTAATACGTATCTCCCCCACCCCCTCCTCCACATCAGCTGTCAGATTCGGCCGCATCCCAAAACGGGAGAAGCAGCGTATGCTTCTGGAGATGCAGAACGCCATGAACAACATGATGAGCAACAGTGGTCAGCTCCACAGCATGCTCAGTGGCACCCAGAGCCCAGCCCGCACCATGGACGCCCTCCCCAATGACTCTAGCCCCTCCTCTTCCTCCTCCTCTTCGTCCTCATGTTCTAACCCCTCGTCACCGCAATGTCCCCAGGACTCTGAGTCCATGGTTTCTATGGACACCAATTCCAGCTCCGCCTCTTCATGTTCTTCCGACAGCGGCGAAGATGAGACTGTCTTCGCGGCAGCCAGACAGCACCAGGGTGCTTTCTCGTATGATGGCGGAAAGCAAAGTTCACCAAGTCAGGTCCAGGGATCACCATTTTTAGTTGCCAGGGAAACGCAGAGCAACAACAGCATAGAAGAACAGCAGGGCAACTGGAATGGCTGGAACCACAGTGTTGTTGGCGGCTACCAGCATGGTTACCAGCACAGTCACTACAGTAGCAGCCAACCAATCGGCAGCATTCCATACAGGGAAGAAAGGGTGATTTATGAGAAGGCTCACCTAAACAGTGCCACCATTGGTGGAATAATAGATGACAACAACCAAAGGAAGCACAACATTAACGAACAAACTGTTTCCAATGGTATCAGTGGATCAGCGTACAATGTGGACCAGAGGGCACATCTGGTGAGTGACCTTTGCAGATCTAGCTTTTGTATTGTTTGTGATATACATTTTGGTAAAATATAAAAAATATTTGTAACTTTCACAAAGCAATTGGATTTCAAAGTGTTTTTCTTGTGAGCAGACTGAGTATAAGAAATATCTCACTATATTTCGATATCTTCTATTGCTGATTGTCTATACTCTGTCTGTCTCTACAGGTGTGTGGGACGAATGACTCTCCCTACGTAGACCCCTGCAAGTCCAGCCAGGAGATCTGGGAGGAGTTCTCCATGAGCTTCACCCCGGCAGTGCGGGAGGTGGTGGAGTTTGCCAAGAAGATCCCTGGCTTCCGAGACCTCTCCGAACATGACCAAGTCAGCCTGCTCAAAGCTGGGACTTTTGAGGTAAATAACAAAGTGAGCTATTTCGACAAGCACAAAGCCATGTACCATTTTCTCCCACCACAGTGATGATCAAGGACCTCTTCATGTCATACCCATCTCTAATCCATCTTCTCCACTTCCCCTCTAGGTGCTAATGGTGCGTTTCGCTTCGTTGTTTGATGTTGCGGCTCGGACCGTCACCTTTCTGAATGGCAAGCGATACAGCCTGGAGACCCTGCAGTCTCTGGGTGCTGGCGAGTTACTGTCTGCCATGTGTGACTTCAGTGAGAAGCTGGCCACTATGCAGTTGGACGCTGACGAGATGCGCCTATTCACTGCCGTTGTCCTTGTCTCTGCCGGTACAGACACTTCCTTCTTCCAGTTCTCCTGCCTGTCTGCCATTGCTCCTATAATATTGACAATTCCGATTTATGTTGTGAGCCAAATTATGTGTAATTTTCCATGTCAGCTTAATTGTATGCTTAACAGCCACGCCATGATGCTAACAATCTGCTTAATTTTGGGGGGTTAGATCGTTCAGGGATCCAAGGTCTGAGCTCTGTGGAGGCCCTTCAGGACAACCTGATTCGAGCATTGCGGAACCTTATCATGAAGAACCACTCCAATGGGGCCACTACTTTCACCAAGCTGCTGCTCAAACTGCCTGAGCTGCGCTCCCTCAACAACTTGCACTCCGAAGAACTACTGGCCTTCAAAGTGCACCCTTGAACCCTATGGAGCATGTGCGTTCCAGCTGTGCCCCTATACTGCCCTTAAAACCAGGACCCCTACCAACACCACCAGGACCTGCCTATCCCCAATCTTTGCATAATTGAGTATCACTCTCTAGAATGTATTCTAAAGCTCTTATATTTTTTGCCTGATGTTAAAACAAGGGTCAGAGAAAAGAATATCGTCTTCTGTATTCATAAGAGGTCATGAAATTGATATCTTGAGATGTTGCACACACACGTGTGTGAGATGCTCGTGGTTTTGCAAAGTAAGAGGCACTTGTTTTATTTTCAAGACATGAGTGAGTACTACACTGACTTTACAAAAGATCTCGTTCAGAACCACATAGGTTTTTGTTTTTCTCAGAAAGCCATTTGATTCCAAAGTGTTGTGCTCATGAACACAGTGAATGTGAGATTTTCAGTATATTTAAATTAAGAGGATGTCTGATGAATATTGTAACTTGGTTTCATTTTGGAACATTATACTTATTTCCTAAAACACGCCAGACTTAAACAATAAGGAAATAAGTATCAGAAGGAATGTGCGATGATTGCTGCTAATGCATGGCTATCCTTAAGTAAATGACTTGACACATGATTTATTTACCCTTTTGTTAAGGGACAGAGTATAATTCTTTTGTTCAATTTTTTCAATCATTATTATTGTAATGACGTTTCAACTGTTCTTTGTGTATAATGTGTTTTATTCTTGTCAGAACCGTTGATGTTTGTTTTTTATCAGGTATCTTCACCTCACTACTTTCTGAAACTGCACAGTATACCTTTTGCAGCAACACTACTTTGCACACTGTGTTGCGGAATTGCTACCAACAGCATCATTGATGTTAGTGTTTAAACTTCCATGTTTTTAGGCTCTCTTCCATGTTCCAGCACAGCAACATAAATGTATTTCCTATGTCTGTCTTTCATGGAACCCATGTAAATAGCCATGTATATCTCTCATATATAATAATATAAATATATAAATAGTATAAATAAATACATAAGTTAAATGCCTGTGTTTGCATTTTATTCTTTACATTGTGCACTTCAAATGAAGTACAAAGAAGTTTGTCCTTATGCCACAATGTTTCACAGCCTGGCTGTTTGGAATTACAGGACAGCTTCGATTTGAGATTTTCCAGTTCGAAAAAGGATTCATGGATTTGTCCGAAATAAATATTGTATAACCCAAGTAATTCATTTATATCGAAGAAAATACAATAATATATTGAACAAAGCTGTCCACAAGGTGTAGCTGTCCACCTACGGCTCAGTCTGATATTAAATACATATTGTACTGAAAAGCATGGCATGTCGTAGGCATGGCTCATATTTGCTATGCTACTGCTGTATATGCACACTGTATTAATTATTCATGTAACACAAAGATAAATTATATTATTTTAAAAATCATGCTGAGTTTTATATCCAAATGTATTCTCTTAATCTTATCATTTTGAAACCAATTGTATATTACCATGCGGTTGAAAACGTAAAAAAAAAAAAAACATTGTAGGTGAAGATTTTGTTGAAGAGCACTCAGTGTAATAGGACTGCCTGATTCATGCAGTCTTGCGATAACAAACCCAGTATTTTACATAAAAGTCAACTAACGGGAAAAGGGTGCAACATGGCACATACAAGATATGCATCATTGACACTCAAAGCTGCGTACCTTCCTTCAATGTCTGTGTGGGCTGGTCACTAGGTATTCCTGTTCAAATAAAATGCATACAGCATGAGTGGAGACATTCAACATATAGACTGAGAATACAGGTGTCCTTAAAAAAAGCAGAAGAAACAAATGTAACCACATTTGTCTTATACTGTAATTCATTGAAGTTAAGTTTTTCATTGAAATTCTTTCATTGTAATTATTACTTTACTGTATGTATATATATATATCTTTAAAATACTGTGTAGACTGTACACACTTCAAGTGATTTCAAATACACATCCCACATAGATTAGGGTCTCAATCCTGACTACGGCTGTCCTCAAACCCCGTTCCACCCCCGAATGCCCCAATTGAAAAAACCATGGCAACCACACATCAATCAAGACCATGGTTTTCCTTTGTTTACTGGTTAATAGGCCTGACACGATCCTCTGGAAAATCAAACAAAACTTTCAAAGGAAGTTTGATTGAGAGCTAGTGGTTTTAAAGCAGATATCACCCTCTCATCCTGTTGCTACTTGTGTAAAAGCCAGTATAAAATGTATGATGGTTATAAATGGCTCCTCAAAGATGTCAAGTTTAAATACCTAACAACCAGGAAACAACAGATATAAAATTCATATGAACTGTCTTTTTTTGTGCTGTAATACATAGATTTAAGTGCTTTTACAATTGAATGATTTTGAAATGTTGTAACTGTAATAAAATGATGATGCATCTGTTATAAGAGCTGGATAAGAGCATCTGCTAAATGACTAAATGTTATTAAACGTATTAATCTGAATGGCGTAGTTATTCAATATTACTTACACCATTAGCCTACACAAAATATTGACATTTTGCATATGGAGTGGTATCTGTAAAAATACATACAAGATTTGCTTAATGTTCATGAAATTGAAGTGGACTACAGATTGTCATTAGGATTTTCCCTTGTGCTTCTCCAGTCTAAACAAAAGCACTGTGGGTGGGATTGTCTGAGCTTTATTGAAAGGATAATGCAAATCTATGCAGCCTATGGTTTAAAGCATCCATATCTAATCCTGCTGATTGTCTGTTGACTCCTGACAGAGCTCTGTGATAAGGTACGCCTTTCCTTGGATTTCGGACGCCACCACAGCAAATTACAGAAGGAGAAGATGGACAGAGAACGAGTGAATTGTGGAAGCAAAACAAGAACTATGCACCATATTTTTCTTACAGCTCAAATATTAAGCTAAAGTTGTATCAAACGCCACGTTTGTATCAAATCAAGATATTATTTTATAGAATGATTGGGAGTGGGGGCTTGGCAGTCAGAAGGACCAGCAGCAGCAAGCCACAGGAATGTTTCACAAGCCTGTCCTTTGTATGACCTCCCTTCCCTGGAGTGTGGGAGATACTGGGTAATTAGCCTTTTAGCATTGGAGCTGTGCTCCATGAATGAGGTTAGCAGTGGCAATGAGGGAGACCGAGTGTTTTTAAACATATCCTTCTAGTTCAACTGCTTCAGTTTTTTGTTTTTGTTTGTTTTCCTTTTAAATCCTTCTTGTTTAGGAGGAAAATGTTTCCTGTTGATAACTTTCTAGATCTCATAATTATGAAATGGGGGGGGGGGAAACATTCTCCCACCCTATCTTTCTGACACAGTAAATCTTGCTCAAGATTTTATTATGACTCCCATTCACTCTCTCTGTGAATTTGTCTTACTTATGTCACGACTGAGAAACTGAAGTGGACATGGATTAAGAGAAACGGAAGCTAAAGAGTATTGATTTTTCAGGGACACAAATTTTATTTACAAGAATGCCAATACTGGAACGTCCTCTTTTGTTGGATTAAGAGAAAGTGCTTTAAGTGCAGTTTAAGTGGCCTCGGCTAGCTGGCACTAAAAACCTACTGCTGTATCATAATTTACAAAATGTAGACCTACTTACCTTTCGGTTGTATCATACTATAACACAGATGTAGCCTATTGTACATGCAAACAACAGTAGCAAACAAGAGTAAACTTTGGATTTATTTTACAGATACAAGCATTCCTTGAAGGTACAAATCGTACAGGTCAAAATGTGCTCATAAATGACTGCATAGCTTTAGATAACATACAGATATTTGGCTGTATCTTAACACTATTTAAAACAACTAAACTCACTATGATGTACATCTTGTGCACAGTATTTTCTTTGAGACCAAGCTAGTCATTCTATTCAAAAGTATAGGCTACCTACGTCTGCAGCCTAATAATCAGATTTAGAATCAAAGTGCAAATCGAACTCCGAGCAAGATATTCTCCCAAAGTGCCGAAAACAATGGAAGTTCTTCACTTCTGGTTAGGGACTCCTGGTACTTGGTGATGTCAGACAGTATTTGGGTCATTTGAAGGTTAGCAGCCACGGAATAGGTTCATGGAAAGTTCATCCGCATATATTAAGTAATTCTATCCGTCCCTGTGACATAACTAGTATGAAGTAGGTTGTGTTGAGACAACATAACCAATCCATCAATAAATGAGATATAAGATCTCCTAAACAAACTTTGTTATGTAAAACAGATCACTGCTTGTAGGGCTTTTCTTAGACGGAGAGAACCTCTGCGCACAATGGACGTACAAACATTTTTGAGATGAAAACCTCGATGGAAAACGTCTTTAGAGCACATCCGATTTGATTTCTATAATGCAGAATAATACGGATCGTTTACATACTTTAAAAAAGTAGTTATTTAATTGAAAAGGTGAATCTAAGATTAGTGTGGCGATTAGACTAGGATTGTTAACGTTCGTTCATCCTCTTCTGGACACATCTTGAAAGAGAAGAAACTTTGCTTGGAACGCGTGCAATACAAATCATGTTTGATTACATAGATTTTTTTGCAGTTGGACCTGGAGAAATTCTGGATTTTTATACCGCAAGTTCTTGTATGTTCCAGGAGCGATCGCTTTCGGCATGCTTCACTGAACTAACTGAGGCGGATTGGCAAGTGCGCCGGAGCGCGCAATGTAGGTTACATTTTATGTGCATTCTGATTATTTTAATAATGTAATTTCTCCACCGACTTTGGATGCTGTTGATGTTGTTTGAGGAAACAAACAGATTTGGTTGAAAATGCGATTTAGCAAATAAGTTGCTAGTTACCCAAATAAGTTTTCTTAAATATTGGAAAAAGTATTTGGAACTACTGTCTATTTACTTAATCTTTCACAACAAAGCAATAGGTTATAAATTGTATTTCTGGCTAGTGAACAGAAATTGGAAAATAATCTTTAGATGCGAGAACGTTGAGTCAAATCTAAACTATTTTGTTTCTATATGACTTAAATTATTCCAAATCAGGTCAGTACAAACTATTATAAACTCAGGTTATGTATGCTTCAGATTTAAATCAAGTATTTTGAGGAAAATATGTTTTTTGAGCATGGAGCATCATATCACAGCCTATGTGGTCATGTGGTCAAGATTGTCACTGTGGGGTTAGGTTGGGTTCACTGTACGGTTACCAACTCAAGAGGTCAGACGAGGCCCAGACTGGTTGTCTTTTTCTAAAACAAAGCAGAACTTCCAGGAAACCTCTACACCTGTTATTATTTCTCCATCTTTATACCACATTAAGTGGTTATGACTTCATTTCAGTTGAACCAATGATGACAAAAGAATGGCATTATGGAGCACCTTCTATTAGGATAAGGTGACTATTTTAATGAAGTGAGTATTAATGTGCAAAATCTTTCTGGTTTTGCATTCTCTAAGTGTCTCCAGAATTTTAAAAAAAAGATACAGTTTGCAATATACTGATACAAATGCACATTTGAAATTACACAACCCTAACATGTAACAGCTAACATCTTCGACCAGTAGGTTGAAGTCACCCCACACGTAGCCTCACAAAGCATTCCACATATTCATTAGTTAGTGGATCTGGTGGCATGCTAGTCCACCATTGTTTTGCAGGGGGAGAGAGGACTTGCTAATGACTGTGCTCTTGAGGGTGAGGGTAGGTTCAACTTGAGGCCACAGATTCAAAGGGATGGAGATAAGCTATTTTTCTTGTTCTGCCCTTATCTATGACTTTTTAGTTATCTGTGAAATTACACTACATGTAGTAATAATGGAGGTGTTATAAGTCAACAGGAAATCAGCCCTCATGAGTCGTGACTGTGGTTGACATTTTTTAAATTGCTCAACAATTACATATTGCTTGCTTATTTTATTTGGGAAGACATTTTTTCAGGTTCACTATGAAGTAACCATGAATATATTTTATGATTAAAAGTCACTTAACATCTTAGCGTAATGTTTCAGACCAGTGCTCATAGTGTCAAGTATTCGGCGAAAAGCCAACTGCAATTGAACTTTGTTTCTCTCAAATAATATAAAACTATCTAACTGATGTACTGTTTAGCCTCTACCTAAGTGGACTTGGTACTATTGTGCGAGCTACACAGATTATACACATATCGTTCACCGTCATAACATTTTCAGGACAGCAATTGACCATATATAATCCACAATATGGATAATGATGTATGGTGATGATCTTTCCTTGCTCTCTCTGGCTTCTGTGTCAGCAGCTGTAGAAACCCAGAGCTCCAGCTCTGAAGACCTGTTTGTCAATCCTCAGTCTCCCCTGCCACCTCCTCGCACCTACAAGCCCTGCTTTGTCTGCCAGGATAAGTCCTCTGGTTACCACTATGGCGTCAGTGCCTGTGAAGGCTGCAAGGTGAGGTGTAAGATCCTAATCAGGATCTTACTACCATGCTCGTTAAATCTACAGCTACATATCTTCGAACAATATGTTAATGTTTCTTTGTGTTGGTCTTAAAGTTATGTGGGGCAGTGAGTGCCTGTATGTATGTGTACATAAGTCAGCTAATTAATAACTAACCCCATGGGACATGTTACTGTGTTTAGTTAATGTACAGTGTTTATAATCACACAAACAAATGGAAATGTGCCCTAGTAAACTGCTTGTTTAGACATATCAGACAAACAGAAGGTGAAAGGCCCTATGTGAAGTTAGGTAGAAGGAGCACTGATTCATTAGGAATTGTGGATTTGCTTATTAAATGAAAGCATCAATTAAATGTTATTTGATTCAATTCAATTAATACTTTTGCCATGTGATTTAGGGTTTCTTCCGTAGAAGTGTCCAGAAGAACATAGCTTTTACGTGCCACAGAGAAAAAAACTGCATTATCAACAAAATCACCCGGAATCGTTGCCAGTACTGTCGACTGCAAAGGTGCTTTGCAGTGGGAATGTCCAAGGAGTGTGAGTGCCCGACACATTTCTGAACCTTTCTAGAAACCCACCTAAACCTATTTTCTTAAATTTTTTATGTCTGAATTGCTGATAATCTGCCCAGCAACATTTCCCCCGCTTGTAATTTCCTAGTCCCTCAGCATGTGAAAAAATTACTTATAGTCATGGTAATATATACTCAGCCAGACAGCACCAGGGTGCTTTCTCGTATGATGGCGGAAAGCAAAGTTCACCAAGTCAGGTCCAGGGATCACCATTTTTAGTTGCCAGGGAAACGCAGAGCAACAACAGCATAGAAGAACAGCAGGGCAACTGGAATGGCTGGAACCACAGTGTTGTTGGCGGCTACCAGCATGGTTACCAGCACAGTCACTACAGTAGCAGCCAACCAATCGGCAGCATTCCATACAGGGAAGAAAGGGTGATTTATGAGAAGGCTCACCTAAACAGTGCCACCATTGGTGGAATAATAGATGACAACAACCAAAGGAAGCACAACATTAACGAACAAACTGTTTCCAATGGTATCAGTGGATCAGCGTACAATGTGGACCAGAGGGCACATCTGGTGAGTGACCTTTGCAGATCTAGCTTTTGTATTGTTTGTGATATACATTTTGGTAAAATATAAAAAATATTTGTAACTTTCACAAAGCAATTGGATTTCAAAGTGTTTTTCTTGTGAGCAGACTGAGTATAAGAAATATCTCACTATATTTCGATATCTTCTATTGCTGATTGTCTATACTCTGTCTGTCTCTACAGGTGTGTGGGACGAATGACTCTCCCTACGTAGACCCCTGCAAGTCCAGCCAGGAGATCTGGGAGGAGTTCTCCATGAGCTTCACCCCGGCAGTGCGGGAGGTGGTGGAGTTTGCCAAGAAGATCCCTGGCTTCCGAGACCTCTCCGAACATTACCAAGTCAGCCTGCTCAAAGCTGGGACTTTTGAGGTAAATAACAAAGTGAGCTATTTCGACAAGCACAAAGCCATGTACCATTTTCTCCCACCACAGTGATGATCAAGGACCTCTTCATGTCATACCCATCTCTAATCCATCTTCTCCACTTCCCCTCTAGGTGCTAATGGTGCGTTTCGCTTCGTTGTTTGATGTTGCGGCTCGGACCGTCACCTTTCTGAATGGCAAGCGATACAGCCTGGAGACCCTGCAGTCTCTGGGTGCTGGCGAGTTACTGTCTGCCATGTGTGACTTCAGTGAGAAGCTGGCCACTATGCAGTTGGACGCTGACGAGATGCGCCTATTCACTGCCGTTGTCCTTGTCTCTGCCGGTACAGACACTTCCTTCTTCCAGTTCTCCTGCCTGTCTGCCATTGCTCCTATAATATTGACAATTCCGATTTATGTTGTGAGCCAAATTATGTGTAATTTTCCATGTCAGCTTAATTGTATGCTTAACAGCCACGCCATGATGCTAACAATCTGCTTAATTTTGGGGGGTTAGATCGTTCAGGGATCCAAGGTCTGAGCTCTGTGGAGGCCCTTCAGGACAACCTGATTCGAGCATTGCGGAACCTTATCATGAAGAACCACTCCAATGGGGCCACTACTTTCACCAAGCTGCTGCTCAAACTGCCTGAGCTGCGCTCCCTCAACAACTTGCACTCCGAAGAACTACTGGCCTTCAAAGTGCACCCTTGAACCCTATGGAGCATGTGCGTTCCAGCTGTGCCCCTATACTGCCCTTAAAACCAGGACCCCTACCAACACCACCAGGACCTGCCTATCCCCAATCTTTGCATAATTGAGTATCACTCTCTAGAATGTATTCTAAAGCTCTTATATTTTTTGCCTGATGTTAAAACAAGGGTCAGAGAAAAGAATATCGTCTTCTGTATTCATAAGAGGTCATGAAATTGATATCTTGAGATGTTGCACACACACGTGTGTGAGATGCTCGTGGTTTTGCAAAGTAAGAGGCACTTGTTTTATTTTCAAGACATGAGTGAGTACTACACTGACTTTACAAAAGATCTCGTTCAGAACCACATAGGTTTTTGTTTTTCTCAGAAAGCCATTTGATTCCAAAGTGTTGTGCTCATGAACACAGTGAATGTGAGATTTTCAGTATATTTAAATTAAGAGGATGTCTGATGAATATTGTAACTTGGTTTCATTTTGGAACATTATACTTATTTCCTAAAACACGCCAGACTTAAACAATAAGGAAATAAGTATCAGAAGGAATGTGCGATGATTGCTGCTAATGCATGGCTATCCTTAAGTAAATGACTTGACACATGATTTATTTACCCTTTTGTTAAGGGACAGAGTATAATTCTTTTGTTCAATTTTTTCAATCATTATTATTGTAATGACGTTTCAACTGTTCTTTGTGTATAATGTGTTTTATTCTTGTCAGAACCGTTGATGTTTGTTTTTTATCAGGTATCTTCACCTCACTACTTTCTGAAACTGCACAGTATACCTTTTGCAGCAACACTACTTTGCACACTGTGTTGCGGAATTGCTACCAACAGCATCATTGATGTTAGTGTTTAAACTTCCATGTTTTTAGGCTCTCTTCCATGTTCCAGCACAGCAACATAAATGTATTTCCTATGTCTGTCTTTCATGGAACCCATGTAAATAGCCATGTATATCTCTCATATATAATAATATAAATATATAAATAGTATAAATAAATACATAAGTTAAATGCCTGTGTTTGCATTTTATTCTTTACATTGTGCACTTCAAATGAAGTACAAAGAAGTTTGTCCTTATGCCACAATGTTTCACAGCCTGGCTGTTTGGAATTACAGGACAGCTTCGATTTGAGATTTTCCAGTTCGAAAAAGGATTCATGGATTTGTCCGAAATAAATATTGTATAACCCAAGTAATTCATTTATATCGAAGAAAATACAATAATATATTGAACAAAGCTGTCCACAAGGTGTAGCTGTCCACCTACGGCTCAGTCTGATATTAAATACATATTGTACTGAAAAGCATGGCATGTCGTAGGCATGGCTCATATTTGCTATGCTACTGCTGTATATGCACACTGTATTAATTATTCATGTAACACAAAGATAAATTATATTATTTTAAAAATCATGCTGAGTTTTATATCCAAATGTATTCTCTTAATCTTATCATTTTGAAACCAATTGTATATTACCATGCGGTTGAAAACGTAAAAAAAAAAAAAACATTGTAGGTGAAGATTTTGTTGAAGAGCACTCAGTGTAATAGGACTGCCTGATTCATGCAGTCTTGCGATAACAAACCCAGTATTTTACATAAAAGTCAACTAACGGGAAAAGGGTGCAACATGGCACATACAAGATATGCATCATTGACACTCAAAGCTGCGTACCTTCCTTCAATGTCTGTGTGGGCTGGTCACTAGGTATTCCTGTTCAAATAAAATGCATACAGCATGAGTGGAGACATTCAACATATAGACTGAGAATACAGGTGTCCTTAAAAAAAGCAGAAGAAACAAATGTAACCACATTTGTCTTATACTGTAATTCATTGAAGTTAAGTTTTTCATTGAAATTCTTTCATTGTAATTATTACTTTACTGTATGTATATATATATATCTTTAAAATACTGTGTAGACTGTACACACTTCAAGTGATTTCAAATACACATCCCACATAGATTAGGGTCTCAATCCTGACTACGGCTGTCCTCAAACCCCGTTCCACCCCCGAATGCCCCAATTGAAAAAACCATGGCAACCACACATCAATCAAGACCATGGTTTTCCTTTGTTTACTGGTTAATAGGCCTGACACGATCCTCTGGAAAATCAAACAAAACTTTCAAAGGAAGTTTGATTGAGAGCTAGTGGTTTTAAAGCAGATATCACCCTCTCATCCTGTTGCTACTTGTGTAAAAGCCAGTATAAAATGTATGATGGTTATAAATGGCTCCTCAAAGATGTCAAGTTTAAATACCTAACAACCAGGAAACAACAGATATAAAATTCATATGAACTGTCTTTTTTTGTGCTGTAATACATAGATTTAAGTGCTTTTACAATTGAATGATTTTGAAATGTTGTAACTGTAATAAAATGATGATGCATCTGTTATAAGAGCTGGATAAGAGCATCTGCTAAATGACTAAATGTTATTAAACGTATTAATCTGAATGGCGTAGTTATTCAATATTACTTACACCATTAGCCTACACAAAATATTGACATTTTGCATATGGAGTGGTATCTGTAAAAATACATACAAGATTTGCTTAATGTTCATGAAATTGAAGTGGACTACAGATTGTCATTAGGATTTTCCCTTGTGCTTCTCCAGTCTAAACAAAAGCACTGTGGGTGGGATTGTCTGAGCTTTATTGAAAGGATAATGCAAATCTATGCAGCCTATGGTTTAAAGCATCCATATCTAATCCTGCTGATTGTCTGTTGACTCCTGACAGAGCTCTGTGATAAGGTACGCCTTTCCTTGGATTTCGGACGCCACCACAGCAAATTACAGAAGGAGAAGATGGACAGAGAACGAGTGAATTGTGGAAGCAAAACAAGAACTATGCACCATATTTTTCTTACAGCTCAAATATTAAGCTAAAGTTGTATCAAACGCCACGTTTGTATCAAATCAAGATATTATTTTATAGAATGATTGGGAGTGGGGGCTTGGCAGTCAGAAGGACCAGCAGCAGCAAGCCACAGGAATGTTTCACAAGCCTGTCCTTTGTATGACCTCCCTTCCCTGGAGTGTGGGAGATACTGGGTAATTAGCCTTTTAGCATTGGAGCTGTGCTCCATGAATGAGGTTAGCAGTGGCAATGAGGGAGACCGAGTGTTTTTAAACATATCCTTCTAGTTCAACTGCTTCAGTTTTTTGTTTTTGTTTGTTTTCCTTTTAAATCCTTCTTGTTTAGGAGGAAAATGTTTCCTGTTGATAACTTTCTAGATCTCATAATTATGAAATGGGGGGGGGGGAAACATTCTCCCACCCTATCTTTCTGACACAGTAAATCTTGCTCAAGATTTTATTATGACTCCCATTCACTCTCTCTGTGAATTTGTCTTACTTATGTCACGACTGAGAAACTGAAGTGGACATGGATTAAGAGAAACGGAAGCTAAAGAGTATTGATTTTTCAGGGACACAAATTTTATTTACAAGAATGCCAATACTGGAACGTCCTCTTTTGTTGGATTAAGAGAAAGTGCTTTAAGTGCAGTTTAAGTGGCCTCGGCTAGCTGGCACTAAAAACCTACTGCTGTATCATAATTTACAAAATGTAGACCTACTTACCTTTCGGTTGTATCATACTATAACACAGATGTAGCCTATTGTACATGCAAACAACAGTAGCAAACAAGAGTAAACTTTGGATTTATTTTACAGATACAAGCATTCCTTGAAGGTACAAATCGTACAGGTCAAAATGTGCTCATAAATGACTGCATAGCTTTAGATAACATACAGATATTTGGCTGTATCTTAACACTATTTAAAACAACTAAACTCACTATGATGTACATCTTGTGCACAGTATTTTCTTTGAGACCAAGCTAGTCATTCTATTCAAAAGTATAGGCTACCTACGTCTGCAGCCTAATAATCAGATTTAGAATCAAAGTGCAAATCGAACTCCGAGCAAGATATTCTCCCAAAGTGCCGAAAACAATGGAAGTTCTTCACTTCTGGTTAGGGACTCCTGGTACTTGGTGATGTCAGACAGTATTTGGGTCATTTGAAGGTTAGCAGCCACGGAATAGGTTCATGGAAAGTTCATCCGCATATATTAAGTAATTCTATCCGTCCCTGTGACATAACTAGTATGAAGTAGGTTGTGTTGAGACAACATAACCAATCCATCAATAAATGAGATATAAGATCTCCTAAACAAACTTTGTTATGTAAAACAGATCACTGCTTGTAGGGCTTTTCTTAGACGGAGAGAACCTCTGCGCACAATGGACGTACAAACATTTTTGAGATGAAAACCTCGATGGAAAACGTCTTTAGAGCACATCCGATTTGATTTCTATAATGCAGAATAATACGGATCGTTTACATACTTTAAAAAAGTAGTTATTTAATTGAAAAGGTGAATCTAAGATTAGTGTGGCGATTAGACTAGGATTGTTAACGTTCGTTCATCCTCTTCTGGACACATCTTGAAAGAGAAGAAACTTTGCTTGGAACGCGTGCAATACAAATCATGTTTGATTACATAGATTTTTTTGCAGTTGGACCTGGAGAAATTCTGGATTTTTATACCGCAAGTTCTTGTATGTTCCAGGAGCGATCGCTTTCGGCATGCTTCACTGAACTAACTGAGGCGGATTGGCAAGTGCGCCGGAGCGCGCAATGTAGGTTACATTTTATGTGCATTCTGATTATTTTAATAATGTAATTTCTCCACCGACTTTGGATGCTGTTGATGTTGTTTGAGGAAACAAACAGATTTGGTTGAAAATGCGATTTAGCAAATAAGTTGCTAGTTACCCAAATAAGTTTTCTTAAATATTGGAAAAAGTATTTGGAACTACTGTCTATTTACTTAATCTTTCACAACAAAGCAATAGGTTATAAATTGTATTTCTGGCTAGTGAACAGAAATTGGAAAATAATCTTTAGATGCGAGAACGTTGAGTCAAATCTAAACTATTTTGTTTCTATATGACTTAAATTATTCCAAATCAGGTCAGTACAAACTATTATAAACTCAGGTTATGTATGCTTCAGATTTAAATCAAGTATTTTGAGGAAAATATGTTTTTTGAGCATGGAGCATCATATCACAGCCTATGTGGTCATGTGGTCAAGATTGTCACTGTGGGGTTAGGTTGGGTTCACTGTACGGTTACCAACTCAAGAGGTCAGACGAGGCCCAGACTGGTTGTCTTTTTCTAAAACAAAGCAGAACTTCCAGGAAACCTCTACACCTGTTATTATTTCTCCATCTTTATACCACATTAAGTGGTTATGACTTCATTTCAGTTGAACCAATGATGACAAAAGAATGGCATTATGGAGCACCTTCTATTAGGATAAGGTGACTATTTTAATGAAGTGAGTATTAATGTGCAAAATCTTTCTGGTTTTGCATTCTCTAAGTGTCTCCAGAATTTTAAAAAAAAGATACAGTTTGCAATATACTGATACAAATGCACATTTGAAATTACACAACCCTAACATGTAACAGCTAACATCTTCGACCAGTAGGTTGAAGTCACCCCACACGTAGCCTCACAAAGCATTCCACATATTCATTAGTTAGTGGATCTGGTGGCATGCTAGTCCACCATTGTTTTGCAGGGGGAGAGAGGACTTGCTAATGACTGTGCTCTTGAGGGTGAGGGTAGGTTCAACTTGAGGCCACAGATTCAAAGGGATGGAGATAAGCTATTTTTCTTGTTCTGCCCTTATCTATGACTTTTTAGTTATCTGTGAAATTACACTACATGTAGTAATAATGGAGGTGTTATAAGTCAACAGGAAATCAGCCCTCATGAGTCGTGACTGTGGTTGACATTTTTTAAATTGCTCAACAATTACATATTGCTTGCTTATTTTATTTGGGAAGACATTTTTTCAGGTTCACTATGAAGTAACCATGAATATATTTTATGATTAAAAGTCACTTAACATCTTAGCGTAATGTTTCAGACCAGTGCTCATAGTGTCAAGTATTCGGCGAAAAGCCAACTGCAATTGAACTTTGTTTCTCTCAAATAATATAAAACTATCTAACTGATGTACTGTTTAGCCTCTACCTAAGTGGACTTGGTACTATTGTGCGAGCTACACAGATTATACACATATCGTTCACCGTCATAACATTTTCAGGACAGCAATTGACCATATATAATCCACAATATGGATAATGATGTATGGTGATGATCTTTCCTTGCTCTCTCTGGCTTCTGTGTCAGCAGCTGTAGAAACCCAGAGCTCCAGCTCTGAAGACCTGTTTGTCAATCCTCAGTCTCCCCTGCCACCTCCTCGCACCTACAAGCCCTGCTTTGTCTGCCAGGATAAGTCCTCTGGTTACCACTATGGCGTCAGTGCCTGTGAAGGCTGCAAGGTGAGGTGTAAGATCCTAATCAGGATCTTACTACCATGCTCGTTAAATCTACAGCTACATATCTTCGAACAATATGTTAATGTTTCTTTGTGTTGGTCTTAAAGTTATGTGGGGCAGTGAGTGCCTGTATGTATGTGTACATAAGTCAGCTAATTAATAACTAACCCCATGGGACATGTTACTGTGTTTAGTTAATGTACAGTGTTTATAATCACACAAACAAATGGAAATGTGCCCTAGTAAACTGCTTGTTTAGACATATCAGACAAACAGAAGGTGAAAGGCCCTATGTGAAGTTAGGTAGAAGGAGCACTGATTCATTAGGAATTGTGGATTTGCTTATTAAATGAAAGCATCAATTAAATGTTATTTGATTCAATTCAATTAATACTTTTGCCATGTGATTTAGGGTTTCTTCCGTAGAAGTGTCCAGAAGAACATAGCTTTTACGTGCCACAGAGAAAAAAACTGCATTATCAACAAAATCACCCGGAATCGTTGCCAGTACTGTCGACTGCAAAGGTGCTTTGCAGTGGGAATGTCCAAGGAGTGTGAGTGCCCGACACATTTCTGAACCTTTCTAGAAACCCACCTAAACCTATTTTCTTAAATTTTTTATGTCTGAATTGCTGATAATCTGCCCAGCAACATTTCCCCCGCTTGTAATTTCCTAGTCCCTCAGCATGTGAAAAAATTACTTATAGTCATGGTAATATATACTCAGGATGTTAAGGTCCCTTGGTCATTTAAAAAACAAAACAAAACAAAAAACTCTTATTTGTTAAACACAAAAACATCTAGATTACCAATAAGGTAACACCTACAACTGGAGTTGCTGACAGATAACCACTCGTTTTTTATGTGATCCAAGCAATCCCACAAAATTTCACACATATGACATTTTCATAACATTTAACACCACCATGGGTGCTGTATGTGACTACACTGCTGCTACTGTACTGCCATTATTGACGCTGCTTGGTGTGTGGATCAAGAAATGAAATAGGGCAGAAACATCCAGGGAGTGCTGGATGAGCCTAATGCATGTGTGTGTGTGTGTGTGTGAGTATGTCTGTGGATATGGGCTCTTGTTGCATAAGGGGAGCTTCTTATACATGTAAATAGCTTCCATTGCCATAGTCCAACTGGTGACCTGTGTGATAAGCTGCATATAGCAGCAACAAATAAAACCTGCTTTTTTCTGATTTAACATAATATTTAAAAAAATATATATGACTGCTTGTATTTTTACATTATTTCTTGTATTTATTTTGAAAATACAGTATGTTCATGAAAGACAAGTGTTTTGTTCGTTGAATTATACTTTTTTTCAGGAAAGCCTTAGTCCTTTTATCTTGAAAACGACTCTTCCTAATCCATTGTTCTATCATGGCAACGGAAATCTACTATAGCTTTCGTTGTAGTCAATTATTTAGCCATATATTTCCTCATTCTATACTCTCTTGTCCAGCTGTGAGGAACGACAGGAGCAAAAGGAAGGAGACTGTTAAGATGACCGTCATAGAGACCTATGAGCTGACGGCAGAGCTGGGCCTCATAGTGGAGAAGATCTGCAGGGCCCACAGAGATACATTCCCATCTCTCTGTCAGTTGGGCAAATACACTACAGTGAGTAATGGCTCTCAGGGTCATAGTATGGATGTTGTTTGGCTCAAGAACACTACTGCATCTATCAACAAAGTCTAATAACCCTCTTTTATCATGTTATTTCAAAGCTGTAATGGTTGACAGCTGTTGTGGTTGTATTACAGTTGGGCCTCATTGTTAGTCCAATCAATTACGGTTGAAATGTTTTGTCTAACAACAGTACAGTGAATTCGTGGACCTTTATATTTCTTTCCACCCCCCACCACCCCCCTTTGTGTCCATACAACTGTAGAATTCGAGCTCAGACCACAGGATACAGTTGGATTTGGGTCTGTGGGATAAGTTCAGTGAGCTGGCCACCAAATGTATAATCAAAGTGGTGGAGTTTGCCAAACGTGTACCTGGGTTTACCGGCCTGACCATTGCTGACCAGATCACGCTCCTCAAAGCTGCTTGTCTGGATATTCTGGTGAGCGTTTTATCCTACCTGCGTGAGAATATCATAGTGAAAAATCTTTTTTTTCTTCTAATGTGATAACGATTGTGCAATTATGGTGAACAGTGATAGTGAAATATTGTTGTTAAGCGTAATTTAGCCTGTCAAAAATTATTTGACGGACTACACAAGCACACACATACGCACACAGGCACACACACACACAGCATACCCAATATCATTCGGACCGATTATTTGGAGTTCACCCACAGTGCGTCCTGTGGTTCACACTTCATGGATCCCCCATCAGATTGTCATCATGGCAGACAACTGTGTTGGGTTCAGTCAGAGTGTAAGACCGAACGCATGTTTTATTCCCTTTCATCTCACCATCTCCTCTGGTATTCAGTGTCAACACTATCATTCAATCTAGCCATCAAAAGCTGTGTTTGCATGAGTGATGAGTCCCTTGTGGCTGTCACCTCTACAGGAGCCCTATTAATATGCATGATTATGTTCATTTTACAATAATTGTATGTTTTATAATGAACCACGGGACTATTATTTGTTTAAGGAATTGTGATTCAGAACTTGATGGCCTTAGTTTTGATGGTGTTAGATCTAAACTTGTAATGACTCTTTCAAAGAGTCATCCTTCGCTATTCTCTGTATATTTAAAAAGACTGTTTAATTATGCCTTATCTTTTTATTACTCTATACTTAAATATAAATGGGCTGAGATAGAAGTTCATAATATATCACTGTTTATTTTATTTCTTTTTTGTCCCACTGTGTTTCATTGGCTTTTCCCCCCCTTTGACAGATTTTGAGGATCTGTACCAGATACACTCCTGGCCAGGACACCATGACTTTCTCTGATGGCCTGACACTTACCCGCAACCAGATCCACAATGCTGGCTTTGGGCCCCTCACTGACTTGGTGTTCACCTTTGCCGGCCAGCTCTTGCCACTGGAAATGGATGACACAGAGAGCGGCCTTCTTAGCGCCATCTGTCTGGTGTCTGGAGGTATTTCAACTCAAACTCAATTTTGAGATGGCCCATAACATAACATGGTGTTACTAAAACAAAGGTTTTGTGCGAGCATGGAAATGACACCAAGCTTCATAATGTGTCATCCATGTCCTTGAACCTTATCACAGTCCCCTCTTCTCTTCCCCCACAACAGACCGGCAGTGCTTGGAGGAACCATCTAAGGTGGAGGTTCTCCAGGAGCCACTATTAGAGGCCCTGAAGATCTACTCCCGTAAGCGTCGTCCCAGTATGCCCCTCATGTTCCCCAAGGCCCTCATGAAGATCACTGACCTCCGGACCATCAGCACCAAAGGTCAGAAGTGAATTCCTGTGGACATCTCAATAGCCAGACTAAGCTGTAAATCTACATACATTTGATGTAGTTATAGAAATGCCTGGTATAAGATTCTCCAAAATGTCTCACCTTTCCCGTTTTCTCTCTTTTGGTATCTTTATTGCAATGTACAAATTCAGGAAGCACACAGTGCAATTCAGGGTTAGCTATGACATGAAAAAAAGAGAAAAAAATATATGAATATTGTTCTTTTCTCCCCGCAGGAGCTGAGCGTGTGGTCACTCTGAAGATGGAGATCCCGGGTGCCTTGCCTCCTCTTATCCAGGAGATGCTTGAGGACCTGGATAACCTGGAGAAGTCAGAGGCGGAGGGGAAGAGAGCAGAGCAGAATGGCGGGCCACACACAGTCACTATTTCTGCGCACTACATCGACTCTGGCCTCTTTGCCTGAGGTAAACCATATGTCAAATTAACAGCACCTCAGAAATATGCTCAGAGAGGAGCCACATAGCTAAATGCTAACAATAACAACGACAGATACCACAACAGATTGTTTGCTAATGGTTTTACCTCAGAGTTTAGGCTCAATTTTCTGTTTTATGCTTTGTTTGCATGATACATATATCACATGAATGAATATTTTACCTCATTAAACCACTACATTGTTAGTTTGAATATTTTCACTTGTGCAAGATGGATGGATTCTTGTCCAGTTAGGTACAGTTTTACTGATACTGATGTGCTCATGAGCACCCATTGCATTAAAGAACATCATTCAAATTCTTTAAAAAGTTTAATTTCTGGAGTAAGTGAAGAGTCAAAAGGGAAATGTAAATACGAACATAGTACAATATTTACAGAAATGACATTAAAAAAATTGAGAGAATATACAGTATGTCACATGTTTTGCATTTATAACTGGATATAACCTAGTTTTCAAGAGTAACCTGTTTGTTGGTCAGTATCTAGCAGGCTCTTGTGTTGTAAATACAACAAAACCATCTGTGTAGTGCAGTCCTAAAAGTTACTCATATTATAATTATAATAATGTATTCAAGTAGCAGACACTTTTATCCACAGCTACAGTACATACAGTACAGGAGGGATATACATCTGCCTGCACTGATCTGCAGTCAAGTGCTATAACTACTGAGCCATAGCCTCTCATGAAGTCTTAATAATGTGGTTGTGTGAATGGATTCACATTCCATCTTGAAACAGAATGACATGGGATGTAGTTCTTTGAAAGGAGGGGTGGCTATTGGATTTGTAACTGATGTAGTTTATAAGCTTTTGATAGGTGCCTACTTTTAAGTAAAAGTGTTTACATCTGCTTTTTTTTCCTTGCATGATTGGCTGTTATATATGCGCAAATACAGTTTATGTCAGCGTATTCTTTACAGGCCATTGTATGGCCATGCTTATCTCAATAATTATTGTTGCATTTTTGTCAAATTTATGTGATATTAAACATGATCATCTACGAATTACATTCTTGAAAATATTTCATATCTGCATTTTAATTTCCACAAGCTTATTTTGTCAAAATACATCCCTATTCTTTCCCTGGAAAATGGGTATTGACTTCTAAAATTTGCTTGGACGTAGTTCTCATTCGCAGGGCTCGGTCTCCCCCCTTTGTTCATGTTGGGATATTACACTTCAACCTGCTGCTGTACGAAGAGAAGCTCAGTCTTCACAAGAGTCCACATGCCAATATATTTATTTCACACATGAAGTTCAGGTAGCTGTCAATTCCTTGTTCTCTATTGAGTGCTTCAAAGCTTCCCTTGTACTGTGTACTTTAAATACATAAATATGCCAATTTGATACAATACAGACTGTGGTAAAGTGCAATTACATTACAACCATATAGAGGCAATAAACATGCTATGTGATGTGCAATTTCCGCAATAAAACAGTAAAGACACAAACGTTAGATCCTGAGAATGTCATGAAAGTGCTTACATCAGTGAAAATCATAAATTACAAATATCTACAAATGTAAGGAAGCATAGCTCACGGTATAGTATTTAATGTAATGATGTCCCATACAGTAGATAGCGATGTGTGTGTGTGTGTGTGTGTATGTGAGCTTGTTCTTATATGTATACATATTCCTGTGTGTGTCTGCCTACACGTGTGTGTGTGACTTTTTTACATAACATTTTACAATAGTATGTATACAGTATACATCAACTATTCTGATCATAGCTGAATAATAATTTGCTGGATCCATATTAGTTGGAGCAAACATCCAGATATAGGACCATGAAGGTCACTTGGTTGCGGCTGCAGAATAGCTCTTGTTCACTCCAGCTTCATCCTGGCTTGTCCTGTAGTCTAAAATAGAAGGTATCAGGAACCAAGCATAATCCAAAATATACTAAACAAATATACCACATAGTCCATAGGGCTAGTTCAATTTATGGTAGGAAATTTTCAGAATGTATTGTACATGGTTCATGCTTTTTGTTCCTGATATGGTCCTAGTTACCTGCTAGCTGTGGTGTTATAGTATTCATTCTCCTCCAGAACCTCCTCTATGATGGCCTGCAATACAGACAGTATGTAATCATGTATGTGTTAACCTAAGTGCTTGATATACATTGATACATGCTTTGTTACACAATTAAAATCACCAGATTCTCTGCCTGTCCGCCTCCACTTTAACAGCCTGGAACTATCACAAAGGTAGGTAAGTGGGTTCAACTGTAGCTAAGTGATTAGTGGCTTATTGTGAATAGTTTGATCATACAAAGCAGACCTTATTTCAGGCTCACTTGGGTCACTTTACACCTTTGTGATAACTTATAATGGTAACACTTAATATTATTTAATTATGTAGCAAATGATATGCACCTACAATGTTTCTACTATAGGATAACCTAATTGTTAACCTTAATGTATGTAAATGTTGCCTATTTGAGTGGGAGACAAGAGCTAGACCCTCAGTATGTGGTCTTGAGGAACTCTACTTGATCATGGAAGACAGTGCAAAAAGGGCACTCTAATATAATGTCCTCATGCAATCTCAATTGAAAAATGCTCACCTTCATCTGGTCATAGGTGATTCCATCCTTGAGATTTCCATCACCCAGCTCATCTATAGAAAGTGAAACATTAGCAAGTTTAGCTAAATTATACCTGTATTTCTACCCTAAAGAGAAACATACCTGGGCTGTTTGCAGATACAGAGTCTCTCCCAAAAGACTGGACCAGGGACCACCATTCTGAACCGGCTGAGCCTGACTCTATCAGCTCTGGAGAACACTGGAGGAGCTGAAGACAAAGAACAGGAGGATTTGAAATGGGAAGTTCTTCCTGTATTCCTTGGTTGTGAGGTTAGTCATCATGAAATAGAGTAGGGCATCGTCTATTTCATCATAAGTGACCTAATTCATAAGATTCTTTCCCATCAATCTTCACAACCTTTTACAAATAGACGGGGTAACGCCTGATTTCCAATGTGAAAGTGATCAAAGACAGTCACATTATACACTAACCTTATTGAGTTCAACCTTCAGATTGTAGGGACTGCTACCATACTGGAAAAGGGACTTTTTGAATCTCTCAATCGCCCGTCGTTTGGCATTATGATTTAAAGCTGGAGGAAGCTGAGAATTCAGACAAGTTGAAAACCCAGACGGGAAAAAAACATGACTTTTGTCAAATGCAGCTCTGTGCTCATTACTACTGAGTTACCTGGGTGATGTATATGATCTTATGCAGCTGGACCAGGAGCCTCTGGATAGGATCATCAATCTGACGAACCTTCTTATGGGAAACGCAGATTCCTTCTGACACTACAAAAAATACACGTATATACGATGTAACACATTTGTTACTGTAAACTTAATTATTATCAATGTATGTACTAACTTTACTCGGTCTAGGTGAGTTCTTAACATTAGGGAACTGAAGTTGTCATAGATAGATAGACAGTGTTCAAACTTTACTTGGCCTAGGTTTGGGCTTGGGTATAGCACAGTCCCCCCTGAGAAAATAAATAAAAATATGTTATTATGGCAAAAGCATTGGTGACATACACTTCACATGCAGGAGCATGTGTGTTTGTATGTGTAATACTTGTGTAGAGACTCACTCTGCTAGATGTTGGTCATGTGTAACTGAGGCACTGACACTGCGCCTTTCTGGCCCTTTGAATAATGACAAACACACAATGTTTTAGAAGATTATCATTTTAGTAAGTGGAAAGGAAAGTGTTATTAATATATACACACCAGTGTCTTTAGTTGAAGATGCTGTGGAGATGGTTCTGGTATCTGATGACTCAACATCATCATCTGTGTCAGCACCTATCAGAAAGCACAGATTCTGTGAACAAAATGGCTGCAAGAGATTCCTCTGGTACTGAAACTTCATCATTATAAGTCATCTAAAATGTTACTTCTTTACTTCATTCCAGTTTTTATTTAGAACAGTAACAGAGAGACGCACCTCGTGTGAGGTTGTGTTGGTTATTATTTGACCTGCAGGTTAAAATAGATTGTGTTGTCTTGGACTCCTGAATTGTCCTCTCGCAGTGATTAAATTGAACAATCTGCAAAAAAAGAGGCACTGACTTCCTTCCACTGTCCTTAAAGGTATCTATGGGAATGTTGTTGTTAAAGCTCACCTGAGACATGCTCATACTGCCTCGATGGCTTTCAAGGAAGTACTTCTGTGCTCTCCTCCTGTCTCGGTCTGCTCTCTTCTCTAGTGTATGCTGGCTAATGTAGACGCCATCCATAAACTTCATCAGGATGTCAGAGATCTTGGAACTGACTGCGACTATGTCAGGACGCAGATCAGCCTGAGGAGTCAGGCACCTGGGAAAGGAACACCCAGTAATATTCAGAACCCCAGAACCAATTCCTCCACATAATTTCAACTACCTACATTGGTGTCTTGGATTCTGAGTCGCAATGTTTGGATTTGATCCGATTTACATAACGATAATAATGTTTATTGAACTACTCCTTGATCTCACCATTTAATCATGTCTGGGACTCGTTCTGAGAAGGCCTCTTCTACCACGGGTTCGTAGTCAGCTTCCACTATCTTTCAAAACACATCACAGTGTTTGTGTGTTTTATGTGTGTAGAGGAAAAAGTATGAGCTTGTGTGTCAGTGTGTGACGCATGTGTGCCTGTATGTCACCTTGGTGGCAAGGGAGAGCATGTTGCTGCTGTAAAAGGGAGGGTTCAGGGTGGCCATCTGGTAGAGGATACACCCCAAGGCCCAGACATCTGCCTTCTCTCCATACGGCTCACTCTTCACTATCTCTGGGCTGAAGGAACAGATTTACATTGTTTATGGAGTAGTTATATTGACACAATATGAATATTGAATACATATTACATCACAAAAAGTATTTGTTTGAATTTTATTACTATCTTAATGAGAACATACCAGGAGTAAAGGATGGTTCCAACAACAGATGTTAGTTTGCTGTTTTCCTGTTTCTGTTTTGCAAGTCCAAAGTCAGCTAGATAGAGGTGTGGCACAGGTTATTTCCCAAACCAATTCTATTGACAATTTAAATTATAATACAATAAATGGTTGAATAAATATATCATAAAATAAATAGTATATATATACAACTAACAATCTGAAATACTAACTAATGGTGACTTTGTCCTTCTCTCCCAGCATGACATTATTAGGAGTGAGATCTCGGTGGACGATCCTCTTCTCCTTGTGCAGGTACCTTAATGCCAAACACATCTGCCAAATTGAGACAATCAACATGAAAAGGATCAGGCAATATGTAGACTTTCCATGTCTGATAGAGACGTGAGTGAAAAGCCCATTTTTCTTTTTGTTCAATGTGTCTACTGTGTATACTTTCTTACCTGGATGAATATGTTCCAAACTCTTTCTTCCATAATTTGTTGCTGTTTTTCTTTCAGTGAGTTGAAATGGATGGCCAGAGGCACACCTTCAATCAACTCCATGATAATATACAGTCGGTCACCTATAGAACAAAGCAGAGCAAATTGAAAGACTGATATATACATTTTACATCAAAACTGTTTGGATACTGCTTACCTTCCAAGAATGTCTTGTAATATTTCACAATATTTGGATGAGTCATCTTAGGGGAAAAGAGACATTTAAAAAAGAATTATCCAGTGACAATGAAGAATATTATGCATTTAAAATTATACATCTCCATGTTATGAAATCACCCGTGAAAAACATGACAGACCTGTTCCTTAATTATCGTGAGTTCCGACACAATTTTCTCCACATTGCTGTCCCTGGCCCTCTTGTCTTTGCCGAACACGGGGTTGTGGAGGTTCACTTCCTTCAGAGCCAACAGGTTCTGTCCACTCTGCTTCCGTACCTTTCAACAACACAGAAGAGAGAGTCCACGTCATTAAACAACAAGTAATAATAATTGATTTATTTTTTAAGATAGTACCTTGAAGACACTGCCAAATGCCCCAGTGCCAAGGTGGTCCAGTATGGCGTAGCCATTAATTACTCTCAGAGGAGGCCGGTTCTGGTCCACAGCCTCTATGTTTTCTCTCAGGCTCTCCAATTCCTCGTCCTGAACACCAGACAATGTTTTTTTAAATAGCATGCTAACTCCTACAACACTATGATAATCGATCAAATTAGACAATCAATTCTTATTGTAAGAGGCAATACTGATTTCTTACAGTGAAGAAAGAGACTTTGGCTTGCAGCGCCTCATAGGGTGTGATATCTCGCACATAATGTCCAACATCAATAAACATCTCAAAAAGTTCTGTAGGAAAGAGTCTGTAAAGGAAAACTACACTCTTAGACCAAATAAAAAGCAATGAACAAAGTAAACAAATTGATTTTTGTACAGCAACCTTTTAAAAAGATGACGGTTTTGTTCCATGCTGAAGAGGAAACGAAGAGTCCGGAATGCGTAGCACTGTCAACACCAAAAACATATTGTAATTCAACGACAAACACAATATTTTGCCTTAAAAGTTACTCTATCGTAGGAATATAATATGGGGTACCTGTAAGGTGTTAGGTTGAGGTCCACATTGAGAGTGTTTTGGTAAAATCAATTTAGCTATTGAATAGATCCCATTTTCCTGTAAAGAAGTGCATTTCAAAATTGTTCATAGTAACGTAAGCTTCACTTGCATCAGGCTGTAAGGAATCTGTCTGTGGAGAAGCTCTCCTACCTGGACAATATGATGTGCAGTTGTGTCATCCAAAACGAGCTCAGTTAGAGCTGCACAACATGCTAGGAAAGTAATAGTTTCAAGTAAAGGAGTAAATAGACAGAAAAAACTATTCATAATCAACTATTATAAGCTAAAGCTACACTGTAGCAGTTCAATCCTTACCTGACTGCAGGGCTATGGTGTTGTCCATCTCCTCTTGGGGGCTAAGTTCTTCACTTATGTGCTGTCTTTGAATGCGGCCCGCTGCATTGGCGCTGGATAGTGCCTCAATGGTAGAGCGGTCAGACACATACATGCGCTCACTGGGAATGACAAGACCCAACACACGTGACCACTGCATACATAGACAACACGTACGCATCGACACAAGCTGCCGTTGGGCTGAATTGTGTTCCAACACAAGGTTTTCCCACCTGTTCAAAATGTGGAGAATCTGTTGCACCCCTCCCCAGGTACGTATCTCAGCACGGGTCTCTGGTTCTTCACACAGCTGGACCAGGACCCACACCACGCTCCACAGCAGCTTCAAGTGCTCCCCGTGGAGTAGGCTGAGCAGAACGGGAAGGCCCTCACACTCCCGTACTTGGTCTCGCACCCGCCCCACAGGGGAGAGGAGTCTTAGCAGCTCAGCACTTATTCTGCAGGAAGGAATGCCCCCACACACACACACACAGCAGGGAACAGAGGGTATCTACAGCTGTTCATAATACTGTATTCTAGCAGTAGTGTTGGTTGTGAGGGAAAAACATATTTAATTTCATAGTACTGTTCTGTACGTAATGTTGAATGTTATTATGAGAGGCACACATACCGCTTTGAAAGTAAGTCATATTCTTGAAGTATCACAATAAGGTTTTCCACTACTGGCAGTTCTCCTATCTTCTCCTTACATTTTGAACTGGAACAAAGAAATGCCGGTATGTGGTCAGACATTAACTAACCAAAACATCTTTCAATTTATAGGATTTTCCAAAAGGGTTTCAAGGGAAGGTTACCTCTCGGCCAACGTAGTGAGAGTTAGGAGTGCACCCAGTAACACATTACTCTCTCTAGTTGATAGAAGTTTTACCAGGGTCTGAATGTAAACAAAAGCCAGTAATACTGTACACTGGTTTGTATATACAAACAATACAATACTGCAGAATATGCTAGAAATATTGGCTAGAGTAAGACATATTAAAAGTAATTATTCAGGCTAAGTCAGAAGTCCCACTGATACCAGTGTCTCCTTTACAAGGGTGCCTGACATATAGAGGAAAGATATACAACCTAAATGACTTTAGAAACATATGACAGGAAAAGGGAGGTGAGGATCAGGTACCAGTTACACACATACTAATTTGACATACTAATATGATACAACTAGTCCTAGTCCTTAAATTATGTACAGTACCTTATGAGCTCCACTCTCTATAACCCACCCCCTTTGATCCTCCACAGCAGATAGTTTCTGAAACATACCTATGAAGAAAAACATTTGACAGTCATTAAGGGAGGGCATACTGTGGTATATCATAATCCTTTGTGTGTGTCTGTGTATCTGTCTGTGCGTTTATTTGTTTGTGTCTGTGTGAGCAGATGCATAAGTGTGTGTTTGTGAATGAGTACATGTGACTCACAGGTCATGGTCACCAGTTTCTCCATAGCAAACGGCTGTTCCCCACTTTGAAGATAAACACTGGATTCTGACTCCATGTACTGCAGCGTGTCGGAGAAAAATTGTATTAGTAGTAATTCTATTAGTATCATTTAGTGAAACTAATGTGTCAGAAAGTACTTACCATGGCAAGAAATGTGACACCTTGGAGCTGATGAAAAAATGTCTGGAAACAAAGGCAATAACCATTATCGTATTAACAGTTTTCAAGTGTTGCCATTATTAAATTAATCAGCAAATTTGAGGATTTACCTGATAAAGTGGCTCCCTAATCAATAACCTTAAACAGATCAGCACTCTATGGACAGACTTTGGTGATGCATGGTTCATCCATTCACTACAAAGTGATTAAACAAATATGAATATACATTTTTCTTTTTAGGTCTTTAACGACAGACACATTAACAGATAACAACTTTACAATATAAATATTAAAACAGTGTTACATTATAATTACCTGCAGAGTCTATTTTTGACCAAAGTGGTGAGAATCTCCAAAAAGTGTTTTTGCAGGGGATGGCTGCTGAAACCCCTTTGGTTTCTATAAGTTGCACTTTTAAAGGGAAACAAGGGAGGGTCAAGAGGAAGTCATATCTTCAATAATCTTTTACCTTACATCAGGTGACACAAACCTGAATTTTTCCAGTGCCAAGGCTTCAGTGTGAAGCTCACTCCTATTTCTGGTTACATTATTTTGCAGAAGAGAAGTCTGGAATTTCCCTCCTCTTTGTCTGACTTTACTTTGGTTCAGTGCTGCCACCTAAATATCAAGAAGACACATTCTGCTGTAAGATGATGCACACACCTGCCCAGATTATAATGGTTTCAACTGTTATACCTCTTCTCTTGGAGCAGTGGTTGCAAGTAGGGACAGAAGCCTTTTAAGATCACGTGATTCGCTGAAAAATATTTTGGGGATCCGGTCAGTCTTTACGCACACTACTTTTTGCTTCAGGTATTTTCTGATTATGATATGATCAAAATGTTGCAAATACGAGCATGTTGCAAATACAACATGTTTAACATTTCAATTACAAAAAACTTACTTGTTGCAGTCAATTCCTTTTGATTTTTGGAGTATTTTTTCTGATGGCTTTACGTTTTTAACCAGGTTGGGCATTTTAAAAACTGCAATAGGCTTCCATGGGCCAATACCTGAGTATTTAACTAAATTCTTTACAGCAGAAGATAACATGCGATCATACAAACAAATGTGACATTAATCTTCAGATACCGGCAGCACAGAATATACCGTATGGTAAACTTCAACTAACCTGTATTGCTATGCTAACTGAAGTCACAACTTCTGTCCAGAAGTACTGTTGATGTCTTTATTGCGGCTTGTAATGTAGGTAGCCTAAGCATAATAAACAATATTGAGCCGTTAATCCCGTTCAGCCTTCTTTACCATAGTAAAATTGTACCACGCTAGTTATCATGAATATTTTAAAATACTTTTCATCAAGGTTTTTGTTTATTGTTGGTTTATCAGCTATACATTTCAGGCAAAGGTATGGTCAAATAAGAAAAGGTTATACTTGAAATCAATCATATTTTAACCAATCAGAAAATGTAATGTTAGTGTGTAGCCTAGTTACTATGGACACAGACGACGCTCATCACCTCACCTGCCGTCATTAAATTATAATGACACTGGCATGTTATGTAACTTGTTGTTCTGACAGCAACCTTATATATAAATGTATACTTTTTTTAATTATAAAAAACTCCATCACATTCATTTGGGTGGATTATCATATCTCAGGATGATCATGACTCAAAGACAAGTGAAACTAGACAATAAATTAGCAGTGTGAACTTTTATATATTATATTTTTATATATACATATATATGTATATATATATGTATATTTATATAATTACATTTATATATTTTTTTATGCAGGAAAAGCAAGATATTTAGCGTGGAAAAGATGCTATCGCGGGAACATTACAGTGCGCACGCGAGGTCATTTTCCTATTCTTGATGGTTATACGCATTCATTTGACGTATGCTCCAATAGAGCCAACTTGTTGTACGTAAACGGAAGACGTTGCTATGTTCAGTTTGTAAGGGGAATGTCGGGTTGTGAATGATCGGTTTCTGAAGCGGCCGGGAACATCAACATAGCTAATGGGTGAGCGTACATTTTAGATCGCCAAACATTGAGGAAATCGTGTTCTTAGTTGCACTAATATTCGTGGTTTTTGCACTAGGTAAATTTGTTCTTGAAATAAGTGATTTTCCGTGCTTTCTACATAGTCTAGGTTTGCTGGCTAGTTGTGTGAGTAACCAACGCCCAGTCGTCCGCCCCCAGTTAGGACGCTACTGTAGCTGGCTAGCTAGCTAGCAAAACGATTTATAAGCTACAGCAGGACTAGCTAATGTTACTAGACTAGGCTACCATGTAAAGCAGGGGTAACGTTCTATCTAACAAGTTAGACTAGCTAGGCTAGCTCGCTAGTTACATACTAGCTACTGAAGGGAGTGAGTGGGTAGTTTCCTGTCGATGATTTGTTCAGATTGCTAGTATGGGTGGATCTTGCTTGTAAAGTAGTTACTCTGTACCATCTAGCTACAGTAGTAGGGTAGACAATAGAACGCAACATCTTTGGCCATGGCTAAACAGCTGACAAATAATTATAGACTTTGTGGATCGAACGTTCAGAAACCCTAAGTTAGCCTGAGTGAATGTGGCTAAGAAAAACGCCGCCTGACTAGTCGTGGCAGCGGAATTTTCAGGTCCACCTCCTTTTCTTTGCTCAATAACTAGCGACTACTTGCGAGAAATTAAAAACAAATATGTCAGTTAGCATGTAGACCCCTTAATTCTATAAAATGTTGGATGCAATACACATTGAGAACTTTTATGAAAGTACTGTTTCTAGTTTTTGCTGCGTTTGCTACCTTTCAAAGAAGGTCGGCATAACAAGGATAGCTCTACATCTTAAACGAAAGTTTACGTTCTTCAAAATAAGGTAGCACTCTCTTTAGTCAATACTCAAAAATAGATTTTAAAAAATCATGTTGTTGAAAACCCTATAGGAATGCATAGGAATCTGAACGTTCCATTGAGAAAAAAGCAGGGATTTCATTTGAATATTTATCGACGCTAGTTAACGTTAGCTAGTCTTGCTATCTACTGCTACATGCGCACTATTTAGCCAATACATCTGCCACCTAGCTTCTATTAACGCTTTGAAGCCTATCAGAAGTCTAAGAGCACTTATGTCAGGTCATTGAGACCTACTGTACTACAATGTCCAGCTATCTTAGGTATATTTACGTTGAAAGACCTATAACTTAGTTAGATGGCTGTTTATTAATTATGAATTAGCCATTTATGAATGGTATTATGGTATGTAGCCTCGACAACTAATTATCTGCGAGTTCATTTGGCAATATACCAATAAGTAAAGGAAGTATTATATACTGTAACATATTATAGTTTTTATTTGGTTATTATATTTATAGAGCTATATTATATATATTATTGTAGGTATTTAGAAGTTCAAGTTCGATGTTAATACTGCTTGTAAACGTGCCCAATGACATATTCTTGGCTGCATGAGAATAATGAACATTGTAGTAAAATTAGTGCTAACGGTTTGCCTGAACAAATTTACACCTTTCACCACTTCCGTTGTTGGATCTGCAATCGAAACGTGTCATATCTGAAGCAGCGGATATTCTCCATTTGGCACAGTCACCAAAAAATCTGATTCAACAAAAAATGCTATATCACTGATTTGAATGATCTGTCACTCAAAGACTCTTCCAACAACGTTATATCCATAGAACAACTAGTGAAAATGCTATCTCAAGGATATTACATTTTCCCCCAGGCTTTATGGTTTGTGAAACAGATTGTTTCTGCTGTGTTTGTGAATCTAAAGGATGACATTCTTATTGTGTTTTCTCCTCACACTTTTCCATCTGTTCCTGGTGCTCTTTCTTTCACTCTGGAATGATGATTTTTTGTTTTCCCCTCAAAATAGCTGTAAGTATTTGTTATGGTCATCATATTTTTGTTTGGTGAAAATAATGCCCTAAAATAGAAGCAATCCTAGATGATGATTGGATTTGTATGTGCTTTAAATCTACTTCTCAGCAGCAAAAGAATCTGGAGGGATATGTGGGCTTTGCTAGCCTGCCCAACCAAGTCTACAGGAAGTCTGTCAAGAGGGGCTTCGAGTTCACCCTCATGGTCGTGGGTAAGTAAATATTGAGGTCATGCTTAAATTTTCTGATGTACAAAGTGTTTAGGGGGAGGGTGCAGCTGAAGGGAGTTCATGATACATGATGATTATGTGGGATTGTAATCACTTAAGGTAGGAGAGATCACCTCAGTTTTTTTACTTAATTCTGGACATTCAAGCTCTTTTTTTTTTACTTTGGATTAATTCCGTACTTTGGATTTTTACATGCTTATGTGGTAGCTCAGACTCTGCTTATTCTCATGAGCCACTGTGAAAATATTTCTCAGGGTCAAAACCATTTCCTGTTGTCAGACCTACAGAGTTCAACTGTCACAGCTAAGAATAGCCCATCCTGCATTTTCTGAAAACAAACAAAAAACTTTCAGCGCATGGATTTACTGTATATTGATGCAATTTAGAAACATGTGTCACCAAACCCTTCCACTATGTACAAAAAGGGTTTCCCTGACCAGGGACTGGCTTTTGTAGCATAAACATATGTAGGCAGTGTATCATGAATGGTTTCTAAGTTTGTCTGCTAAGGGTCTAAATCCTGTGGTTGCCATCTTGTAGAAAATTTGAGTCGGAAAATGCTTAGAGTGTAGCATAACGGGGTGTTTTTGCACTTGCAAACCAGTTCTCTACTGTGTTCTGTTAAGCTGTGAGCCACCATGTTCCCGCAGAGTTGCATCACCATGGTAGTGTGTGAGAGAGGACTGACATCATCACCAGTGACGCCCACATCTCACCATGCTTCGCCAAACACATTATTCAGCAGTTGGCGCACAGTTTTGCAGCAAAGACTTGACCATGTACTCACTGCACATAGCACCAAAATGACAGTGTACCAGTGGACATCAACGTTTCTCATTTTTACCTCACGTACTAGTGTCCAACTCAGGGAAAGTCAAAATGGCATCCTGTTTTACATTGAGCTTTGAGGCTGAGCCAAAGTGGTAATTGGCAGTGGTCAATTCCACTGCCCAAATGATTCTATTCACTAGGAGTGTAGAAACCACACTTGCTGGCTGGAGCTGCAGAACCTGGACTACACTGTGTAGCTAGCAAGATAACAAGGCCTTTCTCTGTCGTCCTTATCTTTATACTGTTACTCAGACAGGTGGATTCTCTTAGATAAATGTCAGTTTTGCCTCCTTATAATGAAATGAGCTTTGATAGTTTGTTGGTTTGCTTTTATTTGGGTGTCTCGACAGTAAAGTTTGATGGTCTACAACAAAATGCAAGACAAGTCATTCAAGTGTATTGATTGGCCTGCAGTAAGTAGGGTTAACGTCCCTATTAAGCCTACATAACATAGAAGCACACTTGCAACATCTGAGTAAAATAAAATGAAAACGACATCAGCCCTTTAGATGTTTCTTACAATGAAGGCACGGTATATAAAACAATTTAAATTCTTCTAATTATCCCTGAAAACACTAATGTGTTGATACTGTGGGTGGGGTTTTAAATCCCCTTTTGCATGAACAAATAACAAATCCAAACCTAACCTCTTTATCCTTTTTTACTTTTAGGTGAATCAGGACTGGGAAAGTCCACATTGATCAACTCTCTGTTCCTAACAGACCTGTATTCAGCAGAGTACCCTGGGCCTTCACATCGAATCAAAAAGACTGTGCAGGTAATGTTTGTCTCATCCTATTACTCACAGGACATGCAACATGTCTCTCTTCCAAGAGTAGTCTTAAATTTTCATTGATGACCAAGCCGTTTTGTTAGCAGTTGTTGAGAATCAGCTCAATTAAAAATACTTTTCCATATCTCGGAACAGTTACGCCTGCATAAGGTGGCCTTGAAGTATGCTGTGTTATGTCTGGCTACACACGCATACCGCTATCCATCCAAAATGCTTCATAGTTTTTCTCGTTTTCCAGCATAGTTAGCTAATGGCACAGTATCTCATTGCAGGTTGCTACTTGCAACTACTAGGGTGAGCGTCACAGGCCACACTAAACGATAGTGCACACAGTCTGCACTACAGGTGCTGTGTATACACATCACTTACTGGAGGGCAGCTTGTGAGACGGTTCAGTCGAGTTACTGTTTCTCTCCTCTTATCCCAGGCATGGTGCGATGTGTCTGGGACATGCCATGACAACCACACGTCTTCTCATCGTTTTAGTTTTCTGTCACTTTTCTTTGTAATACAATAAGGTGTCTGTGCCTTTTGTCCACTGTGTCAGAATAATAACTCCTACTCACGTCTTTATTTCTTAGGTGGAGCAGTCTAAGGTGTTAGTAAAGGAAGGTGGAGTTCAACTCCTACTCACGATAGTGGATACCCCAGGATTTGGAGATGCTGTGGACAACAGTAATTGGTAAGTATCCTCTGCAATGTCTACTCTCTCTGAGAGTGGTGGCCATTTTGTTGTAGTGTGCCGGGTCTCCTCACTTCATTTGTACCCGTCTCTACCGTGCAGCTGGCAACCAGTCATTGACCACATAGACAGCAAGTTTGAGGACTACCTGAACTCAGAGTCACGTGTGAACAGACGGCAGATGCCCGACAGCAGAGTGCAATGCTGTCTCTACTTCATCGCCCCCTCAGGACATGGGTAGGTCGGGATGGGAGAGAAAATTGAGATATTATTTCAAAACCTGTAGAAATGTCAATGAAATGTCATGGAAATCACACAGTGGCGTCACCAGGCAATTCTTGTCGGGGGTGGTTCCCTCGAATCTTTGGATTGTAGCCCCAAATATTGTAAAAAAGTAATGTGTGTGATAGTTTTCGTAACGTTCTGTACATTTTTGTCGAACTAAATGCAGGTCTCTAGCTCTAAGTCTGTGGGGTGTGGGTCAGGTGGTCAGCACTGAGTGACGCACTGGTCAGTGAGAGCAGGAAGTGAGACACGAGTAGAGGAGAAAGGGCAGAGAGCGTAGAAGAGAAAAAAAAAAGAAAAGAAAAAAAACCTGGATCTTTTTCTAAAGAGGATTGAGGGTAAGAATCTAGCTTATGTAGAAACTTTTGAAATTGCCTGTTGAGTTATGAGTCAAGATGGACGCCAGAGTGTTTGCTGCGCTGTGCATGTATTAAGGACAGGGCATGGGAGGAGACTGCTCGTCCGTAACCTCCTTCTTCTCTTCTGTGACTATCCCCTATGGGGACGTTGTGTCTGTACAATCCTGGATTCTGTCCTCATGGGCTGTTCTCATGGCTGAGGATGAGCAACATATGCTGGGCACACAACGTCCTCACACCACCAGCTGACTGACCTCACACTCCCACTGACTGGAGCACACAATGACACTGTCCATGACAGGGAGCAAAGACAGTCCAGATGCAGTGGTCTGTCTTTGTTGAACAGAGACGTTGTTCTTTGGTTTCCACACAGGTTTCATTTAAAAGTGACCTAACCCTTATGTTACGCTTTGAAATAGTATCAATGTATTGTTTGGCTTTAGTCAACTCTTGCTATCCCTAATCCCCCTCCCCCCGCGTTTTGTTTTTCCCTTGTTGCAGGCTGAAGCCCTTAGACATTGAGTTCATGAAGCGGTTGCATGAGAAGGTGAACGTCATCCCCCTCATCGCCAAAGCAGACACTCTTACTCCAGAAGAATGCCAACAGTTCAAGAAGCAGGTCAGTAATGGTCCCTTATATATTCTCGGTAGCACTGGGATGATATCCCTGAGGGATATTCATATTGATAGTTCCAACAAGTGCCGTGCAGTAATACATTGGCTACCAACCAAGAGGCCAAAGAACCAAGTTATTTTCCCTAATTGGTATTGTCTTAAAGACACTTCATTTCTTTGTTTTTCTTTGATGTGGTATTTAGAATATTGCATTATAATTGGTATAGTATCAAGGTAAAACATTTTGGTGTTGCAAGTATCCTTTGTATTGAATTATAATGTTTCTACCATTGGGATATTCTTACTCTCCGCAATTTAACTCTCCACCTATATGTACTTTCAGATCATGAGGGAGATCCAGGAGCACAAAATCAAGATCTACGAGTTCCCTGAAATGGATGATGAGGAAGAGAACCGGCTGGTGAAGAAGATTAAGGTATGAAGTCAATACAATCAGCTTTTGGAAAGCGCTTGATAACGCTAGTGTAGACGGAGAGAGTTTAAAACCAAAACGCAGTTTTCAAAAAAATCATATTTAGATGCAACACTGTAGGCCAAATGCTACCACACACACACGCCTGAACCTGTTTTTCCCCCCTCATCAGGATCGCTTGCCCCTTGCTGTGGTGGGGAGCAACACCATTATCGAGGTGGATGGAAAGAAGTGCAGAGGGAGACAGTATCCATGGGGAGTGGCTGAAGGTGTGTGAGAGAGAGGGTTTCACTCAGAATGTACACACATTATAGATAACTGTACTGGCTCTAAAGGGTTTTCTGTGGTGTTAATGCCTATCCTATACCATAGGTCAATACAAATGAGACTCAAATTAATAGTTAGTCTAATACTGTTCTCTTTCCACCTATTTTGCAGTTGAAAACAGTGACCATTGTGATTTTACCATACTACGAGACATGCTTATCAGGTACAAAAGTAGTAAACAATATAAATACCAAAATGAACATAATCATATTGTACAAGTAGGGATGGATCAATTGACAATTGTGAGGTGTGAGCATTATGATCTTTCCATCTTCCTTGGCGCAGAACCCACATGCAGGACCTAAAGGATGTGACCAACAATGTCCACTATGAAAACTACCGCAGCAGGAAGTTGGCTGCGGTCACCTACAATGGAGTGGACAACAATCGGGCCAAGGGTCAAATGTCTACAAAGTGAGTCCCCTGACTTCATCAAGACACATTGATCAAATAGTGGGTTGTTTGTCTTGTTTCCCTCTTATACCCATACTAAGTATATCCAACTAGCATGTTAGTCAAAGGCACTTGGGTTGCAATGGGGCGGAAAGTTTACGGTAAATTTCCAAAAACCTTACATGGGAAGTTAAGATGGAGAATTTCAGAAATGTTGGAAATAGGCAAGATGAAGAGTCCTCAAACAGCATGGTAAATCAAACTATAACCTACGTTCTTGTATTTGATTTAGTACATGCTAGTACAGCAAAATAACTGTAATTGTACTTTGTGTTGTCATAGCTGCCAATCATGTTAAGTTAACGCGTGCAGTTAGAAAATTCCTGGAATTTTGCAACCCTAATTGGGAGCCTATTCAACTGTGCACTTTGTGACTATCACTTGGAAGACCATAAACAAGCGCTTGTCATTTGTAAAAAAAAAAAAAAAAAAGTAGATCTCAGCTTCCAAGCTGCCTCACAATGCTAACACACAGCTAAGTTACCCACACAGGCTGCTCATTTATATGGTTTACACAAACACTGTCTTCATGGGAGTTTCTTTTTTGTTAAAAGCTTTGGTTATTATTCAGTCAATTTTGTGAAAGTATATCTGTGTATTCAATATCTTTTTTCTGTAGTTAGCTTTTCATTTAAGTGCATGTCTCATCACTGCATGCTAAGTGTGTGTGTTTCTGTTTTTGTAGAAATGACACAGTTGAAGGCATGTAAGTGGTTGTTTTTTTTTTTCAGAATCTCCTGAAAGATCTCCTCCTTTTCCCCCTTTCCTGTCATTTCCGCCCTCTCCCAGTGTTAAGGGTGTTTTTCTGCGTTTTACATCCCTAGTTGCAGATTGTAGCTTACACAAGCTTAAAATACACAATTGGAAACGAAGAAAAAGAAAAAAACATGTAGTCGGTTGCTGCATTGTGCTGAATGGCCTACATGTTTTCCTTCCACCATAGAATAGCAGCTCCCTCTCATTCAACTGTACCTTTTATGGTGGTTATAGAATGATCACTTTTGAGATTACCTTATTTTAAGTTTTTAATCACATTTGCTAACAACACAAAGCCATTATAACTCTTCCTCCCAGATGAATGTATTGCTAACTCTTCTGCACTGCTTATACCCCCAAATGATTTTGTTTGGCTCTGGTTTCATTTCTGCCACAGCCCTGTGGGTTCCTGTCATTCCTATGTCCTACCTTTCTCAGTTTTAAATGTCTGTTCCAGTTCCCGTGGGTGACTGGGTGGCATAACTGGACAGACTGTAGCACTGTAGGAGGTGGGGGTGTTGTGGTTCACTTTAAGATGATTGATCTACTATTGGTGTTTTTTTTTTTCTTCTCTTGCTCGCTGTGTGTTCTTGCACATGTTGTGACCCTGCAGAAGCCCCCTGGCCCAGATGGAAGAGGAGCGGAGGGAGCACGTGGCCAAGATGAAGAAGATGGAGGGGGAGATGGAGCAGGTGTTTGAGATGAAAGTCAAGGAGAAGATCCAGAAGCTCAGAGACTCCGAGGCTGAGGTGAATGATCCTCTGCAGGCTGACATGTTGTCCCACCAGCAGCGCTCTGTGGTTTCACTTCTAACTTCCTGAAACGTGTCAAACGCCCTCACTTTTCAGTGAGTGTGTGATGTGCAGAATGGATGCTTTCCTGCGAGGGAGTGTTTGCATGTGTGTGAACGGATGTGCACTAGACCTGGTCCTTATCGGGTGCCTAGTTCGGATTGTTAGTTGTGTGGAGAAAAAAAAAAACTTCTTCAACATCTGCAAGATTTGTAAAGCAAAAGTAAAGTTCCCTGGGGAAACACTAGAAATATGGCTAATTTCAAGCGAGATCAAGAGCCAGACTATAAGAATGCCAAACCTGTTTTTAGGTAGACATTAAAGCTCAATCCTCTCTAGGTGACCAACATGCCATCAAACTCTTGATGATTTTGGATTTGTTGAAGGGACTTTATATAATCAGTCATCTGTTGCCATGGTATAGGTGTTAAAAAAGCTGATTTCAGGCTATTTGATCTGAGGTGTAATTAAAGAAGGCATATGTATATGATTTGGTGTGAATCAAAGTTGTAAGGGTGTGGATCATCACATACTAACAAGCTCCCCTGACCTGACCTGGCCATGCAGCTGCAGCGGCGTCACGAGCAGATGAAGAAGAACCTGGAGGCTCAGCACAAGGAGCTGGAGGAGAAGCGCCGCCAGTTAGAGGAGGACAGGGCCAACTGGGAGGCCCAGCAGCGCCTGGAGCAGCAGAAAATGGATGCATCCAGGTATGCTGGAATCTCTCCCACGCACACACACCTGCCTTGCCCTTGTAGCCACTCGAATCTCATACCGTCTCATATGTAAGCAAAGGAAGTCAAGTCAGTTTTTTATTTTATTTTTTTATCTCCTGCAGAACCCTGGAAAAGAACAAAAAGAAGGGCAAGATCTTTTAAGAAGAGTCTTCAGAACCACCATGTTGTACCTTGCCAATATTGCCAGCCCAGGAAACCTATTATGTGTGGCACTGAACCAAACAGAACCGCTTTGGTCCAGCTCAGCCATGGTTCTGCATGTACTGTCACAAATGACCACCAGAGAGCGCTGCCTGTGGATTCAACCAAGAAATGTGTTTACGTTAACTAAATCTAACTGTTTAAGGCCAAACCCAAATTATAACTGAATACTGTCCTCGCCCTGGGTCTTATCCTCTTCCCCAGAGGTTGCATTTTTTTTCGAATGAACAACTGATGAAAAAATGCACTGTTGTACAATCCTTTTTTCGGTGAAGGTTTTATTTGTTTACAGGGAAAAGCAGAGGTGCATATATATATATTATCTGTATCTTCCATGATAAGATAAAGTAAAAATGGCAACAAAAAAACATGGCATTAACAAAATGTACTTGGTTAACAGGTAAACCTTGTAATGAACAACCTCCCCATGCAGTGTAACCTAACATTCAACAAGTGTCTCCAGTCACAACACTCACCTTGTTAACAGGATAAATTGGAAATTGGAAAAAGTCTAATGCACCTTGGGCTTTTTATCCCCCAAAAATTGTTGAAGCTTTTTTCCTGAAATTGTAATGCTTTTTTGTGTTTAGCAATTTCCACTAGCCTTGCACCACCATTTATAACTTGTGTTACATTTCAGTTAGTTTATTTTTATATACCGAGCCAATTTACATAATACGTTTTTGTATGTTAGAAAATGATTCTGAGACTTCTGTTTCTGTGGAGGATTTACTGTTTTCAATACATTCAGTAGTCAGTGTGTGCAAGGAGCTGGAAAATGTATTTCTGTAAGTTGACATAACCCAAGATCAGAATTAGCGAGAAATGAAAGTCAACACCACATTGCTTTGGCTATGTATTATCTGTATTCTCTGCATTTTTAATTTTATTTTTCATTTGTATTTGTACAAAGTCACTTAATAAACCTGTGATGATAAGCAATGAAATCATGTGACTGATAGTGACACCATACAAACAAGTGCATACCTACGCACCATTACATACACATACTGTATACTAAAATGAATTTCAATGTGCACTAGAGGGCAGCATTATTTGTCAAATTCTAAAGGTGTTATTTTTCCTGATCAGTGGCAAATGATTGACCTACATTTCAATATGATTACGAAGAATATTTATTTGAAATTAATTGGACACTAACCATTTTATTCAGACATCATTTGCACTTTAGATACTACCTTGGGCACATTACACATTTAAAAAATTGTCCGACGCTTAACGGTAAATTACTAGATAATGTTGATGCTATCAGTCTTATAGGGGGTTATCCTTTAAATGGAATCTGAAAGAGGAAAATAACTCATTTCATATACACCATGTCCAAGTTTGACTTATTGGCTGTCACTCTAAAGACTTTGGAGTATGGTACTGTGTACCTTGTTCGTCCGAGCTCCTTTTTCCCATCAGTCCAACAAAAGACTGAAATTTTTGCCCTGAAAGGAAAGGAGGCAAGTTCTTAATATGTATGCTTCGCACAACGTTTTCATTTCATAGTCCAGTGGATTTTCAGACCCTTTCAATTATGTATTTAAAATGTAATAATGCACATGGATCAAATATATGACACACATCCACCTACTTTTCCGTGTTATTTGTGTTTTTGCTGCATAGAAAAAGAAAAAAATGAAAAGAAAATGGGTAAATAGGGCCTAGGGTGCTACAGAACGAATCTCAGTACGAGTTATATACATGTAAACTTATATTATCTGTTTTTACCAGTTCCTCTTTTCCCCATAAGACCAAAGAATTGGCGTGGTCCAGATTTCCGGGTCATTCTATTTAGAATGTCCTTAAATTGCTCCAATTTCCACAACTTCTGGAATGAAAGAGAAATAGGCACAGCTAAATATATCATTGGCACATTATAGCCAAGCTTACTTGATGAAGAAAATAAGATACAGGCTACCAGTCAAAAGTGTGGACACATTTTCCCATTCTGTACGTTTTAATATTCTAGCCGTTGTAACAATATCATACAACATACCTCATCCAAGTCTTTCCAGTTGTCGTCAAAATAAACTTCTTGGGAAAATATATTCGTTAAAACAAAGAAAACTACACTAATTAACATGAGTATCTTCATTTTGTGCGTGCGTAACGGTTTTCTGCTATATTTAAGTTCAGCTATGTCTGAAAAAGTTATTTATGACTTCACCGATGGAATTAAACGAATATTTGCGAGTGCTGGCGTTAGAAAGCTACGGTCTGCAGCAATACTCTTTTGTCAGAGAAACCAGAAAATAATAATGCATCCTCTCCATTGGCGCTTCATTGCAGTCTCTCAAGAGGGCAACAGTGCGCGCGGCGTTTTTACGCACAGCTGAAGTGGGTGTGGGATTGATCTCTGAGTTGTTATGGGCATAGGTTAATAAGGGTAATGAGTCAGTCACTTGGCCCTGTTAGTGTCCTTTATTAATCTGTGCTAAACGCTGTTCAGCCAGAAGTTTGCTTTGAACAGTGTGCACCGACTATAGAAGAAGCAGTTGTCAATTATTGGTACTCACACAAAATGCAAAAATGCATTGTTTTAAACGTAAATCTTGGCGTATACATTCTACTCATTAGGACATTCATATTTTGCTGATTTTACCTTCTGAACAGTATACAGTTAGACTGCAAAAACATTAAAAAAGAGTATGCCTTTGAACCTATACATTGGTAAGAAAAGCCATGTGAAATACTTTGAACCTGCTAAACAAAATACATTTCCTTTGGTAATCATAGCTGGGGTATATTTCCTCAGAATGCGATGTCGTGGAACAAGAAATGTATTGGTTCGCATTCGTTCTTATAGCCTACGTTTTGAATGTTGGATATTAGCCTAAGGATTTTGTGTTGAGAAGAACATCAATTATTTACACAAATAACCGACGTTCTTCTCTTCTATTCTTTTAACACAAAATTACAAGACGAGACAGCTGTCTCCCCTTCGTTTGGTTCCGATATCAAGACGAAATATTTCACTTTTTGATTTGACTGGTTTGTGCGTGCGTTCCCGCGAGGGGGTGCTTTTCCAGGTGGGGGTGCATCTGGGGGTACAACACCTGTTTAGTTTGCTGTGCGCACGTTTGGATAAGCAAATGCTTTTGGTCACTTATGGGACACCGTAGAAGTGCACAGCATGCCCATCAAACGAATACTTCCTTAAAGTAAACAAGGAAGCTAAAGGACTCGAAAGGAGACAGAACATTGTTCACTAAAGCCATATATGTATGCGCTTTTTACTGTAATGGCAATATTGAAACAGCCGGCTCTTTTAGGATATATACGGATGTGGGTACGGTTATCTGCTAGACATTAGCGGATATATTGCAGAAACATGGTTTGGTTATCTTCAGAAAGTCTGGTGATATGTTTCTTCATGACAGCTCATGTGATACCCGTTGAGTCGAGATTGAAGCGTATTAAGTCAACACAATTGGATGACAACGAGGGTGCATTCCTTTCATCCAATATTTTCGGCAACTCTGTTGATTTAAGATCAAAAAGAACACCAAAAGTTACGGGATTCGAGCCGGGGGATAAGGCGACAGATTTCAAAGTGACAACCCTGGATGGAGAATTTGTTTACCCCCCTCCAACAGAAACGCAAGGGTCACTAATAATTCATGCCTTTACCAACAAATCAGGTTTTTTGGAATGCATGTGGAACTCAGAATCGTCGCTAGTTAGCTTAGTTCAGGGACTACCCGAAACCACCCAAGTTCTCTTCTTGTCACTTGATGACTCCAGCGTCAGTGACGCGCTATGGATGAGGGAACAAGTTCACGGCGTGGCGATGAAAAGGTTTGATTTGCATCTGCGTCTGACATCTCATTGGTTGGCCTTAACATACCTACTCTGGTGGATAATGTATACCAATAAGTATTATGCAGTGATTCTTCCTATGTAATGTGATGTACTTGACAAGTGTTTTATATTCACAGAAAAAAGGAGATCTTGTCCAGGTTGCATTTCTCTCCGGTGCCAGTATTTGCTTTGGGCAACTGGATTCCCAGTGTTCTGTACTCCTGGGGCTGTACAGGACACAACTGTGGTTTTTCTCAAGCTGTTTTCTCCTCCCCATGTAAGGAACAAAGTATGTTTTTGTCAAGCCCTGAAAGTAGTGCTCAACCTGCAGGCCCTGGTGGCTCTCAGATATAGTTGTCTTGATAGGCCTATTAAGAAAAAATGATTGTCCTACAATTGTTACAAGGGCACAACTTGACAATCTAAAGCATTTTTATTTGTAAATATGTAGTGCAACTCTAAAAATGTGGTCTCACCCGACAGTGTGGAAGATGCCTGTGATTGTCAAGAGACTCGATGCTAGATATGATTGGTTAACGGGTCGCTGGGGGCAGAGGACAAACCAACTTATTTACGCAGGCAACGGATGTGAGCCTTCCCCTTCTGTCACAGGGGCTGTTGCCTGGGTGTCTGAGGGCAACTGCTCTTTTTTCACCAAGGTCAGTTGTGTTGCTGAAATAAAAAAAGAAAGATTAGAAATAAAGTGCATTCAATTTTTTTTAACTTCCAGTTTGCTTTCTGATAGGCTTAAATCATGAAAACATATCCACAAAGAGTAATTTTCTAATCTTTGACAATGTTGTGCTGTTCTTACAGGTGCAGAACATGGCCAAATCCAATGCGTCAGGTGTCCTTGTGTATGCCCTTCGTGGTAGTCCGATCAAGGATATGAACTGTGTGGCAGACGAGTGTTTTGAACCAATAGGCATACCCGCTGCCATGGTGCATCTGGAGCCATCAGTAGCCCAGGCCCTGTTGTAAGTTCAGGCTTATGCAAGGCTTTAATCTGGAGTCATGTTACTTTTCTGTGAGCCACTTGAGCCCTCTTAACATTTGACCTTTAAGCTAATGAACAATTTTTATTAGTTACATAAAATCTAGCGCTAAAAGTTTTTAGAATATAAATCAAAATAATTTAAAAGTCTAGCTCAGTGGTAGAGCATTTCACTGCAGATCAAGAGATTGGAAGTTCAAATTCCCCTATGTAAGTCACTTTGGATAAAATTGTCTACTAAATGAACACACATGCTTTTTAATGTCCTTTTAGCGACTCATCTTGTTTTGTAGACATGGACAGCTGGTGAATGTGTCTTTCCAGACGACCCCTTCCCCAAACTTCTTCTTTGGCATTGACCAGCAGGGGTCTCTCTCTGAGATGGGCTGGTTCCTCTACCCCACCTTCAAATTCATCAACTGGCAGGCACAATGGTAAGTAGACTACCAATGTGGTAAGCATAACTATTATTTGGATGTGTACATAAGTCATATTACTTCAAGGCATGACACTTTCTCTTAACTACGAATGGGAATAGTAATAATAAAAAAGTATGCCTTTCTGAAATACTCAAAACGGAAAACACAAGACAGTATTTCAAGTTTGCCTGAAAGAGTGTCAATTTTTCCAACAGTTGCCATCCTGCCTGGCCCTATAGAAACCTAACTGCCTCTCCATCCTTTCTTTAGGTTTGACTACTACGATAGTCTTCAGAATCGACTGCAAAGCCCTGCGAAGGTGGTCTCGGTGTATGATAAGGCCCAAATGCAGGGGGAGGAAGGCGCGGTCATTACCTTGGACATGCCATCTGGTTAAGTTCATTCTTAGCATTCTTGCGTGTTTATTAAACAAATTACTACTTCCATGTAACACAGTCTGCTGTTATAATCCAATCAGTTAACTCTTAACAAAGTTGTTTGTATGGATATTTTCATCTGGCTAAAGCAATATTTGTCTTTTTATTACACTATTTTGGCAGACATGTTAGATTTTGACATGCTGGAGCTGGACACGTCTCTGTCCTGTCCTGGGCAGAGAGACAGCACCTGTGCCCACTGGGATCACACTGTGCAGCTCTATGTGTGCTGCGATCATTTTAGTCTCTACTGCAACATGGAGTTGGGCCGCTGGATAACACCGTTTCGCAGGTGAGTCATTCATCTGTCCAAAAATGTGTTCTTAGAACCCACTTAAGTCTCATTTGAAAGTATCAGAAAACTTAATGAGTAGCTAAAATAATATTTTCTAATAAATAATTGGAATTTCATTCAAAAGCATCTCCCCCCATAATGCTTAATTATGAAACATTGTGCAGATTGAAGCTATTGTGTCAGAAGCAAATGTTACTATTGATCATAGCCTCATGTTAGAGTCAGCAGCATTCTGTTTGCACGGCTAAACAGTTTGTTCATGTTGTTCCTCCAGGGGAACGGGACGGTGGCTCACTGACGTGTCCCCACTGCTGCCACTGTTTAACAGTGGGAGGTGTACATTTACAATGAAGACAGTGGCCTGGGCAATGCCCTGGGTGGTTTCACTGAACCTTCGATTTAGTCACATCAATCAAACAGGTGGGTCATAATTCTATTCATAGGATTCGTTTGATTTTAATATAGCTTCTGTAACTGCGTTGTTTAGTCATATCATTCATTTTGTCATAAAATACAGTAGAAGGAAGTAAGTGCAGAACATGTTAAGCTTAGATAAAGAATGGACTGGAACATACTCTGGTGTGTATCTGCTGCAGTAGTTCTCTGACAGGGACTGAACTCAGAGAGAGAGAGAGAGACCATAGATACAATAGAAACCCATGTCCTACTGTGAGAGTGGAGAACTGGGACTCCTCCAAGGCATTTTGAACCATTTTCCGTGCCACTCTCTTTGAGAGAGAGGTGTATGGAGCAGCTTCCTGGTGTGTCCTGAGTAGATATATTTGTCAACTGGAAGGTAGAGTACGTCCTGTCAATTTGCTGTTCATAAGTCACCCTGACAAAGGAGATGGCTCTCTCAAGTCGTAGGTTTTCTTCTCTGATACGACAATGCTGGATTTTGTATATTCTACTCTGCAATATTCTCTTTACTCAATATTCTCTGTATGCCGTTCTCTATACAAATGAACACACATTCAGTAAATATATATAAATTAGTTAATTTAAGCATATGGAATATGGGCAGGTAAATTCATGTTTTTTGCCATTCAAAGGTAATCCTCGAGACAAGCTTTATCCTTTCAAACTGCTGTCATTGTATCGTGGGGGAACCTTTGACAAAAGCTACAACAAGAAATATGAGCCAATAAAGTTCACTGTTCCTGCCTCCACCAAAAAGGTAAGATGTCTGATTCTTCAACAACATTTTGATTGTAAACTGAAGAAAGTCATTGATCCATTGTACATTGTTCTGTTTGTGGTTTTTGCAGGTGGAGTTGTATTCAGTGATTACAGGCCACGGGAGTGATGAGAATGGCTGTGGGGAGTTCTGTGTGACATCACACCACTTTTTGGTCAACGGAGTGTTCAACAACACCCGTATATTTGACTCTGCAGGTTCGAATGTTTGTGAAAGAAATGTTATTCATATTACATTTGCACTTTATTACAAATCACAAATACAATATTATAGTTCAAAGTCCTGAAGTACATTGGACCACATTTGATTGACTGGCCATCGCTATATGTTCTGTTCTATATCCTATGTGGGTGCGCTGGGTTGCGGTATAGGTTCAGCACTGGGATGTGCCATGCGGGTGGGAGAGGGAGCTGTTCCCAATGAGCATGGCACATGGCTATATGGGCGTGGAGGCTGGTGTGACGGACTACAAGTCAATCCCTGGAGGATCAACATCACAAATCAGGTAAAGTATCTTTCAATCTTTATAAATCAACTGTTGTATTATTTGTCAGCTAATCATACACATATATATATATATATATATATATATATATATATATGCATGATGATGTGTATATTGTATATTGAACAGTACACACGCATGTGACAGTGATAAAACAAGTTATTGGTGGTGCTTCTCTGTTCTGGCACTATCTGTCAATGATGTCACTCTTTTAGATTGTCCACATAGTAATTACTTCTCTCTATATTAGTTGAGTCATCTGTGCCTGTGTCAGTGTCCAACCATGTGTAGGATGAATTGCAGTTGTACTTAAGTGAAGTGATATGCCCACTAGACTTTATGTCTTAATAAGCACAGTTTTTTTCTTCATTGTTCTTTCAAACTTGAAATAAAATGTTTTTTATGTTGGAGTGAAAATAAAAGTATTGTATTCAGAAATGTTATTTTCATCTCCACTTGAGTCAAACAAGGTGGAAACACAATAGTACATGTTTTATTGTATTGGGCCAATGAGAAGATACATACCAGTATGCAAACTTGGTACACATGGTAAATAAGATCTTTAGCATGTTAGTTTCATACAGTATATGCTACAGTAAATATAGCTATAAATGCTATATTATATATATATATCATGCTCCCATTGTATTTAAGTCTCTTTCATTCCTCTTCTCAGGTGGACATTAGTGGATATGAAGCCAACACCCTCTTGTACTTAGGTCTGTATGGTGGAAAGGACCCAAATCCTGCACGTGATCCAGGATATATCGTCATGTTCTCGTATCTTGTATTCTACAAGTAATCTCATGTGAAAAACTGAATGATGTGAATGTAAATTTAGTTGAAATCTGTGTCATTGTGAATGTCAGCCAATCGTAAGCAAATATTCATTTTCAAATCTGACTTGGAAACTTACTTTTTTTCCTGTAGTTTTCTAGACTTAAAATGCTCTATAATAATAACAACTGTATCAAAGCATGTTCTGGTTTTGTCGTCGTGTGAGGACACCACTCAAGTTTTTTATCAAGAGCTGTTAACTCAGAAAACTGATCCAAGAATCCATTCTGGACATCAGTGCCAATTTAAGATTAAGTTTTGTACCATAATTTCAGTTCAAGGATTCACTTTCTTAAAGAGAGAGGAAAAAAGGAAGATGAAGTATTTTCTCAGGATAATTATCCCATCAATTATTTGTAATGCTACTGTCTTGGTGTCACAAAGGGGGATTTCAAGTGAAGAGAGAGTGTCTAATTACATTTCTTATAGAAATGACTCATTCGGTTACGTGTCCTGGAGAAGATGATTCCTCCTTATTATCAACCTCTTGACACAAAATTGATTTATACGCTGTTGGGTCCACAGACTGGTTTTCTTCTTGCAAAATAGTGTGTTATGAATGGTAGTATATTTTAAGTTGTAACAGTATGTATATTTAATGATAGAAGTTGCATGCTGACATTGTACTTTTCTATGGCAAGGACCATCACCTAAAATGTGTCAAGACATCAGTAATATAACAAAACATGAAAGACTAGCATTGTTTAAAAAAAAAAAATATTAGGATTTTCAGTGAGGTGCTGCCCCTACACCACATTTTTGTATTCTCACATTTACTACATGTTGAAATGCTACTGTACCCCTTAAATAGTTTAAATCGGTAAATACATTCAAACACCGTAAAATCTAGTTAACCAGTGTGTGTGTTAGACCTTGACACAAGCTTTTCTGCAGCTCTTCTCTGTCTCAAACTGGTTCTTGTTTCCTTGACAGCCTCCAAACCAAAATTGGGCACAGCCATTTGCTATGGAGTCATAGTACCATTTCACAATGTATTCCCGACATGGCCCAGGGTCTAGAGTCTGACTGCATCTTGCCTCTGGAAACAACAGTAGCGGTAGAGAAGACAAAACACTGCAATTAGGTGCCGTATCTGATTTAATCCACAGTATATACTACTGTAGATTCTGTATTAATCATTTATAAACTAACATATTGTCACATATGCCTGATAGTTATATGTCAGTGATGTATGTGTCTGTTATGGATTAACCGACTAATTGATCAGGATTACATGAAAATACAGCTATTTACAAAAGGAATACCATTTAGAACACACAAGGATATACAGTATTATACCTTGCATTAAAGAGTCCCTTGAGAAGAATGGGGCTGTCGAAGGGGATGGTTTGCTCTCCGTGATGAAGGTTCTTGGTGTAGAGGTCTGTGGTGCAATCTCTGCCATGCTGTGGGTGGGTCTTTTCACTTCAGATGGGAGGATTAATTCTGTACGGGGCTTATAAGGTTCTCTGTCAAACAAGGGAACCCTGTATAATTCCGAGGAGTCTCTGTCCCCTGGTTTGGGTCCTTGTGGGATGAAGACTTTCTCCACTAGGCCTGGTTCTGGTAGGCCAGGCTGACTCAGAGAGGGGTAGACATTTAATGTGTATTCTGTAAATCTTTATAATGGGCATTTTGTAACTAAATGGAAAGCTATTTAGAGGGGATTTACGGATTTACAGTCTAAAAAAGCTACTGGTGTGGTAACAGGCATTTGTTAAATTTAAGTGATTTTTCTCAATCAAAGCTGATAGAAAACCAGAAAGTAAAATCCATGTGAGTGTTACAGTGCCTCACCTCCATCTGTGTGTTTCTGAAGTCTCCAGTGGCGGTGGGCGTATCAGTCTCAGTCCTGTTTGGGGTTTCCATGACGTTCACAAATGGGGTTCCAGGAGAAAGTCTGGAACTAAACAAATCCTTGTCCTCCTCTCTTTCACAGATATGGTTAAGCAGGGTGCTTTCCAAGGCTGATGGAAATATCACAATACAGACAATAGAGATGTTATGTTCGAGCCAGAGCCAATCAGCCAGTCTTACATCGCCACCTATGGACTTATTCCTGAAGTGCATTTGAATACACTGCATTGTAACAGTGTAAGCACAGTTTTGTATATGAAAGCTTACCAGGTAGTTTGCTAAAGTCTTTGATCAAGTACATATGTTCCATGTTCGGATCAGAGGCCATTAGGAAGACATCCTTCATAAACTCCATGTTCATTGGGTCACTTTCATCAACGACACCAATCACAAACATCTCAACGTTGCTGTCATGGGCCTCCTTCACTGCCTCGTCCAGCGTTACAGAGTCCCTTTCATCTGCCTGGCCGTCCGTGATGACGATGGCCATCTTTCTCACCCCGCGGCGGGCTTCCTGGAACACTTGATTGGCCGTCTGAATAGCACTGCCTGTAAAGGTTCCTTCCCCCAGGTAGGTCATGGAGCGGACGGCAGTCTTGATCTGGTCGCGGGTGGACAACTGGTTCAGGCCGACCACCACCATGTTAATGTGGCTGTAGAGGACCACTCCAACACGTGTGGTCTCGCGGCTCACGGAGGCATTATCAACAATGGCGTTGACAAACTCCTTGACCACCTTGAAGTTTTCGGGCCCAACACTTTCTGAGCCGTCGATCACAAAGACCAGCTCTAGAGGGTTCTCACGACACTTTGTTCCACAGCCTGGGATAGAGAAATGAATGACAATGTACCAATATATGGGAATGACAAATCTATTAACACTGTCATGACATAGATTGAATCCATTGATGCGAACATGAAAAGGTCCCCCTGCAAACACCATGTATGGTAGGATAACATGTATCACGTACCACATATTGATTTGATGATTTTGATGACTTCCTCTCTCTGTAATAGACAGTGGCATAAATAGTGCCCCAATACATATGGTCCAATAATTCTGTCACGTCACGAAATTTGAGTGAGGTAATTAACAACACTTACTGTAAGGCCAGCTTCTCCTTTTTGTCCCAGTTTACCCTGTGAAGTCACAATTTACTATACGTTTTCAAATGACCTGATTCCACTGATTTGATCTGACTTCTAATAACTCGTGACAGCAACGCGTACTGTACCAGCTGTCCGATGGCTCCGGGCTCCCCTGGCCCTCCTCTCTCCCCCTTTCTACCCTGTTCACCTCTGATCCCACGGTCTCCCTACAGGGCCAATAAAACACCTCTTTGAGATTTTAACTGTATAATCACATTATAAACAACCAAAACAAAGATTTTACCTTTTCTCCTTGGAGACCCTGCCCTGGGGGGCCTCTGGGGCCAGGAATCCCCTGAAATCCTGATTCCCCCTGGAAACATCAGTAAATGATGAACCACATCATCTGTCAGACCACAGAATAATATGAAACAGGACATTTTGACAGCCACTTTTCAACCGGTACACCTGCTTCATATCTCATGTTTATGTCATGTCCTGTCATGGTTGTCCAAATGATATGGTGGGAGGGAACAGTACCTTTTGTCCCTGAATACCCTCTCCAGGTATCCCCACAGGACCAGGGCCTCCTGTCTGACCCATTGAACCCTGCACAGATCAAGATGCGATCTTCATGTCATCAGTGATACCATGGCAATGAAACTATGGCCCATAGTCAGTAATAAATTACTCTGACCTTGGGACCAATAAAGCCATTGCCTGGTTTTCCAGCTGGTCCACTGGAGCCTGGTAAACCTCGATCTCCCTGAACACAAGGACATACTCAACCACATCAATCAGATGATGGATTAACAAATACAGGTTTCGATCTGCGTCAACATATTTGCTTCAGTACCTTGGGCCCAGGTAAGCCATTTCCCTCTGGACCAACCTCTCCTGTTAGTCCTGGCAGCCCTGGAGGTCCCTAATGACCATGACATAACATGGTGAAGTATACATCTACTATGTTTAATAATAATAATAATGCATAATAAATCATGACAAGATCACTCCAATGTCCATCCAACCATCCATCTAACCATTCATCATCTGATCAATCCAGGGTCGGCATGCGGTGACAGCAGGCTAAGCAGGGTATTTCAGACTTCCCATTTCCCCAGCAATGCTTTCCACACAATATTTAGATACTCACTGCAGGACCAGGGTAGCCCACTCCTTTAAGTCCAGCTGGACCACTGGATCCTGGTAACCCTCTCTCTCCCTGAAGATAGTCAGACATTCAGTGTTGTATGTACAAAATACAAAACTTGCATATGTGTGTTGTACAGTACCTTAGGACCTGCTAGTCCTATTCCTGATTCCCCTACTGGTCCTGGTGGGCCAGCTGGACCTGCATCACCCTGTCAGTGTCAACAACAGAACCAGGACAAATAACATCATGGTGATAAAACTTTAACTGAGATTGTCACTGTTCATCCCTGTTGCCTACATAATTATATCCAAACCTTGCCACCAGGCATTCCTCGTCCAGGTGGTCCACTGAGACCTGGTGGTCCAGCATTTCCCGGATCTCCCTAGAAGAGGGACACATTTTTAACCCCTCCATCCATAATACAGGTCAGCATTTTAACAAATAAAGTTGGTTGTTTTTCCAAAGGTATATACAGTAGATAGAGGACATACCTTTGGTCCAATAGGCCCCACAGGCCCTACAGCACCTCCTGGGCCCCTGGAGCCCCTGTCTCCTCTGTTGCCCTGGGACAATGACACTGCTCATCTCATCATTTATAATTACAGACTCAACATTTTAGTTCATGGACAACATAAATGGTGTGACTCCCTATCTGACAGTGTAAGTAAGATACAGTACAAATATTAAATGTTGTACCTTTTCCCCTGGGACACCTTTTCCAGGTACACCATCTTGTCCCCTGGGTCCCTGTATTCCCATGTCACCCTAATAGAATTGGAAACAAAATGTTACATTTTGACAAGGTCTTCTTCAAGTTCAATTGATAAAATATCTAATAATTTAGACCTTCTATGCCCACCTTTTGTCCAGGGATACCATCCTCTCCAGAGAGACCTGGAATACCAGCTAAACCCTCAGAGCCTGGGTCGCCCTACAACATCAACATGTTTAGAGATGAATGTGTCATTACAGACCTCAACGTCCACAGTGAGAGACTTTGTTTGATTCAATACACCAAACCTTCAGACTTACTTTGGGTCCTGGTTCTCCTATACCTCTCTCCCCTGGGATTCCTGGCTCACCAGAGAATCCTTCGTTTCCCTGCAGGTAAAAATAAATATCTTGTAAACTCATGAACATAGATTATGTAAATCCTGTCATGCTTTCCAATCTCAAATACATTTTTTTATGTTCAGCATTTAAGTATCTACAGTATCGATTTAATTATGCATCATGATTTTTACGTGTGTATGATTCCGTGTAAGACAGCCTGTCCTAGTTTTATCACACAGTTTCAGACTAACCTTTGGACCCATGAGTCCCACTCCTGGAGACCCTCTGGGGCCTACGGGTCCCACTGGCCCTTGGTTACCCTGTACAAAGGAGCCATCATCAGACGGTTCATTACCTCTGAATCGAATATTAAACTGAATACAATAATACAAACAACAAATCAACGGCATACGAATCAGAGCAAATAGCAACCTTCTCTCCTTGGATTCCTTCCCCCGGGGCCCCACCTGGCCCTGGCATGCCAGGCTCACCATGACTTCCCTGATTGAAAATTTACGGTGATATGGGGTACAACTGATAGGCGAACATGATACTAATAATCTCAATACCGTTGCCATGACATCTTGCTGTAAAAGCTGTACCATCCATTACCTTGCCACCCTTGACCCCAAAACCGGTAAGACCTCGGCTGCCCCTGGGGCCGTCGTAGCCTCGATCACCCTGAAACAGAGACAAATATTTCAGTTGACACAGACTGTAGTTGACGTAGTTGTGATTTGCATCTATGGACATGTTTGGTGATACAGACATGTTATCGTTATGATGGTTGGACTACCTTTGCTCCAATTATCCCTTCCCCAGGTGATCCTTGGATCCCTGGTGCACCAAGTGGTCCTGGGGGCCCCTGAAATGACCATCAAACAAACAAAGCAGTCCACAGTCAAAGCAAAACTGGTAGGTTGGTTTGAGGAACTAATTTTGTGGAAGAAATGAAATGGTCTTCTAACTCACTGGCTGTCCTGGGTCTCCTATTCCAGTAGGTCCTGTAGGTCCTGTTCGGCCCTGGTTTCCCTTGTCACCCTGTGGACACTTGACATATCTGATCTGTTCTTTTTTTATGTATAATGTGAATGTATGGTACAGTATACTGTATCAGTTAGATGGAGTTTGGACTGCCTTGGATGACCTTTGAACCAGGGAATCCAATGCCTATATCTCCACGGGGCCCAGAAGCACCAGCTGCTCCTCTGTCCCCCTGTGCAGGAAGAACAGGATTACTGTGAGTGTGAATAATACAATATCATGAAATACTAGTTTAATCCAATGAGAGCAACTTGTTTATATCTTTTTGATTTAATAATATGAATGGGATGTAATGGGATATTCAGTGCCTTTGAAACAGAGCTCGTCTCGGTCAACTCAAAAAGAGTTCTGTCTGTAGTGAGCTGTAGAAATTACTTTAAACTGATGGGACTCAATCCAGCCAAATGTCCAATACGTTCTTTGTAGCATGTTATGACATTTCAAAAATGGTTAGGTTGTTCCATTTATAACTTTTGTCTGTCCTAAATCTGTCTTCATTCTGTTATAATAATACATCTCCTTGTTGAAAAGCTCTGCTTGCTGTTTCAGTGAATGATAAATCGCTATTCAAATTAACTTTTTTTAAAGGTCACTCATTCTAAAGGGCAGATCTTGTAGCCTTTCTGGCAAACCAACCAAATGTCACAATAGAGATGTTATGTGTTAGTATGCTGGCATCAATGCTGTGGCTGGCTCAGAATGCCTACTTTAGGTCCTGACTGACCCTCAGGACCTGGGTCTCCAGGGGGTCCACTGGCACCCTGGAAAAAAAAGAAAAGTCACAGAAATAAACAACAAAACAATATGACGGTATATGTATATATGCATATGTACTGTACATATACTGTACAATGACACTTTTCAAGTTACTTTATATTATTGGCTGTGGTATTCACCTTGGTTTCAATCTAGCATTCAATTAACAAACTATACAGTCGAAACATCTACAGTATTACTAAAGTCTACAGGTTGAAAATTCAGCTCATCCATGATACTTTGTAAACATTGTGATAAGATATTTCCAAGTAACCTTGCATACTCTAAAGTGGTTATATTATATGCAGTGACTTACAGTACAGTGAATCTCTCCTAGACCTGAACTAACTAATATTCCCCAAATCAGATTTTTTTTAATCCAATTTAATTCCAGTCTGGACCTGGTCTCAAAACAACAGAGTTTCTGACACTGTGCCAATACCACAGAGAATGATAGTGAGGAAGAAGTGGGCAACCAAGTCCCAGCACTAATCCTGCAACACAAAGTCTGCTCCTGTATAAGAATAATATCCTGCAAGCCTGGATTCACTGCTTTAGATACCCATATTAGTATTGAGATTAGGCATAATCCACATTCACATTCCATTAGTGCATGAGTGTGAAATTGACACAACCGTCTGTTGTGTTTGAGCGTTGAGGGGGTGTTCATCCACTGATTGTTGCATCGTGTGTATGCTATCAATATTCTATGTCTGAAGGTTTTTCTTTAAGTTTTCAACTGTTGAGTTTTGGAGGGTTCTATTTTGTTATCCAGCTAAAAATCATCAAAAGCGGTGTCAAGAGTCTAAGATCTGTCAAGCAGATGGCAAACAATATATTCCAGAATACGATGATGTTTACACTGTACCTGCTCTCCTCCCAGTCCTTGTAGACCTATAGGTCCCTTAGGGCCCTGGAAGGTACACAGTGGTAACACTACATTTAGATCAAATAATTTACAGTATCGATGGACACAGTGGTGTGGTTACAGTACCATTTTACTTACAACATCACCCTTTTCTCCCTCGGTGCCACAGTCTCCTCTCATCCCCTAAAATATAACACATTCAAACTGAATTCATCCTTAGGTTTCAGGCCAACCAACCACCACCAACTTCGTGTAAATAAAGCAAATAAAAAGCTAGCACAGTATCTGGTTCAAAGGGGATCTGTTGACAAGAATATGTATGTGGCTGTCTCACCTTATCACCTTTGAATCCTTGTTTACCCTATAAAGAAGTAATAACTGTGTTTAACACCTAGAACTGCTGAACTTATTTCAGACAACAATTGAATCGTTACATGTTATTAGTGAAGGACGTCATACCTCAGGGCCTTCACTTCCAGGGTAGCCACTTACTCCAGGGTCTCCCTAACAGTAGAATTTACACATAATTACTACTATGGTACTGTATGAACAATGGAATTTACAATACAATTTAATGATAATTTTGTATTTATAGTAATACTTGCCCTTGATCCCTTTGGACCCAGTGGTCCTGCGTATCCCAGGTCTCCCTTTTTACCCTAGATGAAACCAAAGGTTGCAAAGCTGGAGCCTTGTTCTTTTTTAGGCTTAACAAACGAGTCAGACTGTAGATCACTTAAGACAGTGGATTTGTAAAAGTTTTTCGTTGGAAAGCTTATTGTAAAATTTACTCACTGGGTTCCCAGGAGGGCCTTGTTCCCCCCTTTCACACAAACACACTTTGGGCTTTGGACACTGATGCAGTGAATGACACAAGGTCAGTTTCAGTTGTGGATCTGCCAAAATATTACTTTTTCTGTATCTGACATTTGCAATGTCATTTGAATGTTAAAGCACTTACCCCTTCAAGCGTTACATCAACCTGAATAGAAAAACAATAAATACAACCTGTTAACCCCTGGCCTTTAATTCTTAACATATAATATGATGTTATGATAATGTAACCCCTGATTCCACATTCAATCATATCTTATTAATATTCTGTAGTATATACTATGAGTGAATGCTAAACAGGTACTGTACAGTCGATGTGCACTAACTACTAACACATTTATTAATGTCAATGTACTGCCAAGGTCCTCTTCCTCATTGACATAATTCTACCGTTGAAAGGCTTGCCCTCTCCATCTGAACAGTGTGGGCTGAGCCAGAACAAGATAGAGACAAGAAGGGTGGGAGGGGGCATAGCTGCATGTTGGTGATTTGATCAGACAGACCACACGACAATGCAGTAATGATGCTCCTATTTTGGGGATTAAAAACCCATCACTTTCTCAGCCCCTTGCGCAAGCCTACTTAGGACTAACTCACCATCTCTGTGAGTAATTTATACTCAAGCTGTGGGTCAGTGAGACTATGGACAAACCGCTGAGTTGGCTGACTGGCAAGAGCCCGGAGCTTCACACTGTTCTGGCTCTGCTGGGCCAAGTTTGACAATCCAACTGCAAAAAGAAGGACACCACGGCCTTTAGCCTCCTCTGCAGCTCTGACACCATCAGGGTTCCGGGGGTGGTCTGCACCATCAGTCATCAGCACAGCAGCTCTGACGCAATCCTTTGTAGTTTCCCGCGTGAACAGCTGAGTGGCATTAGTGATGGCGTAGGTGGAGTAGGTGCCGTGGCCGATGTAAGTCATGGAGATCACACTCCTGTGGAATTCATCTAAGTCCTGCCAGGTGGAGAAACCGTGTTCGATCGTCACAGAGCTGCTGTACTGGAGGGCGGCCATTCGCACTTTTAGCGTCCAGCCAGAAACCTCCATCTTGGCAAGGCGCGTGCTGAAATTGATCACAAAGGACTTTTGCTTCTCAAACAGGAAGTCTTTGGCGTTCTCTGAACTGTCAAAGAGGAAGGCCACGTCCATGCAGCATGTCAGATCTATGAGAGAGACAAAATATTGTCAATGAGGGTGCACTTGCGTCAGATTCTGTGCAACCCAAAGCTAAGGTCAAAGGTCACTATGGCTTGTAGAAGAGGTGCTACTGATGCCCAGGACCATTTGATGTAAATGCGATCAGGTAGCTTCAGGCAGGTGAGCTACACATATAGGAGACAGGTTTAGCTTCAATTGCATTTGTTTAACAGGTGTATGGTTCAGCAATAATCCAAACAATGAACGTTGTTTCGATAGAAAGTCAAACATGCATCAGATATTGGATACAGTTAACAGGTAACAGGCTCATGTTCACAGTTGGCTAACCATCAACACAGAACTGTGGATACTTCATTTACCATTTCCTCTATCCTTGAGTAGGCTGTTATAGTTTTTTTTCCCCAACTTTTTCCTTCTCTGGCCCACAGCTTCATGCATCAGAACCAATAGTAAAAGGCACAGTGCCATTCCTTTCTCCATCATGTCCGTTGTTAACATCTACACAATAACATAAAAATACTTAGATCACATCATAAAGTGTGACATTATTTACATAATACTTTCAAAATTGAAATGGTAGGCATACAGGTAAATTTTCCATGGAAAGGCATAACATGTCTATATGTTGCAAAAAGGCAAGTGCAGAAAATCATCAGAGTAAGTAACCATTTTGCTATACATGCATATTGTATAAAGGTAAAGGCTACAAATGCCATTGATGTTGACAGACACACATACACTGATCCCACTTAAGGACACTGTAATTAACCAATGTTCAGTCTCTATAGTTGACTGAAGATTAGATTACATTTTGTGTAATAAATACATAAACATATTAAATATAAATATGTATGAGACATTAGATTCATCGTTATAACCATAAACAAACTAAAACAACATAAAACAATGATAAATATTTATCAACCACCATTCAAAACAATTTAGGCCCATCACCTTTTAAACCATAACTTCTTTGCCACAATTCCAAACGTTAATTTTAAAAATAAGTTACAAAGTTACAAGTTTGCAGTTGCAGTTTCAAGAGTAGAATGAATTATTGATTAATATAAATGTTCTTACTTGGTATCAAATTATAATGCAACCAACGTTTCTTGATCACTTGTCTGCATGGATTAGAAAGCGTCTCATCTCGTCCAAATCTCCAACACACGAACTGGGTAGTCTGCTTTGCAAAGTGGATGCTTGGCTGTAATTGAGGGATGCGCAGCTTTGGAACACCAAAGCTGTGGTCTGTCCCATTTTGTGCAACGAATTTTTGAGTCTACAGTGTGCGACACAATTGCATTCTTATTAGGTCTGCCCAAATGGAACGGAAGTGGCACAATACTAATAAATGGTCAATAAAATTGTTGAAGTAAATTACATTTCATTGTCTCTAAATGTATAATTAAACAAAATTGTTTAGATCTGTTTTCTTATGGATATTTTTGGATGCAACACAAAGCCGTGGGTTACATTATTTTATTCTACTTTTATACTCTAATTTGAAAATCAGATTTCCAGTGTGAAACTCTGACAAAACGTGATCTAAGAACACTACTGTGATAGCTCCCCATGCATATTCAGGAATCATTAACACAAATAAAAAAAGAATGTAACCTAAAGTTACCTAAAGCAGCTTCCTGTATGCAACTGCGTGTTGATATTTTGCGCGGCACGGTTCAAAGCTGACCTTTTTTTTGGGGGGGGGGGGGGAAACATACAACACAATAATATTATGTACCAGCATGATGAAGTGTATTTGGTCTTTTATTATAGCGCCATTCAGTGGACACTACGTTAATTCATCTCCAGGGTTCAGTAAAGTTTGTGCGTACCCGGAACCTTGTTTTCTGCGAAGTGAGATTTCTACGGACATGTATCAGCTGTTACACAATAACAAGGCGAAAGACCTCTTTGACATGTCAGTGTCAGATTGTAAGTTCATCTTTTAATATACCCTTTTGGACTCAAGTTAAGCAATTCGTTGCATAATCAAGTTATCTACCTCAGTCAATCCAATTTATTTTAATGATCAGTTATTCATAATATAATCAGAACTTTTAGAAAACTCGACTAATGCCAAACAACGATACCAACCACACCTACTACAGCTATCTAGCTAGCACAATTATCTAACAGGCTCTTTTTAAATATAATGCGACTTGGATAAATGTGCTACTGTACAATGCATTAGTATAGAACGCGTGTTGAAAGGTCTAAATTAATGTCTAATCATTACCTTTATTCGCCAATGTGTCTCGGATAGCTACAGTAGACTAAGAGTTTTCCACGAACATAATTTGCACAGCAACGACATGGCAGCGGGTAGCTGTTTTTCTTTGCTAACTAATGTTTTCAAATCAGCCAGCTAGCTTTTCCCAAAATAAAAATATATTTCTTATTACGAGGATGCAAAGGAAGTCAATAACTTGTTGCTAAAAACAGACGAGAAAAGCAAATTTAGTAAATTCGTCAGAAGGCAAATTAGTTTGCTTTCCAAATTTGCACACAGCCACATAGCTAGAAATGTACGTCTTTGTTTACGAGTATAGGATCCTTCAGATAGATTTCAAAAGACATAAAGACTTGTGTGTTCAAGGGTTGTGTGTGTTTGTGTACATTGGTATGGTGGGAGCTATGGATTTGTTTTTAATGTGAAAATGGAGGTGGCAGTGTTGTTTAATGTAGGCCCATTTGGCTAATCTACTTTCGTTAAGACACTTAACATGCACAAGTCTCGCAAGGAATCTCCCAAAGTGGCACCCCTGATTTCCTGTAGAAACAAAATGTCAGATTAGATAACCAGAATCATGTACAGTAAATACATTTGCAATGGGACCATATTCACTGTTATGTACTGTTTTCTCTTTCCAGCCTACCGAGTTTGAACCCAAAAAATATTCTGCTGAAAACAAGCCCTCGCTGATGAACAATGAGTGGCTCAAAGCCAGACATTCTGTGGTCTCCTCACCACCCTGACCGTTATGTTATCTGTGACTCGGAACTTGGACTCTATCGCATTGGACCTGTGGGTAGCGCTGAGACCAAAGCTGGAGCTCTCCCACTCTCTGAGGAAACCGCTGCTACATTATTAGCTATCAACTCAGATACCCCATATATGAAATGTGTTGCCTGGTATCCAAAGCAGGAGCCTGAGTGCCTGTTAGCGGTAGGCCAGGCGAACGGTAGGGTAGTCCTCACTAGCCTGGGCCAGAGTCACAACTCTAAATGCAAGGAGCTAGTGGGGAAAGAGTTTGTACCCAAGCATGCCCGCCAATGTAACACCTTAGCCTGGAACCCTGTAGATAGCAACTGGTTAGCCGCTGGGCTAGACAAACACAGAGCTGACTTCTCCGTTCTCATATGGGACATACATAGCAATAAATTTACCTCAGACGCTAGCATGGCTGCAGATAAAATCCGCCTCTTGTCAGGGGACACAGACTCAGGCATGGTGATGACCAAGCCTCTATATGAATTGGGCCAAAATGATGCATGTCTGTCTCTCTGCTGGTTACCACGGGATCAAAAACTACTACTGGCTGGCATGCACCGTAACCTTGCAATCTTTGACCTGAGGAACACCAGCCAGAAGACCTTTGTCAATACCAAAGCCATTCAAGGGGTGACAGTGGACCCCCACTTCCATGACCGTGTGGCCTCCTTCTTTGAGGGCCAGGTTGCCATCTGGGACCTGAGGAAGTTTGAGAAGCCCGTTCTCACACTGACAGAGCAACCCAAACCCCTTACCAAGGTATCACGTGTTTGTGATCTTGCTATCCTGCTATCTTATATGCTTTTCAGTTTTTTGAAAAACCTCTCCCAGGCTGTCTGAATTATAAGTTGCATTTAACCCTGTTTCCAGGTGGCCTGGTGCCCTACACGCACAGGCCTGCTAGCCACCCTGACGCGGGACAGCAACATCGTCCGCCTTTATGACATGCAGCACACGCCCACGCCCATCGGAGACGAGACGGAGCCCACCATCATCGAGCGCAGCGTGCAGCCCTGTGACAGCCTCATCGGCAGCTTCGCTTGGCATCCCTCCTCTCAGAACCGCATGGTGGTGGTGTCTGCAGCCAACCGCGCCATGACGGACTTCACCGTGTTCGAGCGCATCTCGTTAGCGTGGAGCTCCACCACCTCCCTCATGTGGGCCTGCGGGAGGCACCTGTACGAGTGTTCCGAAGATGGAGCGGAAGGTACGGTGGATCAGGACATAGCCACTAAAATGAGGCAGAGGGCCCAGTCTAGATATGGCCATGACACGGTGCAGGTGTGGAAGAATCATCTACTTGCCGGGGGGGATGACCCCCAGCTCAAGTCTCTGTGGTACGACCTCTACTATATCCTTTACTACGAGTTCTGAAGTCATGCCAGGTTTTGCTAGATGGTCATCAGATAACATTGGCTTGATTGTGTATATAGTTGCTGCGTTCTTGTGTGCTTGCAACAATGAACTTTTCTTAATGCTTACATATACCAATTTAGATATTTGTACATTTAGGTTTAAGTTCAAAAAGCTGATTAAAATAAATGGGAGCTATATGTACAGTATGAACATTCAATACCAATCACTAGTTTCTTGTACTCTACTAACTATGCATAGGAATGAGGGGATGAGTTGCTCTGCTGCACTTGTACCCATGCCATTGTACCAATAGTTGAGACATCGGTGTTGCATTTCCTATGTAAGTATCACTCATGAAGCAGTACACTGAGGACATGGAGCTGAAACAGCAGGGGAACAAACAGTCTCTGGTGTACTCCGGCATCAAGAACATAGTCAAGTCGAGCTCAGGTGAGTAATATAACACACGCATGACACCATATGCCATTACGATCCAACGAGCAGGCTTTAAACCTTTGATTATTTCCCATTATTTACTCTTTATTACTTCCAACAGCTCCTAAAATACATCCGCCTTGATCGTGTTCAGTCACAAGTCACGTGTTTTTCTCTTACACCAGGCACGACAGAGAACCGCCGCTGTTGGAGCTGCACGGAGCGCCAGACAGACATGCGGCGCTACCACAGCGAGGAGCGCAGCCTGGCGCTGCGGCTGTGCGGCTGGATCAGCAGGGGGTCCGACGTTGACGTGGAGCCCTTCCTGCGCTCGCTGGAGCAGGAGGGCGAATGGGAGCGGGCTGCCGCTGTGGCCCTCTTCAACATGGACATCCGCCGCGCCATCCAGATCCTGAACAAGGGCGCCTCCACGGAAAAGGGTGGGTGTCCTGGTGTTCTTAAGTTAGAGGAATTTAGCAGCAGTGGGTTGTGGCCTCAAATGGATTTCATCAGAAACGTATCAGGGGCCAAACATGGAGGGAAGCGTTATAGTTTAGATCAGTATCCATCATCTGTCAGGCAAAAAAAAGAAGCTATTTGTGGACTCATCAACACAAACTTTGTCATGGTTTTCTGGTGGAAGTTCTAATGATCTTGTGTTGGGTGTGATTTGAGAGGCAAAAGTCATTAGACAGGTAGTGTTAAAGGATCTCCTATGTAGCACTGCACAATGCCTCCATATCCTCAAGGTTCATTTTGAGGTTCACAATGTATGCATCATGTTTGGCTACCCGCAATGTTTGGAGCTATCTCGTTGTCATGATCAGTGACCTATGCACTTTGGTAAAACTCTCTCTTGGAAGTCGCTTTGGATAAAAGCGTCTGCTAAATGAATAAATGTAAATGTAATGTAAGGATCGCCGAAGTTGCATTACCGCTGAACACACAACGTGCTGCTGTCGAGAGTCCTCGTTGTCATACATTCACACAGCTCATGTTTTAAATGTAGCCCAACACTTTCAGCTCTGATTCGAAACCAACTGGCTTCTCTAATGTTCCTCCCAGGGGATGTGAACCTGAATGTTGTTGCCATGGCGCTGTCTGGCTACACCGATGAGAAGAGTTCTCTTTGGAGAGAGATGTGCAGTTCTTTGAGGCTTCAGCTGAAGAACCCCTACCTGTGTGTCATGTTTGCCTTCCTCACGAGTGAGGCTGGGGCCTACGATGGAGTACTGGTGCGTACGACTTAAGACTTCTAGATATTTTACAAAATGACGACGTAGGGGGATGATGAGTCTTAATTAAGAAGAGGGTGGTGTATGTTAAGTTCCTTAATGAGTCAATTTCAAGCATTCACTTTGAATAAGGGAAATTATGTTTTTTGGAGGAGTGCTGCTTTCTGAATTCTGTTTTACTGCAGTATGAGAGCAGTGTGGCAGTGAGGGATCGCGTAGCGTTCGCGAGCATGTTTCTAAGTGATGCCCAGGTAACCTCCTTTAGCACCACCACCATGTATAACAACTTCAACTCTAGTTTTCAAGTTCTATACGTATGACACTATCATTTGCTTTAGGATATCTTTAGACTGCTTTAGTTGTTCTGATACACATTGTTTGAACACTAATGAAGAGGATATTTCTATTCGGTGTGTGACTGGTGCAGCTGCCTCGCTACGTAGAGAAGCTAACCACAGAGATGAAGGAGGCGGGAAACCTTGAGGGGATCCTGCTCACGGGTCTGACCAAGGACGGCGTGGACCTGATGGAGAGCTACGTCGACCGCACCGGGGATGTCCAGACAGCCAGCTTCTGCATGCTTAAGGTAGTCCAAGAAAGCCCATTCCTAGCTTTCCTAGCATTTCATGACAAATATCCAACTTTCTTGTGTTTTTTTGTGTGCCTTTAATACCTTGGTGACCATCTTCTATCTTCCAGGGTTCTCCAGGTGAGGTGGTGAAGGACCCTCGTGTCCAATGCTGGATTGAGAACTACCGCAACCTGCTGGATGCATGGAGATTCTGGCACAAACGGGCCGAGTTCGACATACACAGAAGCAAGCTCGACCCCAGCTCTAAACCATTAGCACAGGCAAGTTGCGTCTGGGATTTACCCTACAGGATGTTCAAAATTGAAGAAGTAGAATTGAAAATGCATCTTAATAATTATCAATAAAACAATGCATATTATGTTCACATTATGGCGGTCGACTTGTCATATTCATGAATCATATAATAAAACCCACTACTTTACCATGACCCGTTTTGGTTGAATAAATGTCCAATTTCCCCCATGCTTACACTGTAATGATGTTTTCTCAGAATACACAGAGACTGCTGACTCCTGTTTTAGTTTCACAAGTCCTTATCACCCGACCTTTGTTTTGTTAACCCGCAGGTGTTTGTGAGCTGTAACTTCTGTGGGAAGTCCATCTCCTACAGCTGTGCAGCCATGCCCCACCAGGGCCGAGGTTTTAGCCAGTATGGTGTCAGTGGCTCACCTACCAAGTCAAAGGTCACCAGCTGCCCTGGCTGCAGGAAGCCCCTGCCTCGCTGTGCTCTCTGCCTCATGAACATGGGAACACCTGTGTCCAACTGCCCAGGTACTGGTCATGGCAGGGCACACCACTCCGGTAGGCTCTGGGTTGAGAACCAGATTTAACACCATCTACCAGATGTCTAAACTAGGGTTGACATGCAAAAATGATTAGATTGGGGGGGGGGGATTAACGTAGGGCAGGTCCTGTACATTACAGGATGTTTACTATTGCAGAAATAGTTTAAGTTTTTTTGTTTTAACTTTATACATTTGATATACTGTACGAATTGCTAGATGTTAATATTGTTACGGTAATACTAAAACAAATAATTAGTTATATTGGTAACTAATTATTGATGCTGGTTATTTGTTCAGGCACAGGGAAGTCAGATGAAAAGGTGGACCTGACCAGAGAGAACAAACTGGCTCAGTTTAACAACTGGTTCACCTGGTGCCACAACTGTCGCCATGGCGGCCACGCTGGTCACATGCTGAGCTGGTTCAGGTCAGCACTGCCAAGAACATAAGACACCTTGCGAAATCCTTTAGAGCTATACATTATGTTCTGGTAGTCCATATTTGGAAAGGTGTGACACTTTATGGTTTGTGTGTTTTACGATTTGTTCATTCTTTTACTTTTGTTTTTTCTTTACAGAGACCACACAGAGTGCCCTGTCTCAGCCTGCACCTGTAAATGCATGCAACTGGACACCACAGGGAACCTGGTGCCTTCAGACAGCAGCTAGAGATTCATCCACTTCTAGGACCCACAGCCACTAACACTAGACCCCTGTGTAGGTTCACTAGAGCACTTCTCTCACAGGACTGAGCTTAGGCCCTAATGTACCTACCTAGCAGGCTACACAAATAGTGTTCAACACTGTTACAGTTTGGGTTGAGTGAGAGCCCAATATCCTAACATAAATGTGTGGTTAGGCATGAGAGGCAAGATTTCTTTACTGACATGTATGCAATTAATTAATGAAGGACTTGGAGCGATTGTACCAGAATACAATGCAGGGGTCTTCTCATCAAACCTGAATCAGGATTAGATTTTGATTATTCAGACATGTTGAGCTATATTAATATGTGCCATACATTTTAGTTATATTTTAAGACGTCCAGAGCTGTTTCTGGATTAAAAAGGACTTCGAAATTCCTCATAACATTTGTAAATGCTGATACAGAATACAGAAAAATAAACAAAAATATACAAATATATTTTCTTGTTTCTTGCTACTACTACATATTTGGTGAAGTGCAGTCCAATGCAGATGACGGTGGGTGAGGTGGGGTGAAGAGAGGGGTTGTTGTCAGTGCATTCACCTCCCCACTCGCAGCCTGTGGTCTGTGAAACAGCAGCTGCTAGGCACTCCGACAAGACCCTTTAGATTGTTCTCCACATAAAGAACTTCAGCTGCCGGAACACCATTGACTCAAAGAGAGAGCAGAGAAACAGACAAGCGAGGGCCCTCTGTTTCTAACTCAAAATATGCATACCACACTTCAACCAAGGGACGGGCGCAGTGCGAGGGGACAGCTATGTGTAAGCCTCATTGTAAATGTGTTTTTCTTCTCTGCCACCCTCGTTCATTGAGCTTGGACATGGGGAAGCATTGTAAGTGAGAGGGGCCTACACCAGAATTGGCTAGATCACTTAGTCATGGGGAGGGAGGGGTGCTTGGGAGCAAGCTACTGTATGCTGCTTTCACAAATCTCTGCCTCAGTGTGGGATGTTTTATAGGGTGCCCTTTGTGAACTAATGGAGCAGGGTTGACAAATTGAGTGCAATTGTGCACCGTTTTGAAGTAAAATCTGAAAATAAATTGCATTCGTTATTGTAAAATGTATCCATTTGTGGAGATATTGATCAGTTTGTGTTTTAAGTTAAATCTACCATATTTTTCATGTAAGGTCTACATTCAGATACCATGTATTCGTATTTATATTAAACAACAAACTTTCAAAGCCTTTGTTTTGTTGAAACTTAAAGACACCCATAAACCCTCAATGCAAATGTTTATGGTTTTGTAGAACTTCACACATCTCTTCAAAGTGAAACTTCACAGTATATTCGTACTGTTATCTCGGATTATTGAACAATACATCACTTGCTTGTGTTGTATAGACACCGGACAATGATTAGTAATGTTACTGTGCAATTTAGCTGTCCAACCACATGATCAGAAAAAAAAATCGTAGCCCGCCTACGTGTATCAGCCAGTAGTCTTGCTGATAGAACTGTCAGACATTTACATTAGACATGAAGGAGGCAGGGAGAGTCGATGTTCAGGGTATCGTTTCAGTGTCAAAATAAGTTTTGAAGTTATATTCGGAGTTGTCGAGAAACACGGACTACATCGACATGATATTCGTCAGGTAAGTTCATGGCATCAGCAAAAGGCATTTCACACACAGTCAGAGGCAGCTGTGTGCAATGAGCTCGAGCTCACAAGAAAAAATGTAAAGGAAGTTAGCGAGCTAGCTAAACTACATTTGTGGGTAATTGTAATTCTCTTTTTTCAGAAGCTGAAATACATTTTTCTAAAGTGATACAAATTCAAGCAGAATGTCAACTCCCACCAACTCGCTTCAACAACAGTCGAGAGTTCGACGGAGCAATGAGGGATCATCCAGTGCACCCAACAGCTGCCGTTTGCACCCCATCCGTGCTATCGTGCCCTATCAACTCTTACGCGGGGGCCAGATCAGCCCGACACACTCGCAGTCCGTCTGCGTTAGAAGCAACAATGGACCAGTGAATATACGCAGCTCAAGTCCTCCTAGTCCGACACCGAATCCTGGTATAAATGGCACTGGGGAACCGAAGTTAACCACGAGACAGCGACTGTCCCCAGACAACCGCGGCTCATGTTCACCTGATCGGGGTCCACACTCACCTGTTTGCAGAGGTAACTGCTAGTCGTTTTATTTGTCGTTGCTATGTTTGCCTAACGATGTGCTGGTATTACATGACGTTTATGCATTAGTATGTCCCTAAGGATACTATGGTTTTCTTATCAAGTTATTTTGCTCATAGTCAACATGCAATTGAAACAGACTGGGTTGCTAGGAGAACAATAAAACAATGATTGATAGTTTGGGACACTAATCAGAAAACATAGGATATAGCTTGGTTGCATACCAGCAATAACTGAAGTAGGCATCAATCACAAGGACAGCTAGACACTGTCAAGACAGCTCATCAGGTGTCCCCTTGCACTCTCCAGCTGTTGCTTTTCTGGTGTGGGTGGGGGTGGGTGGGGAGTCACTCAAAAGAATACATGCTTACAGTTCTTAGAGGGCCCCACACTCAGAAAAGCAAAGGAACAGGTGTAACAGTCCCATGACAAAGTATCTCTACACACATCTGGAGCATATGGCAAGCCTGTGTGTGTTTGCTTGCACATGGACATGGCTTGCACAAGCAGATGAGTGTTACGATGTTATCATGTGTAGGCTATTGGCCGTTGGGCTATTCAGGTAAGAGATCAGCTTTTTCCATAGCCTTTTCATCGATATTATGTTCTAATCAGCATTGGCAGGCCTAATGCATTGGGATACGCACAAGAAAGTGTATCTGGATCGTGTCTGCTCGGATGTCGTTGATTAGGAGCACACAAATGCACATATTTGACTTTGGATGTGCATTGGTTCCAAAATGTAGGTAATGCATACCTTGGTTTGAACTGTACGTACAAAGATACCGTTGTGTGTGGAGAACACAGATGTATTTACTGTATCAAGTTGAATTGACATGCAACAAATGCTTCCACAAGTACGGAAGACTCGCCTCTATTTCCATTGAAAGAGAGAATAGACATGGTTGATCCTTGCTCAGTCATCCTGTTGTTTTCCCATCACTCTTCCTCACCCATCTGAGTGTGATGGTGGTTAAAGGTTGTAAGGGTGAAGGCCATGGTAATGGGCAACATTCCACCACATGACCTCTAGGTTCACCATCATGACATCATCTTTACACCAAAGTAGGCCAACAAAGAGGCTCTCCATCCCTATCAAAGTGCAGGCTGTGCTGAAATGGCTTCACTCATTGTCACACCGACCAAACTGCAGAGTAAGAGTAAATTTGAAAACAATCATTTTGTAAACTGTAACCTGGCTAAATCTGTCAACTTTGTATACCGAAAGATAGGACTGGAAATTGTGAACTGAATCATGAAATGTTTAAAAATAGTTTTTGAACAACATACATATGGCTTGTAAATTCCAGCCTAGCAAGGTTAGTCTTATTTGGAGCCTAATCACCTTTAACATCTGCGACCACTCCCATTGCTCAACTTCCAGATGAATGTGCAATTATCCTATGATGCTAGCTACTTTGCTGTTGATGCCAGTGTTTGATTTCTTGTGTTGATAGATAATGTGTGTTAAATTGCTGTGTCTGATGCCTGTTTAAATGCTTTGTTTGAAAGTCGACTTCCGTCTTTCTTTAAAGCTAAACTTGTTGTTCATTTGCTCCATTGCTGACTATAAACTGCTGTTGCTACTAGTAAGTGAACACTTAAAACTTGGTGTCACCTACATTCTTGCTAAAGAGATTTGTCCAGGAACCTGTTGTAGGAACAGTCCAAATGACAACCAGAAATGGCCTCTAGCAAATCATTCTAGATTTACTTCAGGAAAGTTGTGTAAATGTTGTCTTATGATCAGGTATGCCCAGTCATTTTCGTTTTCACTACACTGAGGGCACTTGGGAAATAGTTTTAAAACAGCCTCTCACCCTAACTACCTTATAAGGGGTGGGTTAGGTCAACATTTACCTTTTGCCTGTTTGTGTGTGTGTGTGTCTGACCCCTGTATAATAATCCCCCCTCCCCCATCCAACATTAGTTGAACGGTCCAAACTGCAGGTGCGCAGTTCCATCTGGCGGGCGTCTTCACTGGATGCTATCACCGGGCCGTACCTTACCGGCCAGTGGCCTCGCGATTCCCATGAACCCTATCCCTCCTGCATGAAAGACAAAGCCACACAGGTAACTGCGAACAGTCGTACAAAGTGTACACAGTTCTTTTACCAAGGGCTTTCATAAGTTTTCTTTTGGCCTTTACGTCTTGAATTCTGCATTGCACATGGTCATGTTTATTATGCAGGGAAGTTACGACACGTCAAAACCAAAAAATCTCCCCAATTGAACTGACCGTTCAATACATTTTATTTGAGAGCACTTTGGTTTTCGAGGTGGTTGTGAATGAATATTGAATATGTATGATGATGGCAGAGCCACTGACCACATCTGCTCCCTCCACACCAACAGAAGCCTTTCATCAGGCTGAACAGGGACCGGGGATCCTCATTTACATGGGCTTCATCCCTTTAACCCTCCATTCACCACACATTTCATTCTGCAAGTCCTACAAAGTAAAAACTAAACTAGTGTTCCAAACACAGTGGTGGACCAGACTCGACCACACTACAGAACAGCCCCCCACCTCACACACTCACACACAGACAAATACACGTGCACACAAATGTACTGTAAATTCTCAGTTCAGACTACTTTCTGTTAACATGGTTTTCCAAAGGCTTTTTAGAACACAAAAGAGACTAAATGTTCCCAGACTTTTATTGGGTAGCACACAAGTTCAAGTTGGCCTTGTTCTTTGAGCTGTAACGTAGCTGTGTATGGAGGTGAATATGTGTGCACCTGTCCCTCAGGCTGTGGTTCAGGCAAGGAATCCCACTGCTTACCACCTGGCCCTCATAGTGGCTGGCCCGCCTGCCTGTCTTTTGTGTGGGAATTGAGGAGCAGAGGGGCCATACATATGCTAATCAATGTTCCGGGATAGGTCTGTCTGCTCCAGGCCCTGTGGTTACAGAATACAGAGAATGTCTGTATTAAATCTACAGACACTCTGCAGGCTTCAGATTTGCTTAAGCTATTTTGTTTTCCCTGTTTAAAATAGTTTTACTTCAGGCAGTATTGAATAAAGTCATAATGAAATAATTCTGTTTGCAAGTAGATGAACATCAGTTACACAGTACAGATTAAACATTTCAGTTACACTGTGCCCGTTTGTTGTGCTATCACAAAACAGCTTGAAGAAATCGGTACACATATTTCTCAAATATATAATCATCATCACTTACATTTTTTAACATGTATGGGACATGCACAAGGTAAGACAATGATCTCACATAACCCAAATGGATTGTAGATATGTTCCCAGCTTTTCAAAACATGAGTAGCTGCCAAATGATAGCAGTGTGGTATTCTTCACTCTTCATGTGCATTAAAACAAACCAACTTGAATTCCATCTCATACGTGTTCAGCCACAGGCATTATCTCCTGTTGTTGAACCAAGCTGACTTGCACAAGGATGTTGTCTAGGAACCAGTTGAGAAAGGGTAGCTGTTGATAGCCGTTGAACTTAGCCTTTATCTCACTAGGTTATTATCAGGTATAACACCTGGCACAAAAGTCTACATAGCACAAAAGCTACGCCGGAAGTCAAAGCAGCAACATGATAAAATCATAGGACCTCCAAGGTAAACAAAAGTAGGAGTTCTTATGAACAGACAGTATTTATTTAAAGTGAATATCCAGAGGATAAGGAGCCTACATCATTAAACTGCCTTATTGTAGTATACTGACAGTTTCAGACTGACTGGTAGGTTTAAGAACTGGGAACATGCCCTAAACTTATGGCATCCATCTAGTATCTAACAGCTCACACCATTCTACAGACCGTGTTTGCCTCATTCACTGTGTAATAATATTATGTCAACCAGCACCCATAGAAATGTGGGGGTTTGTTTGAAGATAAATGTCACTGATTATATGCTAAATCAAGGGGATGTTTGTGGTTTCAACCATGCTTTTGAAACATTCTCAGTGTGTGTGTCTTGTTTGCATATATTTACATATTCTAACGGTTTCCTTATTTACATTAAGTCTGATAACCACATAGACAGCCGTGCCCTTTTATACCCTTTGTGGATAGATTACAAACTTTTTTCCTAATTGTTGACAGCAGCAGTAGGTTTATATTAGGTCTGTTTAGTGTCTTTAGTACTGTTGCAGAATTGCAGCTATGACCCACACAGGTCTTTGCTTTCATCCATATATGGCTTCTTATTTTACAAATGAAAGGAATGATGTGGATGTATATATTTATCCACAGAGGCTTGAATATAATGTGTGTGCATGTGCGCTTACGTGTTTCAGACGCCTGGTTGTTGGATTGAGGAGGGAGGAGAGCTGGGGAATCCACACCAGCGATCAGCATCCTGGGGAAGTGCAGACCACCTTAAAGAAGTAGGTAACCAGTGTTACTAATGTGCTGAAAGCCTTCCCGTCTCAAGATCAAAATGAACAGGAGCAAAAGTGTAATGGTATCGCTCAGATGAAATGGATCAGAATAACTGCAGCAAGAGTTGGCCTATTTGTTTTTGTATAGCTCTTCTCTAGCCTATTTGTTATTGCATAGCTCATCTCTAGCCTATTTGTTTTTGTATAGCTCTTCTCTGGCCAGCCAGTTGTTACAGTTGTAACAACTGGCTTTCCTATGTTTTTCGCAGGCCCTGTGGTTCAGCCATTGCTCGAAATGTGTTTTAATTGTCAGGATTTGAGGTCAGCCTAAATGTTATGCTTCTGAAGGTTGGTTTCCATTCATGTAGCCCAGAGTTAGTGGCCAACCAACACCCACATGCAGCTATTAGCTCTCCAGCTCCCCTGACCACAGTCTATATTTACCCTCTCTCTGCTGCTACCTTGCATCTCATTGTGGCTTGTTGTTTTGAGAGACAGTTCAGGAACTTGTCTTAAGGGTGTAACAGCCATATCATTCCCCCTTCAGCTTTGCCATGACACGAAAGTGGTGAGGATGAACTGTGATAACCTTATCTGCTTCATAAATGCCTTGCTCCTTATGCAAACCATACATACAATATTTTGTCTTTTTGTTTGGCAGTCTTGCTTAAGTTTTATGCCTGTGACTAAATAGATTTTAGACTTCCTATTTTTATTGAATTGTTATACCTTGATGTACTAACCTAAGTGTTTCTCAAGAAAAAAGCCACGGCAATAAAACAAATAAGAATGTGTCAAAGTGCAGACAGTAGCAGAGTTCAGCAGGCAGTGGCCCAATGACACAGGGCAGGATGAACTTGTTTTAAGCCAGTAATTAAACCCAATAACTCCTTCTCCTGAAGGGGACATTCGGTTACATGCTTTTGTTTTGCAATAGTTAGTCTTAAAATTCCGTTTCATGTCAGATTATTTTTCTTTGACTGTCTTGCACATTTTTATTCTGCATCTAATTGCAATAATTCACTGTATTTAAACCTACCCCTGGTGTAGGCCCGTATAAATGTAATCAGGGTCATTACATTGCAGACATGTTGGGTAAACATCACTTTTGAAGAAGGTTATGGAGTTCACAATAAGCCTCTTCATTGCCTAGACAAATTGAATGCTGTACCATTCAAAACCTAGGGAATCTTGTTAGGGGAAGGACAATCTATAGAGACTAGAATACTTTATTTTCACGGTGTGCAGGATTACACAATAAGTATCTGATTTAGTAGAAACAACTAAGGAGTTTATGCATGTAGACAGTCATAAAATGTTATATGTCTACAATAGCCAGTTTTAGCCTAAGTTACTTTGAGAAGAAGCCTTTCCTTATGTTTAAAGGAGAAACTCCACCATGTTATCATAGCGCAGAATGTACCGTAACAGGTTTTTAAATGAGTCTTCAGAAGTGTTCTTCAACCAACAGTTCGAAGTGTTCACCCGAGTAAAGCAGCCTGGCCTCTTCTGTTCAATCAGCAGATCGTGAAACTCAGACTGCAGCTGCAGCGCACCAAACAGTTCAGCAGGCAGGGCAAAGAGAAGGAGCAGAGCTCTCTGCAGCCACAGGGCCAGCAGCACTCCGCCACATGCCAGTCTCAGGTGAGTGTGTAAGCCTATCATGCCTGTTCCCAAAACTGTAGGACGATACAGAAACGCTCACTCTTATTACCGTACTCAATCTAAGCATTGTATTATGTTGTATAATTAAAAGTGACACTGTGTGGCGGATCGTGTCATGATGACATGATACTGGATCGTTAGTACAAAAAACCTTATTCAAGACTTATTCCACACGTTCACAGTTTTACTACTATGGTAAAGAATAAGGATTTATTGCATTTATAGTCAGTTGGGGAGTGTGCACGTTAGGGCTTAAGGACGTGTACTTATTTCTGGTTAGCTCAGACCAATTGGAATGTACCTTGATTTACAGTAGTGGACATATACTGTGTTTTCTGGAGTGTTGTATTTGATTGAGTTAGTGTAGTTAATGAGTCTCTATTCCTGGTGTTGACTGAGGAGGAGGGAGGGAGAAAGAGACGTGTCTGGGCATGCCCAGTTCTTCTTTAGTGTTTGTGGTTAAATTATATATAACTTTACAGAAAATGCGGATGTTAGCAAATATACATTGTATTGCTCGGAATACACTGAATGACAAGAGTGCGTTTTAGATTTAGAATTCAGACTTGACTTTTATAAAAAAAATATTTAAACCTTTACTCTGCATTCCGTCCAGGCCAAGGTGTTTCCAGTGGTCAACATGCCTGTGCCAAAGTCCCACATATTCAAAGTGCCTAGCAGCGTGGAGGGCATCAACCATGAGCTGGAGAATGTTTTTATCAGAGAGGACTGGAAGCAGGGAATACAGGTACACACTCACAGCAAATCGAATTGCTGAGAGGCAAAGAGAGCTATAAATTGTGTGATGCGGGGTAGTGAACCCAGTGAACCTGAAAATCTATCTATAGCTCACAACACCAGAGCAAACTGCAGTTGTGTGTATCAAGCATGGCCATCGGCAGTTATAGTTGAGTTCTTCCGTAGTTCAAAAGTGCATACGAGGATAGTATGAAGAACAAGACACTACTGTAAGTCGCTCTGGATAAGAGCGTCTGCTAAATGACTAAATGTACTGTACCTGTGCATTGTCTGTATTATGTTACTGTCACTCCTTCCAAGATCCTTTCTCACCCTTTCTCCTTTTGGAACCTCTGACCTGTCAGGCTATGGATGTGTTGGACGGACGCCGGGCACCTTTTCCATCCCATCCTCGTGGGGACGTGCGGGACACGGACACCCAGGCCCCCTCCAGTGGGGGCTCCAGCCCCTTTCCTCAGCGCTGCACCCCGGACCCTCTCCATTTCTCTGATAGCAGCCCCTGCTCTGCAGAAGAGCCTGACAAAGGTGACATTTTTGTACACAGATTCATGGAGTTTATGACGATCGTAATGTTTTTATAGTTCATGCTTTTTCTGCATAGTGCTTTGAGGTTGGCCGTGTCATTAAGATACAGTTCACAATTGATTCATACTTGACCTGTCATCAGATTAGCATTAGCTGTAGCATTGTTGGATTCCTGTGCATGTTGTTGTCAAACAGAAATACTTTTTTAAGTCTGCAATCTTTTTTAAATTAGTTGTATTTCCTGTTTATTCCAGTCGGGTTCCCAGTGAATAGACACAGCTCATAGACACATACAGTACTGTAGATCCATCTCATTTCAGCTTGAAAAAGTGAACGGCCAATAGGATACCAAGAGAAGTTGCTTGAGGCAGATGGGTCACAAACTTCAGGAAGTCAATACATGCAAATGCAAAAGATGTTTTCCCCAAGCATGACTGCTTTATTGTTTATTCATTCTGGTGTGATAAATGTATTACTGTTTTCACTGTACTGTACCAGTGAAATTGAAGGTTATGTATGTACAGTACCAGTACAAGTTTGGACACACCTTCCCATTCAATTGAATGGGACAATGTGTCCAAACCTTTGACTGGTACTGTATGTATATATATATATATATATATGCTATGTTTGTTTATATATATATATATATATAAACAAACATAGCATTTGTAAAGCAGATCCCTAGATGTCATGCAAATGTGCTTGGTTTGTAAATGGAAGTTAAACATTCTATTTTCAGATAGTGGATGCAGTTCACCACTTCTCAAGTTTGCCACCTCCCCTAAACCTAACAACAGTTACATGTTCAAACGGGAGCCTCCGGAGGGCTGCGAGAGAGTCAAAGTTTTTGACGAGATGGTGTAAGTCTTCTCTGTTCTTACGGCCTTTCCTCGCAGTTGCAAGGTTCGATGTATAGAACTGCTTAACCTTCTAGAGAGCATCATGCTTGTGGTTACATATCAGCGTGTAGCAAAAGTCAGTATCGTAATTGTTACGATTGTAATTTCTTAACTTATTTTTTCTTATTGTCCTTCCATGCAGGTCCTGCAAGTCAAAAGGCTTTCCCCTCTTCTCTTGTCCTGACAAAAACAAAGTGAACTTCATCCCCAGGGGCTCAGCCTTCTGCCCGGTCAAACTCCTCTGCTCCTCCTTCTTCTCCTCCTCCTCCACACCAGGTGGCAGTGACAGCGCCGTGCCCAAGGTGACCAGCACCGCCCTGCCTCCTCAGCTCTCTTCAGCCCACTCAGTTCTCTCCTCTATAACCTCTGACACAGGCATCAATACGGACAACAGCACCGACAGTCCTGATACAGACCCTAGCTCTACTAATACCACCACAATCACAGATATTATCAAAAGCCATGATGGCTCGTCACACTTCCTTCTCACCAGCTAGTTTTCAGGTGTGGCCAAGCATCATAGCATAGCTTTTACCTTGTTTTCCTGACAAAAAAAAAGTATTTCCTGGTTCAATTATAACTCTTTCATTTGCCTTGTAACAGCTAGAAAACTGTTTTCTCCATCACTAATTTAGCCTTCTATTCTAGCATTCACTATTCTTAGAAAATTTGAGATCTGACTGTTATAAATGTATTGTGAGTTCTATCAAAATAAAGAAAATCCAAAAATGTTATAAAAGGAAATAAAGATGGTGTAAACGGGAACACATATTCATAGAATTGTTATCTATTCAGATTATTTAGCTGTCCAGTAATACAAAATACTATTTATAATTTGGGTAAGCTTCTTAAGAATATCATATATGTTTATATTGCAAAACTCTATGGGGAAGTACTTAATTTCCAGCAAAACTTTCCACATTTCCCCATTTGTTTAATCAAATAATTGCGTTGTGCTAGTGTAATGGGAAAAAGTTAGCAATTTCTCACACCAGATAAGTCTTATTTAAGGTCTAAAAAGATAGATGTGGAAATAACCAAACAGCCAGTTACAAAGCAGTGTCCCTACATAGTCTTACCCCTAGTGCCACCTTTCTTTTTGCATGTAGATGTTTTCATCCCTCTGCCTTACTCATGATTTGAGTTATCCCAACACCGTATAGAAATTGTACAAATCTTACCTTGAGGTAAGCACCCATTTGGGATACAAGATATAATTGTAGGAAAGGTAGAAAGAGGTCCACAAATAGGAAAAGCATCTGACTGCAACAGGCTACACACAGCCTCACTTCAGGTCCCTCAGAAGAATTTACTCAGGTCAGTTTAGGACTCACAAGGTCACACAAGGACTACATTGACCATCTCTTTAATTTATGGGAGTGCTCCAAAGCGTTTTTTTTTTTTTTATCTCTGCAGGCAATTTCTGACACCAAATCTAGGCCTATGTAGGGCCATGGATACATATGTCCAGTCCTACAACAAAAAATACTTCTCTGTAACATTAGCTTCCCCTTGCAACTAGTTTCAACTAGTTTACCAATTATATCCTTACAGTGCCACAGATCCAAAACAGGCAGTTGTATTACGTTCTGTTAAGTTGTGTTACTAAAACAGAGCATGAAACAAAATAAATTTTAAATAGTAAATTGCCATTATTATATAGATCAGTTAGGATTTTTGGTACACAACTGATGTTGTGTTTTTGGGTCAAATCACTTAATTGCAGAGATTGAAATCGAATCAATTATTGATAATAAGAATGTATTCATTTATTCAATTAATAAACCTACACTAATACACATTGTCCATCACTGAACAGGAGGATCCAGGCAACTGTGTGTAAAGTATGTGCTTAATGAAATTGTATTTTGAAGTATGTACAAATACAATGTACAAACCTTTTGACAATATGATTGACAGATTAATTATGTCATCTAGCCATGTTCATTCGTACAATTTCTGGTATACTTTAAAGTAATTGCAAATATAACACACACAGAAAACAATATGCAAAATTCCTCTCAGACCTAGTTGGATCTTCCTATTGTTAATTTCACAGCTACATGATACATTGGAATCATACTAACCATTGTGAAGCAGAGTTCAGCAAAGTTTGCCAAGTTTGGAACTAATATTTCATTTCACATGTGTATTTAATGTTTTGTAAGTAGACTTTTTTTCAATAAAATTGACAAAAATACCACTTTGTGTTCATACTTTTTAAGGCTGGGCAGGGCAGTTATATTAAGTATAATTATTACAGGCTTTATTCTTTTTATTTACAATATAATCATATAATGAATGATATACCTATGATATAAGGTAACTAAAGCATAATATGTTTGAGTCTGAGGCACATCATTTACCCAAATAAAAATACAATTGTTTACATCTTGCAAGCATCAAAATGTAATTCCTTGTATTTCCTCACAATATTTATTATTATTGGTAAATGCTAAAGGGGTAGTTAGAATATCTAATAATGTTTGTTTTAAGGCATACAGTACTTGGATTGGTAGAATTGTAGTTATGCAGAATTCAGTTTTAATTTCATTCAACAGTGATTGCCCAAAAGGGTACACTTTACTCTCATTGTGAACATGAAGTAGAGAAAAAGTCCAAAAATATACGTTTTACACTGATTTGGTTAAGCAGGCAATGCAACAGCTCTTCTACCTGTAGGTGCAGTGGTATATGTGTGGCTGTCTTTTTATTTGTTATCCTCAACTCCATTAGACTTGTTTACATAATGAACAAGCCAGATCACTTTCAATAATCCAATGTTGACTCTGTCCTTGAAATAATTTTACAATCGTACGAAGAAAAAAAACATGAAACATGCAGCTATTGTTAGATGGATTTTTAGGCACAAACTGACATGTTTACCCCATGCTTGTGTAATATATTCTGAATATCTTCTATTGTGGAAGTTGAAGTATAGTTAGGGTTTTCAACAATGTTTACCATACAAAAATATTGATGAATCATAATGCTTAGAATTTAAAGTAGAACTTAATGCAGAGCATACAGTACTTTGGTAGTTAAAACATCTTGAACAACATTCACCTAAACTGTCAAATTCAAATACACAAGAATCGCCTCATACTCTGTTTCGCTATAAACTGGTCCGGGGTAACCATGGTTTAGAGAAATGACCCCAAAACTTTTGCTGACCATAAAAGATAACCATGTCTTGTGCAATAATATTGTCGAGAATGCATCTATGCGTTGTGAAGCTCGTGATCTTTCCGACCCACAGCATCAGGGTTTGATAGAGGGTCAAGATCAGCAAACAGATTGAACCAGGCTGAAAGGTTTTGAGATGTCTCTGGTGTCTCTGTAAGATAGAAATGGAGAAAAGCCACGGTCAGACATTGAAGAAATACCTTAATTTAACTTTTCATGGAAAAGCAATATACAAAAGCGGGGGCATTAGGCTGGACATATTTTTTATGAGCTAGACCCTTTTCTTTCAAATAGTTTCATATGTTTTCCTTGTTTGGCACACCTCTCACTGCTGGCCTGCAGGGGTGCTGATTGGCTCCAGATTGCTCTGTTGCCTGGACGACAGGCTGTGGTATGCTCATGGCCCATTCTGAAATGGAGATGCAGATTTAGATTTGAGGGTACACTCATAACACAACAAAGCATGTTCTGTGACAAGACATTTAACCTTAATTATATTTAAAAAGTGTCATAAAGAAGAACTATTGCAAAATGAGACAATAAGTGCAAATCTTTTTTTTTTTTACCCATGTCCTCTCCAGCAACCTACAATATATCTTATTTTAAAATTGTTGTAAAGCATCTGCGCAACATTCATGGCCTCCTGATGAATAAGATGTTTTATAAGATGAGGTATTGGTAGTCTTTGCTCAGGGCAAAATTTAAATGGAAAAGGTTATTTGTTCAAATAAAAAAACATGCTGAAGCTTATCACTTAGCATTCTTGAGCCTATTTTTCGAATGTCAAATTGATTCATGGGCAGGTCACAGCAACATTGCAATAGAACTGCTACCTGAGTTGCAAGGGATGTAGGTTCTCCATCATTCTCTTTATACCAGACACAATCTGGTTGAACCATCATTTTACACACTATTCCTCACATTGTACCACTGTCACACACAGAGACACACAATATCATAACACAACCTCTGACCTGAGATGCTCGACTGGAGGTTGTTCATATTCTGGTCCAGGAGATGGGATGGGAGGAAGAAGGAGTCTTCATCTTCCTGCTGAGATTCTGCTGGTCTACTTCCCTCTGACATCCAACCCTCTCCAAACACCTCACTCCACTCCCGCGAGAATTCACCCTCATCCAATGATGTGCTGCCCAGGATCTCATTCAGCAAGGCCATGCTTTCCCTTTCTCCCTCATGCTCCTGATATGTTGAGAGTAGATCCTCAGATCCTAGAATCAGTCGATACATTATTGAAAAAACATGCTCCCCACTTCTATTTAAAATTACATTATGGATATTAATGGACTCAAAGTGAAAGTATAGTTGCTTTGTACTGCATTTCTTTGGTCTTTACTCAAAAAATGACAATAAAGTTGATTAAAATCACCTGGAATTTGTCTTCTTAAATCCATGTCTTCAAAGAATTTGCCAGAAACTGCTTTGCTTTGAGCTGCAAATGAAACCGTTTTTGTAAAAAAAACAAACATCATAATCAGCTACTACTTTGTTGTGTGAAGGACATCTTTTACCTTCTTCGATGGACTCTTCATTGGGGTTTTCACTTTCGATTGAGATGAGCCTATGGACACAGTACATGACGAAAACATGTAACTAACAACTTTTCTGTTCTTCCAAACAAGCACTGTATGATCTTACATGTTTGAAATAGTGTCAATATTTGCACTCACTGGCCATCTGCAGTCTGGAGAGGTTCCTCTCCAGCCCGAGTCTTTGCTTTAACTCTCTTCTTCCCCTTTTTCTTCGATCCCTGAGCTGACAGTTTGTCCATGGGGTCTTGAAGATTCTGTCAAAACAAGCAAGAGCAACAAACTGTATACTGACTTCTGATACTATGATACAGCTTCACTGAAGGCCATCCTCACCTTGAGCGTAGAGAACTCATAATGCTGACAACCCTTAAAGCTCTCGTGAATGGCGGCCATAGTGTGAGACGTCTTCTCCCAGAAGTGCAACAGAGTCGTCTGGAATTATAATAATAAAAAAAAATACCTTTTTTTAAACACACATTCAAAAAATTTCCAAACACAAACAGGGTCATTACCAATGTGTAAAAAGCAATTTTTTGTATGAACGTGGCAAAATGTATGGGACAAGTATGGAGCCCTCCCCAGTGTTATTATAACAAAGCTGAAATAAATAAATGCACTTGGTGTGTGAATCATATGTTCATATGTTTGTGCTGTACCTGGTATATGGTTAGAACATGGGAGAGCAGATTGCAACGACTCGCTCCTAACAAGTCAACTTTCTGGCAGACATCATTCTTCAGTTTGTCAAAGCTTGTTTTAGTCGTGCGTACTTGCGTTTGAACCTGTGATGAAGAAAGTATAAGATATGTTTGCCACTGAAATCACATAAAACCCAATATGATATACTATGTAGGTCAGTATATGTATACATAGTTACACCAGAGTGTAACTAATACAAAACAATAGGTTTGCCGATGCAGTTAATAAAACCTTTATTGTGTATATTATGCCCTCTAGTGTGACTAGTGTGTAACAGACTCAACAATTTACAATTCAACCATGCTTTTTGGGGGATTTTACGGAGTGCTATTTACGGACCTTGCGGAATTTCTCCATCTGTTTGTGTGTGTCAGGATCAAGTTCCTGAGACACATCTTTCATCCAGAGTAGAGCTCCGCGGTATTCTGTTCTAGACTGCTCCATCCGGTTCACCGTCAGCCATGTGTCAGAGATGGCCCGGTAACGGAAGGTCTCCACCTCCTGGTAGAGCCGACACAACGGCTTCCGCAGAGCCAGCCTAGGGACAACCAGACCACGTACTGCTCACTGCTAAAACAGAACACTACATAGTTGTCAGCGTTGTCTTATCCCATTTACTGCTACAGCATATCTTTGTAAAACAGCACTCTGACACAAAAACAATCCAGTTCCTCTGTGCATCATGAGACAACTTTACAATATTCTACCTCTGTTGGGAGGAAAAGCAGAGGGCTTTCCCGGTGGCTTGCATGATCTTGCCTGCCCTGGTCTTGTTCTCTGAGCCCTGGGAGCGAAGGAAGCGGCCCAGCTCATTCTCCTCCTGAGACAGAACTGCAGATATATGGGAACATGTAGTACAGTTTGTGATTCTGCCTCCATGATGGAAATGGCAAGCAGAATGTGTGTCTAACACAGCTTTTGTGAGGTGGGGTTTTAACACCAACTCAACATGGGAAGAAATGAGAAGATATGATCATTTTTGAGCAAATGTGAGTTCTGCCCCATGTGCATGTGGCTAAAGAAAACTCACAGCATATTCTTCTCTGATACTGCTCGATTACCTTCAGCAGCTCCATACATGTTCTCTGGATAGAGTGGAACACCTACAGACACATTCACATATCACAAATCTCAATGTACTCATCGTCATCCTACTGTATCAGCAGAGGGTTGGCGTGGTGATGATAGGCTTGAATAGTTTTAGCTTATTTTTTGATACCACTGTACATCTTACATCCACAGGAAAGTGTCCAATACAACATGACTACACAGTTCATGTAGCAGGATGGGCAGATCATCAAGTGAGAGGACAATAGGACATCCAGGAATTCCAGATGTTATACTGTATGTAGTTCTCTGAACCTCTCACCTCCAGTTTGGCGTCCAAGTCTGCGTCTGATGCCACCACATGTTCATCCTCTTTCTTTCCAGTGACCTTGATGAGCGCCTGCTTGGTTTTCCAGTACCTCTTCTGAAACTTGTTCACGACAGACGAGTCCTGGCTTTGGATAAAGCGGTCAAAGTATTCCCTGGAGTAGCCACTGCAGAAATACAGGAGAACTTCATATTACAACTGTGTTAGCTGTTTACGTCAATTAACACAATTAAATGAGGCTGTAAATAACTTGTTAACATTTTTGTATACTCACTAATTGCCTCCCTCCATTTTTCAAGGTTACCTGAAACACATGAAGATATGATGACAAAAGGTGTGTACACATTTACCTGACATCTCAGGTTACATGCCTGTGTATAGAGCCTATGTGTTTCACCTGCCCAGCATTAAACATTAACCAAAAGGGCTGCTAGCAGACGAGCAGGCCATCTGTTCAGCCCCAATTTCAGTTTGATTTATCTATAAAACATGTTTTCAGCAGTTCAATCAAATACAGCTATTAATCGAAATTGTCTCATTATTAATAGTGCACTGTTATTTCTAAATTATGGACGGATAGACAAATAGATTTCCCAGCAATGCTCTCAGATTGAATGAGAGGCCTGCTTGGGCGCTCCTCGCATCATAGGCTACCTGACGATAACAGACGGATAGCCTGGATTTTGGCAAATGTATTATGTTTTGTGTCTATGAATAATTGCAATGTCCGGCGTATGTACCCAACCGCACAAGAACAAATAGCCTACGAAGGCTTCAAAACACAATCGTATGGAAACAAGACGGTGCCCTCTCGGCTTCTTGATATTTGTATAACTGAAAATATTCATCAATAAACATTTACTTAATATACATACCTTATTGTGTCGATGGAATACCATTCATATATTTGAATCCCCTCCAAACCGTCGGCTGTGTGTAATGATACAGCTGCGTCTCTTTTCAATCCTTGCGCAGAAAACTGGGTGACGTCATTATCTTTTACCCACTCTCCCATTTTTAAGTGAGCAAGGGCGGTGTGGCACACGGTGATGAAATACATGTATCCTATGTGGTATTTGTAAATATTACCAGAGATGGGAAGTAACAAAGTACAAATGCTTCATTATTGTATTTTAGTAGATTTTTTTTCTGGTGGGAGTCAGGTGGCTGAACAGTGAGGGTATTGGGCTAGTAAACTGAAGGTTGCCAGTTCGATTACCGGCCGTGCCAAATGACGTGTTGTCCTTGGGCAAGGCACATCACCCTACTTGCCTAGGGGGGGAATGTCCCTGTACTTACTGTAAGTCGCTCTGGATGAGAGCGTCTGCTAAATGATATCAGTACTTCACTAGTAATTTATCTGACAACTTTCACTTAACTTTTTTACACAAATATCTGTACTTTCTACTTCTTACATTTTCAAACCAGGCTAATTACTCATTTTTTTCTGTATTTTGTGGCATGAGCGTGACACTAAAAAAGGTAATGGCTTCTTCTTTTTACTAATGTGTCAAAATCCATGCTTGTTTACTTTAACATGAGTGTAGTCAGTACTTCAACTTTTACCTGAGTCTTTTCAAACGTGAGTATCTGTACTTCTACTTGAATGTTTTTGTTGTTGTACTTTTGCCATCTCTGTATTACGATAGTTGTAGTTTGAGCTGCTAATAGTTTTACTATTATATAACATAATACATGAGGAGATGAAGTCAGGTTTAGAATTATTCACTATAAAACAGGACTGGAAGGCAAAAGTACACTGAACCAGCAGTTCACTGCAAAACACTGCTGTAAAACATGTGGCCATAGGATGGCAGCACAACTTCAGGTAGGTATACTCATCACATCATGTCCATACACTGTAGGACCCACACTACCACTTAAACAAGATTATGCTTCTGTGGCAGAAGTCTATTAAATTGTGATAGAAATTGTTTCCATTCATCCTAGCTTGAGGGAATTCCTTATACCAACGGTGAATATTGATCAAATTGATTCACGATCATAAACATTGTGTTTACTCAATTTAAGATTTCTCCAGCAATGTGACATGTGACAACAGTGATTGATGATATACACAGATACAATGCATGTTTTATAAAGGATTGCGTTTTCTTGTACTGTCTTGTTATAAAGGCTATTGGAACACAGATGCTTTCCACACAACATTACAACCAAAATAGTTGCATCGCTTCTGCACCACAAGTCTAGAATCGACCGTGGCAGTTGCAAACGGGACTTGGCAACATCCTAAACCCTCAACCTCTGACCTCACCAATGGTTGGTAGCCTCTTATCTTTGTACTTTATCTCCACTGATTCCCAGTACATACTGCTTTCCTCCGGCATATCTAGTCCGCATAATGCACTTCCAAATCTTATCTCCAAGACCTAAATGTTATCAAAGCCATTGGTCTACTTAAACTTGACAAGATAAACTAAATGGCCGAAAGCTTTTTTTTCTGAGATCGAATTTAATTAGGAGAGGACTAAGCAGTAAGGTTATGAATTCTTAAGTGATCTCTATCACACCGGAGACTTCCTGATTGATTTAGTCTTTAACAGATGACATACAACTACCCTTGCTTTTGTTACAGCTATTCTGAGCCCTGATCGTTTTACAGCCCAGTGGCGATTTTAGACCCTTTTTAGGGGTGCTCAAGCACCCCTAAATTTCATTTCAGCACCCCTAAAAATAATAATAATAAAAAGATATTTATATATTATTGTTTATTATCATTTGATGCTGGTAGAAAGGGACTTTCCTTAGTTGTTTCATTCATTCAATATTTTGCATAATAATCCATAAATGTTTAAATTGTTATCCAGTAAAATTAGGGATTTATTACAGGCATGCAAACTCCTCCCCTTTAGGTGAGACTCACCTTTTTGAAACCAAAATGGGTAACCTACGTGATTCGTGCAGATCCGATGAGATCAGAGGCAGTGTGGGGAGAGGTTTACAGACCCATCTTACATAATCTAGTAGAAACAATTTTAATACAATATTAAAAATGATGTCTATTGGATGTGTGTTAGCTTTACAGTAAGTGATGCTTTTGACTTTTGCTTTTTAAAGTAGTTCAACACAGGTAATCCCGTTTGTTTAATTGTTTTTTATGATGTATGCTATACAACAAATGTCTTTATGGGAAAATCAGAATCAGAATCAGAATCAGAAAGGGATTTATTCGCCATGAAAGTTTGCACAGACAAGGAATTTGCTTTGGCAGGAAGGTGCATACAATAAACATATACCTAAAATTTAAATATGTGGACTAACTATACTAAGGGTACATAAACTAGCAGTACTAAGTGGGATAAATATAAGTTGCCGTAAATTACAATATAAAAATACAAAAATACAAATATTACAAAAAATACAAATGTACAAGATACCATGTTGTGGTGCAGTGCAAAAGCAGTGTGTTTTAAGCAATAAGTCATTTGAGTCAGTGTGGTCCCTTGGCCTTGTTGAAGAGGCCAACAGCGGAAGGGAAGAAACTGTTTTTGTGGCGTGAGGTATTGGTCCTGATGGACCGCAGCCTTCTGCCGGAGGGGAGTGACTGAAACAGGGAGTGTCCAGGGTGGGAGGAGTCGGCCACAATCTTCCTCGCTCGCCTCAGGGTCCTCGAGGTGTGCAGGTCCTCGAGGGTAGGCAGATTGCAGCCAATCACCTTCTCAGCAGTACGGATGATACGCTGCAGTCTGCTCTTGTCCTTGGCAGTGGCAGCAGCGTACCAGACGGTGATGGAGGAGGTGAGGATGGACTCAATGATGGCTGAGTAGAAGTGCACCATCATTGTCTTTGGCAGGTTGAACTTCTTCAGCTGCCGAAGGAAGTACATCCTCTGTTGTGCTTTCTTGATGAGGGAGCTGATGTTCAGTTCCCACTTGAGGTCCTGGGAGAGGATAGTGCCCAGGAAGCGGAAGGACTCCACAGTGTTGACTGGGGAGTCACACAGGGTGATGGGGGTGAGTGGGGCTGTGTTCCTCCTGAAGTCCACAACCATCTCCACTGTCTTAAGAGCATTGAGCTCTAAGTTGTTCTGGCTGCACCAGGTCACCAGGTTGGCCGCTTCCCACCTATAATCAGACTCGTCTCCACCAGAGATGAGCCCAATAAGGGTGGTGTCGTCCGCAAACTTCAGGAGTTTGACGGACGGATGACTGGAGGTGCAAATGTTGGTGTACAGGGAGAAGAGCAGAGGAGAAAGGACGCAGCCCTGAGGTGATCCATCCAAAAGAACATGACATTGTTTACAAGAGCACAAATTCTACATAGATCTAGCCTCTTAATTTTGGACAAGTGCACCAGATTCATGCGTTTAACTTAATAAATTAATAAATTTTCTTCTGGGGGAGCATGCCCCTGGACCCCCCTAGAGGGTCGGGGGTTTGCCCTATCCTTCTCACCTTTTTTACCCCTGACCTGTTTGCATGCCGGTTATTAGCAAGGGGGTTTAGCACTTTTGCAAGGCACTGTATTCATGTCACATTCTCATTGGGGGCTGAGCACCCCTAAAGGTCTGATCCTAGAATCGCCCCTGCTACAGCCCCTTTCCTCACACTCTACCATGCAAGAAAATGTCACAACAGATGACCAACAGATGTAAACCAAACATTTAGTAGTGGTCAGAACACTGGCACAACCCTTATTTAGAATGGTCACCACGTAACGCCATTAAATTAATACATCTGTAGCAATTGCGCAATTGACTTTTACCTCTGTAATTAAGACTGGTTATGGGGAACCAGCCATTTCATATTGGATTGTAGCATTATCAGTTATTCCGATGAAGTATGGAATCTTTGAATGCAGTTTTCTCCATTATGACTTTTTGCCACAGGTCAACTTGATGTAACTTCAGTTGTGACAAAGATATCTGAGTGATTTAAACATATTTGTATTCAGCAGAGTTTGTAATTTCCAAAGATGTATAATACCTAGAAAGACTTCTGAAGAAATGTTCACCATGTGAAGGGTTTCCCCAGGCCGCCACACATTTACTTTGAGAACAAGTCAGATCCTTCACACCTTTCTCACGAAATGGTGCCCACTTCTACCCACATTTTCGTCACTAAGTCACCATAATTCATTTAGATCCTGAGTAGAAATCCTCAGTGCCCAGTCATCACTTGTCTGCTTGGTGTTTGAAGATTAGTGTGCTCAGAGGCATCCTCACTGGACATTCAGGCAGCTTAGAGGCCAAAATCCATAATCCTTACCCTTCATGGAATTCTCCATGCACTCCAACATGCTGAAATATGGCCCTGCAGCAGCAGGCATGCATGTCCCAGGAAATAGAACACCCAGGCTAAGATATCTGGATATCACAATGCAGAGGTCTGGGTAGGGAACTGAAGTTAGGGTGACGGCTACTGTGAAAACAGTTCTAAAAAGGTGCAAAAATGATGTAATCGAATAGCAGTAGTGTATGGTCTTAAATTGCTGGTCTTTTTTCTGCATCATTATTTAAGTGTAATGACAAATCCAATCCAGCTGACCAACCACGCAAGTTATGCAGGTTAAATATACCCATTTTTCTTTGCTTGATGTATGTTGCTATTGTGTCCAGTTGTGCCAGATAGCTCCTCAATCCATATCACTTGGATTGGAATTTTCAGCTGAAAAAGCTAGTTACTGCAAGTGGTTGCTGAGGGGAAAATAAAGTAAACCAAGGCCTGCGTGGAATCAGCCAGTCGGTCCAACGTTCTGATTACACTTTGAGGGGCTGTCAATCCACAAAGGAAAAACTCTGTGAAGGTCTTTGAAGTTCATGCAACAAACCAAATGTATTATCGTAAGGGATTTTTTAAGAAGTTGTTTACTCTGCTCATGAGATTCAACCATTTTGGAACTCCTGTATCTTTAAACCTACATAAATCTATACCTACAAGGCCAAAGCTTGTCTGCTGTTGATACTTCATCTGGAGAATGAGAATCTGGTGATAAACCTTTCACCTCTGTACTGTCCTGCCAGTGACCAGACCATCTTTCAAGTCTTTGTCGCAGCAACTACTAGACTGAGACAAGTTTCCTCAAGTTTATGCAGCTGATGTACAGTATGTTGCTGTATGTTGCATTGTACAGAATATGTTTCCATGCTTTAGAAGAACCTTAAATGACTTCAACTTGATTAAAATGTGTACAAACTTCTATTTTCTTAACATTGTAATCTCACAATTTATGAGGTACAAACATTTGCTACAAAATGGTTACCCTTGGAGAGAAACAAGGGTAGCCTTTACTCTTCCCAGTGCTGGACTGTAGTTCTGTGGCCTTGCTGTTTGGCATGCTGTGTGGCACTGGGGGCAGATATCACGTCACAGTGTTGGCATAGATCTGAACTTGTTCAAGGTTACTTCTTGATTTAATGGTGATGCATTTTATAAAAGTGCACCATCCCTCTCTCTCTCTGTCCCACCTAGTCGATCTCTGTCACAAACAGTGGCTGTTCATCTCATCTTTAGTAGAGGGTGCACCAGGAGAGGTTATTAGACATAAATCAATTGAAAGCCAACCCCCTGCTCAAAAACCTTCTGACTTTGATTGTTTCACAGCCATAATCTGAAACAGGTTAACCAAGCAAATTACATTTAGTTGATGTTATTAGGTGTGCTTGTGCTTCATTGTGAGAATTCTAAAGAATCCACATATGAGAATTATTTACAAATTCAGATTAAAATACATTGTTTTAGTTGTAAATGTTTACTGTGAGTTGTACAGTAGTATCTACATATGTTCTTGGGTGGTCCGATTGTTGTCAAATTCCGCCACATATGATATAGGATTAGAAATCAACCATTCACACAAGACCTAAATAACACTGCTTTCCTAAGAGCAACAAGGTGGCGAGATGTTTACATTCCAAATGCAGCGGGAGCTGTGGGAAAGAATTAAACAGAGCGTAAACTTAATTTCATGTTGCCACAATTCATTCTTTTCACATGGGATTTAATAGTATTGTTCGTTTGTCAGTCTACTTAGGGGTGGAGTGCTCATACCTGGTTCTGCCTGGGGGGCATTAGCTCAGACTAATGAAATGAGTCTATCCTCGGTGGCATTTTAATCTATTCACTGAAAAAGCAATTGACAACCCCACAGTATGTGCATTAGGATAGCTCCACCGCCAAAGGACAGCTGTCACTAAAGCAATTAAAATGACAAAGGTTAATTAATTCTCTGTAGTTTCTCCTGATATGAGACATTCACAATGAGTGAGTTTTCATTTTCGGGAAAGTAATACAGAGACCAATGTATTAGTCATTCAAAAAACGACATGCCTTTGTCTGATAAAGCCTTTAATATGTCAATACGGTATCTCACATATAAATTAACCTCAAACATGACACAAATTCTGCACAGGACATGATTTGAAAAACCATTAATCAGCTACTTTAATGATAGTTATTTAATATATTATATGAAGCTGTGTGTTGCTACACTAGTATGGCGTATGTTTTCTGTGAAATTACCCAAATTCCTGATGAATTTACCAAAAGAACTTAGGCAATCATGCTTTGACTACGGTCCTAAAAAGGAAAGGTCCACTGATAATTACCAGTCTAACTACCACTGACACCAGAAGGAAGAATCCCAAGAACTTTCTAATCCACCTAAATGTCAGTACCACGTTTACAGCCCTCCTCCCTTGTGGTTCTCCAGTGGCTGCCAAAAGGCCAGTGGTTAGTCATCTGTTTACTCCTGCAGCTGCTGGGTGTCATTGGGACTCTGAAGGAGAAATCCCATGATTCTCTTTGCCATTTCTGACAGCTCCCACCCGGCCCACATTAATCAGGGTCTGTGGGAGAGCCAGGGGAGAGATGAGGGGCATGGATGAAGCTGGCCCAGGACAACTGAACCAGGGGAGACGATCTGGAACCAGAGATATGGCAGACATCATAACATCAGTGGTTGTGACACCGTTGAAGAAGAATGATAAGGGTTTATGTTCAGAACAATTGAATATGTGCACAGGAGTTGCTGTTTGGTAAAGGTTTTCACAAAATGTCTCTTGAATTGTGTTTCAATGGAAAAATTGGTCAAACAGTATAATTTCAAGCAAGTCGTTATTTTTTATTTTTTTGTATTGATGGCAGATGAATAATCTCAATATATAAGACAGGTGTCGGACTTGGGTGATCTCCTCATTACACTCCCTACACATAGGTCCCTTTCTTTCAATAACTGATTGAATCTATTTTCAAGTGCATTTTATACATATACAGTAGATCTACAGACAAAGAGTAGAGAGCAGGGCCATTTTCCATTTTCCTCATAAAAATGTTCTTTGCGCAATGCATATTCCTCTAAATGCCTCACAATCTGCTATAGGCATCACATTTTCATAATGAAAGTTTAATAGCCAATTCAATATAATTACCAACCATGGTGTCAGAAATGATGATGGTGTTACAATGCGTGATATACCCTATTGTCTGAGGGTGTGCTTGTTGTCATTATATTAAATTGGGATATTATAGTAGATACCATTTGCTATGGTTTGAATTGTTCTCATACAACAAATTTTGATCTTTTTTTTTGTAATTTTTAAATATTAAAGTATATTTTATTCACACTAATGATATTCCTCCATAAATAAAGAAAAAAAACAGTATTACCTTCTGGCCGAATGGCATTCATATTAGATCTTATTAAACCTTGTTGGACTGTTTTCTGCATGTACCATAAAACATTCTGTGTAAACAATACACAATTTCCGTTTACATTATACATTTTCTCATGCATGCAACAAACACATCCAAGTGTTAATTTACCCTTACTCACTTCTTAGTACAGATATGATTCTAGCTTTTGATTTCTGCACTTTAATACATTAAGCTGACCTCCAATTGTCCAACAAAGACCAGAAAATAAGGGTAAAAAAAAGACAAGACTCATGGAAAAGGTGGAAGATATTCTATCAACAAAGACAATTTAACTTCCACTTCAGTTATTTACACAATTACAATCAACAAACCTTTGGAAAGGCTCAGACTGGATTGTTTTCTTTTGAGAGCCAATATATACTTGATAAAAACACGAGGAGAGAATATGCATAGGCTTGGAAATGTTGCGACCTAAAGCTCTCACAATGGCCAAATGTAAGGTCTGAACGACACAGCCAACTCGCAAGCAGCAGAGATACAGAAGCTTTTGGAACCACCAGTTAACATTCTACATCATCCCTGATTTCAACACAACTCAATTTGTCACCTTCCAGGATGCAATGCCCTGCTCCTGTGCCTTTCCTATAGCCAACCTATCAGAAAATCATCCAGTAGGGAGGTAGGGAGTATCACTGTGGTAGTTGTAGTCAGGACACACTTTCTGCACTAGCTTGTAGTCGGTGCTGTAGAAGGCGATGTATATGCAAATGACTTTGAAGGGCTTGGAACATAGCCAGGACACGTGGCTCTGGGTCTGTTCCTGAGGGCAGCTCTGTGAAGGGTCGTGGGCGCACAGCGAGTTCCTACTGCCCTTCTCCACCTTCTCGTACTCCACTCTGCAGTTGAACAACTTGATGTCTTTTGGCTCGAGAGTTGACTGTTGCTGCTGATGAGGCTTGAACTCCACAGCCTTGGTTGGAGGAACCAGTCCTACTGACACGTTGCCCTGGCCTGTGGCATTATGTCGGAAGTAGACACTAAATGTGCCATTGCCATGGTCTACGATTTTTCCAGTGATCAGCAGATTGAGCTTGACTGTCTTGATGTTGGAGTGGAAGTCACCCCATCCAAACATCTTTTTGAACTTGCCTGTTTTAACTATGGGTCTCCTCTTGACCCGGGAACGAGGAATGTGAAGGTTGGTGGAGTTGTGAAACCAGTCCCAAAGTTCCTGTTTGGAGTAGGGTTCTGACTCACCATAGTTCAGGTCCAGGGTGGTGAGGTTCTCCTTGCCATAAAGTGTCTGGGACAGTAGCCGACTTATGGAAAACACTTTGCCATTGCTTGTCCAAAAGTTCCTCACACTTGATTTAGAGCTATCTCTAAGGTCTGAGCTTGTTGAAGTGAATGGATGATGGATACTTGAAACCTGTAAAAAGAACAAAGGAATTTTGTTATAAGAATTACTCCATTAAAAAAAACTAGCAGACTTTTGATTGGATGACCCCGAACAACCCTGAAAGTCATTGATACAATCCATAACACACAGTATCAACAGCTTCAAATACTACATTGTGTCTTTTATAAAGAGTAAAGATATTTCTGCTGAACATGGAGATGAATGAAGCGCTTCTTCAATAGACATGATGCTATACCACACTATTACCTGCTGAATGTGGCCTGAATGGATGATTGATGATTCCTTCAGTCTCCCCCTTCACAATCACACAGGTGAGTGAACTACGATTCCCAGAACACCCTATGGAGAATGGTGACAGTGATACTCTAACCTCTAGTGGAAAACGTGACAGCCGATCTATCTGGTGAAGCTTTTACATTTTGTACCTTTAGCCCCAGATCAATACTCTGAAAATAAGGTATTCTCTCATTCAGAAAGTTCACTGCATGACATTGTGTTAGGCCATTGAGATTGCAGTGATAAAACTGCAACAGCTGCAGATGTAATGGGTCAAGGTGCCCATTTCTAACAGACATTTGAGTAAAAAAACTAAAACCTTTTAACATTAAAGAAAAATATGTCAAAGATCACCCAATAGATCACCCAATAGATCACCCAACACAACAAAGAGCCAAAAAGCTCTGTAGGTAAAGGTGAACTATATTCCATGGAATTTCAAGACATTGAGGTTGGTCAAATGACTAAGTAAAATGATTCTTCCAGAACCTGGTACTTTCCTTTACAAGTCATTACAATTGATCAATTTTGTGTAAAGAGAAATTCAGAAGTTCGGTAACATTTTGTGAAAATGACTAAACGAGAAGTTTTATCAACTCAGAGAAAAAAGGACTGAATCTCAATGAGGGTGTGCTTGTTTGAATTGTGAAAATGATGGTACATCTTTTCACTATTAGCATTATACAGCATGTGTCCTGTGGATGACAAGTTGCTAATACTAGACAAGTTGGTTTAAAACTGAAAGCACATTGTGGAAACCTTACTTCATAATTTACCTTTTCTCAGTAGCCTGGCATTAAGTGAATCCTTTCCTGATACGTTCAATCAGGATTGATTGTTATAGCTGTTTTGAAAAAAGATTTACCATAACTTTACCATATGGGTCATGCACATTCCCCATGTAGTTTACATATGGCTTGGACACGGAAGGAATTCAAAATGTGTATGTGTTTATGTTGACTCGATAGTGTATCATGGCCATGGGGAAACTATCATACACACTTGTGAAACCATATCAACCCTCAGAGATACCAGGGGCACAATTATCACCGTGACCTGAACTGAAAGTAAGGGGTTTTGTGGTGGGGGAGTTGGGGATGGGGAGTGGTTCAACTCACCCAGAGGATAAATTCATAATCATATTATTTCACACACGACTTGGTTCAAAGGCGTCCAAAATAAGTTTTGCAAGATTCCCATGGGTCTGTCAATCTGTCAAAGGGGCTGGAGGCGAAAGCTTAGGATGCGCAGAGCACGACACAATTACCAACACTCCATTAAAGCATAGCCAAGCAATTTAGAAGCACAGTCTGAGCACATCAAGTGTTACTATGAGATCTGCAGGTTCTGCTTGTATTGTATTAAATAAAAATGAAAATACCAATTGCCTTTTGATACAATGGATACAACTGTGGCTTCAAACCAGGAGAGAATTTGAGTTATTATAGTTTGAGGATGAGAAGATTACTTGTAAGAGGAGATTGGGTCTGTTTCTTTATTTCTTGTCGGCAGCTTCACTATGCAGTGCTTTATTAAATGTTACTTTAATCAAAGGAAATTAAACTTCCCCTAACGGACTATGCTTGCTGTACATTAAGATCTTAAAAACATGGCACTCTTCTTACCTGATGGTCTGATTTAGTGTAGATTTAATGTAGAACAATTACATCTTTATATTACCCAACCAAATTTTTATGCTAGCCAAGCTGGTATGTTGATCCCTTATCACTTACATGTACATGTACTTAGAATATTTGCAGTATCTATGTCATGAGATACCCAGAAAAAATAGGACTTCAAAATTGAGTCAACTTACCATGCAGATCATTAATGCCAGGACGACCATCTGACACCAACATGCAGGCTTCATACCTCTCAGTAGTCCTTCACTTGTCATGCCAACCTGTCCTCAGAGCGCAACTCAACCACCGCTCAAAAAGTCGGATTGTTGATGTTAAATAACTCTAAATAAAAGGGTAATACTCAAGAAAAGATGATTCACAAAACAAAATAAATCTAGTTTAAATAAGGATTGATTCAAAAGGTCTTCTGATTTACTGTATTGGACACAGTGTTGCATGAATGGAGGTGTTTGTAGGTCTGAATGTCAGTGTGGAGAGGGGTTTTAAATAGTGTGCTCTACTGTTCACAGAGGGAGAGAGGCTTTGAAAAAAAGAAGAGGAAATCCAACTTTTCACAGTGAGACTGACATCTAGTGGACTAAGTAATGAATTGTAACATCTGTGCAGCCTCAATGTACTGTACAGTAGGTCTTTTATTTTTTTTGCAGTTTGTCCCTTACATATACTGTATAAACAACATGTACAAAACCTTTGAAGGCAGAGCCTTGTCTTTTTTTTTTTTACAACACACAACTTTCATCATGAGCACAACAATCAGCAATATCATACACCCACTTTGCAATATTCAAACTAAACATTTCTGTGCAATACAAAATAAATGTACACATACATATATATATATATCTTTTCAAAAAATAAAAAAAGATTTTTTTACACTAAAGTTTGCAACAAAAAGTAAACATTCGCCTCACCATTTGCTCTTACTGTAATGAATATAGGCCAGCAAGTCACAAGTGTATTTGCTTCTTATTGACACTTGCTCCGTATTAAAACCTAAACTTTTGTATGTGAGTTGCTTACACATACCTTCTTTTATACAAATTGATGTTACAGTATATTTGACCTTTTACAGAAAACACTCCATAGTTTGTTTGGACAAGTAATTTATGACATGGGACACTTTTTTATAAAAATATTTAAATGACAACCTTGTGACATGTCTAGACATGCCAAACTTGACAGAATCAGTTAACAGCCCTCTTAGCCCTTTAAAGGTGGAGTGGTGCTAAAAGATACTATAGGTTGGATTAACACTGAAATCTGATTAAATTGATTGTTGTTATTACCATATATAGATTATCGTCCCAGACACAGAATAGCTACAGACAACCAAAATTGTATAATCTGGGCTTGACAAAAGTTTTTTTGAACACTTGTTCTTCGAGAAAGTGAAACAGATCTTTTCAAGGCCGTAGCCACAGAGTCAGCATTGGGGGGGACTAATTACATTTTTATGATAATTTCGGAGAGCGTGCGTGGTTGCCTGTTGTACCGTAGCACATTTATATTTTATATCAATATATTGGGGGGGGGATTTTGACCAGATTTGAATATTGGGGGGGATGTGTCCCCCCCAATGTATATTATGATTACGGCCTTGGATCTTTTAGTTTGTCTAACCAGAGCTCCACAACATGAAGAAAACGTTACTAAATGAAGACTTGCTTGCACCAAAATACAGAGGAAAATAAAGATGTAATCTTCAAAATGCTTAATATTTGTTTAAAATACTTTTCTTTCTAATCATAGGCATGGTCTGTAGCCTATTTGTATAAAAAAAATACACACCAATGCCAGGGTGTTCAGACTAGCAGTTGTGATGTTATGCCTGGGAAATTACACCATAACCCAGTGCCACATTTAGCTAGAATAATATTATTTCATCATGCCTTTTTCTCTGCACAAAAATCTGCTTGTTTTGGACAAGTGGACAGGCAGTAATGTCAAGCCTTGATATGACAGCATAATAAATGCAAAATAAAATGGCCCTTTATTTATTTTGACTGCAAACATACAGTATAGTAGAATTCTGTAAAATATTGAATGTTGACAATAAGGCAGATGCAACATTTGTAAGACACAATATGTAATTTAATAAAACACAGTCACACCCAGTTTTAGCTTTAGACATTGGTTTTAGACTTAAGTGTATTTTTCTCGTGGAACATTATATTTTCATATAATATTTATACTATACATATATGTTTTTATCAATTTATTTTCCATCAAAATAAGTTTGTCAGTTTTTCATTATGTCAGTGATCAATAGCTATATGATTCAATGGGCAGAGACAGATGGATATAACCAGTAAAACCTTACATATCACAAAATATACCAAATTTACAACCAAAGTTTGTCAATACAAAATAATCAAGTCTATACACGTTAATCATACATTACATCCATACTGAAGAATGTAAATGTGTCATCTGCAATTATATTCTTTCCATGGTATGAAATTCCATTCACATTTTAATGTTCGCTCCCCAGCTGCATATTATCCTGTCTTTCAAAGAGGTTGTGTTCTATGGCAATACAAGGTAGAAGTTATGTGCATATCATGCAGCACTAATATAGTGCGATATTGTGCCTGAAACAAAAGAATGGGGGGGAGGCGATAGTTCCACTACCGAGTGATTGTATTCCTCATCTGTTCTGCACAGTTGCATGTTCGTTCTTCCAAACAGGCTGCTGCCAAGGAATCGACCAAAACCACTTGTACTTAGCTTGAGACAGAAAGAGAGAAAGGGAGTTGAATTTAAATCCAGTTGAGTTTAGAGAACAGACATCCAAGCCTTTTATGGAGATTTTCTCCCTCATCTTCCCCGCGGTGACTTTTGGCAATGTGCAAACCGTCAGAGCATCCTGAGCCTCTGGCCACTCTTCATTTTCAGTGACAAGCAGAAAGCATGAGGAAAGAGTTCGAGCTTGTGCTGTTGGTGTTCAAAGACAACAAAGTTTGTCTCTCTTTGCAGGATGCAGCCCTTCCGTTTTGGAATCAGTCTTGGCTGATAAAAGGGGCAAACAAAAAAGGCATTGTAGAGGAGGAGGTGCTGAAGGCTCTTGCATAAGAACATATAAAAAAGCAATAATAGTGTAATTAAAGAGAACTACATAAAATGGTTTGAGTCAAAATCAGTCTTGGTTAATAAAATAGTTAATCCCTATTTTCCCACCTATGGGGTCATGTAATAAAAGAGTAATTGAGAGAATAATCTGATTTCCACAGTTTTCCTTTCTACTATGGGGTAGATGTGAGAGGTTAAGGGGATGGGAGGAAGAACATAATCCAGGGGCTACATGTCGGCATCCCCATCATAGGCTAGAGTCAGAGGCTTCAGTCGGTTGTTCTGTCTCTGTCTCTGTGGTTTCTTTGGCTTTTTGCTGTGAAAAATAATAAACATTGTTATATAAATCCATCAACTTTCGATCGACCTTTGAAATACATGCAAAACATTTGAAGTTTACACTCTACAGACATGCATTTCTGGTTGTAATATTTCCCGAACATTGGCCATCCATTTGAAAGTAAACATTGTTACAGGCCTGTTAGTATGACACAGCATATCGCATAATCAAGCAGGTTTAAGACAGTGTTCATTTGCATGCAGTATCTCAGAAGGTTGCATAGCTGCCATGGCTTCAAGCTATAACCTTTATCAAGCTCCACTTAGTGCCAGAAAATTAAAATTATCAGACAGAGAAGTAAAACTATATTTGAATATGTCTAAGAAATACAGTTTGAAAGTGTACAACTACTGTCTTCACAGTTCCATGTACATGTAAGTCAACTTTAGTGTTTGACCTGGGCCTGTGACCATTGTCAACAGATACTATAAACAGACATAAACCATGTGCTATGATGCATGTTAAATGAGATGTAAACTGAGATGAGATGTATGGGGAAACTGGTATACTGTACTTATTAGTTCTAATACTATCTGGTCTCAACAAAAGGATACTTCATGTATCCTCACCACCACCAGAGGGCAGCAGGACACCATTAGTATCTGGTCTAAGGGTCTAAGGGTCTAAAACTCTCACAAATTCAAAAGAACCTCTGGATGATTTCACCTGCAGCAGCAACTTCACTCAGCCAGTCAAGGCGGGATATTGGACACTGGTAAGGGGGTCAGGGGGTGGGTCAGGGCCAGCAGCTACTCGTAGGGGCCACCCAGCTTCCTCCTTATCCGCTGTTTTGGGCTAACTCTTGGCAATCTGGGCATGTGTAAGTCAACTCATGTGCATTTTGGCCCATCCAGACCACCGCCCCATTGCTGTTAGATTCAGTGGCTGGAAGAGAACGTCGGATCGCACAGTAACTGCTGCTCACGCGAGATGGCATGGAAACACAAACAAAGAAACAAAAAAGAACATAAACAAATAAAATAAAAAAAGACGATGTGGGAAGGGAGGAACATGGAAACAATGACACAGAGAGATAAAAGCTAACTTTGGGGGAGAAAAAATGGGAGATATTTTATGAACGATTCGGAATGACAGGTGGAGGGAGAGGGGGCGGGGGTTGGGTGTCTGGGGGAGTTGGACTCACCATGCTAGGTATATCATAGACACTATGAATATGAGGAGCACGAAAGCTCCTGCTGCCACACCGTACACCCATATCTTCAGCTTCCCATCTGTGGAGGAGGAGGCCTGTCAGTTCAGCTCATTATAGCACCAGCAATCCCTCACAGGGAGGAACTATTCGTTTCAGAAAGCCCGCTTCCCCCCATAGGCACACAGCAGGGCATGTTATTGAGTGTAGGAAACAGGGTGGGGAAGATCCTTTGGAACACACATTGCGTGTTCAGATGTGCCGTGACCAAACAAAACCAACACTTTTTGGGGAAGATTAACTATATAAGTTGTCAGCACACAGTATGCCTGCCCCTGAGAACTGATGAGAACAACTGGTTGGTAGGATCAGTCTCAAGCTGTTGGAAAACAGTTGGACATTGATGCTTTGCAACTAATTATAAATAGTTGCTATAACAAAGCATTTTGGCTTCTTTGAAATGTTAATGTAGAGTAGGTCCGATTAATTAAGCACACATAGTTTGTGGAAAACATGCTTCTCTACAGGCTATTGCTGATGCAACATACAACATATCGTTAGCATGATGGCTCTTTTGTGTCTCATGCATCACCACATCTGCACCGAAACATCTCCCCGATTCCAAATCTTACAAAATTGTCCACAGGGCATTATAGTTTGATTAAATGGTATTTACCTCATATATGTTATACCTTAAACAACAAAGTCTTTATGTTTTGTGTGAGATTACAGTCCATATAAAAGACCCAAGATGATTATGTTTTAGTGTCCTGGTGTGTGAGGTCACCTGGTCCAAAGGGCTGCAGGTACCAAGTGCGTCCGGAGCGTCCAGGCTGGATGGTGGTAGGAAGGGTGGGGTTTATAGCACGACTAGTCTTCACGTCCCCTCTCTTGTCCCCAGCAGTGGGGATCTCCAGGATGGGGATGGGGGTGCAGCGCTCCAGCAAGCCATCGGTGGACAGCACCTCCGTGTAGCCTTCGTCGCACATGCAAACACCAGCCTGCAGGGAGCAGTGTTAAACAGACACGTTCACGTCGACTATTTGAGAGTCTGATTGACAACCATTTTAGATTGAGTGGACGTGTGGGAATCCGTCTATTTCATCCATTTGCGCTGTTGACGTGAACGCACGACTAAAAGCCTTAAAGTAAGCAGCTGACCTCGGTGCAGAAGGACTTTGGCATCAGACACGGAGGGTCGCAGGAGCTGTTGTCCACAGGGGGATTAATGGGGGGACATCCTCCTGAAGGTCAACGGTCATCAAAGCGGAATCAGATACTTTATTCAAAGGTGGACCTTGAAATCATCATTGTCGCAATACTAATGCATTCCCGCGACTTGACAACACACCTAAGCAAACCTGTGTACCATGTGTATAGATCGTCTTTAAGGACAAGGTAGTCTTTTGCATGACCTAAGGGCACCAAAAGCAGCATTTTGCAATACATAACTTCTTGTGATACCAGCGAAGTTGTTGCTTCTCTGCACGTATTTGAGATCATGTTTTACTACTGTCAAGCAAGAGACTGCACCCATGAAACTGTTTGATGTTGCACTTTTGATATGACGTTGGTTTTTGCTGCACAATACAGCACTGCTGTAGTTTAGATGTTATCAAGATATTGTTATTGTTCACCGCGCCTGGTACGCCTCAGAATTTTTGAATGTGACTTTGAATAAAAGTGTCTGCAAATGAATAAAATGAAAATTGTAACTGTAATGTAAACATCGAAAACTCTGTATCCCAGAAGGTCTTACCTGTGACGTTGAGTCCATCAGAGCGTTGACACCAGGTGAGGCGAGAAGATCCTGTCCATGTGCTGCTCATCCACTTGTATTCATAACATTTGCCATCTGAGAACAGACAAAGGAGAACTCAAAGGTAGCTATTATTGTTTTATCAATACTTCCATTAGCACTACAAATGGCCCAAAAAATCCTTAGGGAGCCAAATCACCAGTGAAAGCTATCCAGCTATTGTAAATGAACCATTAAACCTTGAAAACATCTTTTTTATCAGTGCTTGTGTTACATTTAATTAAACATATCTTATACTGCTGTCATGATGTGAGTGGTTTAAGATGGACTGTTTATTATGATCCTCTTCCCCTCCCTTCCTCCTTCCCCTCCGCTCCTCTCTTCTCTTCTCCCTTTTTCTTTCCTTCTCCCAACTCTTCTCATTTTCCCCTTGCGTCTTCCTCCCTTCATTTCTGTCCTTATTCCCCCCTCTGCCCCTCTCCAAGAGCTGGGTCACACTTCCCCCTCAGCCCTGAAGTGATGGTGGGAAACCAGGTCAGCCCAGTGCTGGGCTGACTGCCGGCCAGACTGACTGACTGACTAATTGACGGACTGGCTAACTGGCTGGATGGCTGGCTGTCTAGGAGGCAAGAGTGGTCTGAGAGAGAGAGGAAGCTCCTCAGACTGGCTCTAGGGTTATGCGTTGTGTTCGGGGGCTATGGTGATTTACTCATGATTCTTCGGCTCACCAATTTAATGCATGAGTAAGATGCCTGGAGATTTGTTGGTTGGAATTCGGCAAACTATGCCTCTATTATTATTGAGCCTTTTTTATTGACCGCACGACAACAGAACTGCTGTTGCTGTAGATATTTGGAGGAACCCTTGCTGCCTATATTATCAACCAGCTAATTAGAATACTGCATACTAGTTGACACCTACAGTGTAGGGCAGAATTAATCACACTGACCACAGTAACTAGCTCCTAGAGATCTTACCAGTGCAGCGGCGGGATTCCCAGTCCTGATCTGGACACAGCTGCAAGTTCTCCGGTTCCTGGGCCATGACAGCCCGCGAACGCACCTGGACTGAACCAAAGTCGACCCCAGCTCCCTTGACACACATGCTTACGCATGAACTCCAGTCTGACCACTCCATCAAGTAGCATTCACCTAGGGGAGAGATGGTGAAAAGAAAGCATTTCACTTGATATTCTTCATAGTTACTCTACTTCGGAGAAACTAAGTTTCAGAATAAAAACATGGAAATTGTTGTGAAGTTAAGCAAAATCCCAGAGATAGAATTACGATGTATGTAATCATATTATTCTAAATAAACAATATACAGAGACAGTTTATACATGTACTCTTTAGACTTGTTTTTGGTATTGTATAGTACTACTACATTGCAGTCACCTGGGCAGGGGAGAGTGCAGGCCTCTTTTAGTGTGATCTCTGTGTCTCCATTGACAGCTAGCTCCAGGCCGCTACATAACTCCTCGTCCACTAGGCTGCCCTCACCCTGGCTTGAGCCATCCGATACATAGCAGGTCAAGTTCCTGAAGCGCAAGCCATCTCCACACACCACATCCTAAGGTGGATATGGAAAGTAATTGAGGATGCAGTTGAAAACACCAATTGTTTGCAGAATACGTCCGTAATATGTTTGAGTATCTCAGTATGGGTAAGTTTACAGTATAACTGTAACTGCATCCTGTAGTTTGTAACTACAGGATGCCATGTACTGTAGTAAAGTTGAGATAAAGAAATAGATGGCAAGCCAGCCAATAACAAATCTGAGCAGTCGAGATAGGAAATTATCAAATGTCCACATAGAAGGTTTAAGAACAGAACCAAGATTGGAAAAAAGTTATTCAAAGGGTATACATACAGTGGACAGATGATAAAAGCAATTTTAAACATTTGCTGTACCTCCACTCTGCATTCGGACCAGGGGCTGTACTCCCAGCGATAGCAAGGTCTGACTGGACAGGGTTTCCAATGCTCCATCTGAGTGGGGCAGGGGCGTCCGTCCCCCTGGGACGCCTGCACCACGATGCGCCTCCGCCACATCCTACCTGCAGCGCACACAGGATGTGACATCGTCAACAAGGGACACTCTGATATATGACATATGTTTAGGTTTACTCTTTTCCTGGAATTGTAAGCAACATAAGCCAATCTAGACAACTGATATGAATGGGGTTTGAAAGAGTTAGGCCTTACTGTTGCATGATCTTTGGCAGTAACAACAGTTAACATCTGATAAAACAAAAATTAACTGTTTTTTCATGTCTCATACTGTATTGCTTGTTCAAATATCACTAAGCACCCCTAACAATAAATTAAATATTTATGTAAAGTGGTGATGTCTATCTGGAAAAACACAACTCCATGATGCCTCTGACTTCTTTTGAAAATATTTAGGTTTCTATTAGTATATTGTTATCATAACAGAAAAACCCAACAGAATATGCAAAACATTGCTGTGTTTGTGTATGTGTGCGTGGTTGCATTTGTTTTAGCCATAGAGTTCTTCAAGATGGCCTTCCACGCTATTCTGTCCTCTGACTATGTTGATAAATCCCACTCTTCCACAAGCAAAATTAGATTTCTTTCTTTCTTTTCATTTTCTACAGCACTGATAAAAAATAAATAAAATAAAATCGAACTGAGCTCCAACTTTTAAACTAGACAGCATGCTTTCAAAATACCAACAGTAATAATTTGTTAATTACTCATAGACAGAAATCTCCTCACCATTTTGGGTAACATGCTAATATATTATGCCAATCAGCCCCAACACACACACACACACACACACACACACACACACACACACACACACACACACACACACACACACACACACACACACACACACACACACACACACACACACACACACACACACACACACACACAGACACACTCTAACTTACATGCTATTCTCCCAAGAAGAAACCTCCCCCACAGATCAAATAAGGATCCTCATGGCTGCTTTAACCATTCTTAAACTCTCTCTATCTTATTCCCTGTGATCCAGCCTCCAGTGCAACACAGCGATTACTTCAATGGGCCTCCCACAGGCTCTGAGCAGACAGATATAATGGGACACAATCAATTGTCTGATCCTGTGCAACAACAAACAGGGCACAGGAGAGGTTGTCGCTGTTCCATCACCAGCCACTTTCGAGGCCATGATGCAATCTCTCCCACTTCAATAAACCTCTGTCTCTTTTTTCAGAGTCTTCCCATCCAAGGCGAGAGTGATGTGTTTCTAATCGTGTGAGGTTATTTTATCTTGAGGGGCAGACAGGAGAGCCAATTGTTGGTAATGTGGACTTGAATTGATATATAAGCTGTAAGGAAAATACTCTACAGAATATAAAAAAGGTCATTTTAAAAGGTAACTATAGACCTAACTCTAGTGAGGCAAAAAGGTTGTTCCAATACCAAGCTTTTACAGTTCAAGTTGCCGTATTAGCAAAAAACTAACTAGCCCAAATATTTAGTATTTTACTTTATGCAATAACATCAACTCAACAGATTGGTAAGACATTATATGTGAGATTCAGTGTGAACGGATGCGCCAGTGCTAATGGATCGGTGCTTATATTTTGTATTCATGTATTACAGGGTGCCTATAATAGGGGTCCATTTTGTGATATATGGTAATAGGTCTGTGTTTGTGTGTGTGTATGAGTGTACTGTACCTACATATTTTAGGATCTCTGTGCATGTGATTGCAAGTGATAATTATAAGTGGCGATTGTAAGTGGTCTTTTGCATACCTTCCAGTCCACACATCTGGGAACACACTGACCAGGCCGACCACTCAGACATCTGACAGTTGACAGGACACTCCACCACACAGGATGTGTTCAGCAGCCACTTCCTCTCCAGCCGCAGCTATGACAGGGCCATACATTATCCTTCAATTACCTCATCCACTCAGACACAGAGTGCCAGCACCTGCCAGCACCATCAGCCAGTCTGTTCCTGCCAGACCTCTGCCTGACCCTGGGATAATACAATTCCCAAGAGCTTCTGCTCTGCCACCAGTCATGATGGGCACTGGCCAGGGTGGTGACGCTAGCTATAAACTCATTACCATATGAAACCCAATGTGCATCTGAATGAGCCAGCTAGACCAGAAGGTTATGGGTTTATATGCGATTGTTCTTTTCCACAGAACGTAGGATTTAATCTGAGAAACTGGATCTGTTGAGGAATTTTCTACAGATTTTGTAATTGTCATAAGAGATTAAAAAAAACAGACTGGCTCACCTCCTCACAGAACCTGAGGTCAACGGACTTGCCGTCTCCGCGAACACAGTCAAGCATCCTGGTCTTGATACCTGGTCCACACACAGCATTGGAGCTCAGCTGACAGGTGCTCCACTCTGGGGTAGAGAGAGAGGAGGATCCTAAATTAAACTCAAAATTACACCCAAAAGGTACCAAGGATTGGTACTGAACCCTATTTTCTTACATTGAATTACTGAAGTACTTTAACATGACGATTGCATGTGAAATAGTATCCACAACCATAATATCTACAAATATAATATCTGAGGACCGTTTGAAAACATGTCTGTCATCACTGTCTCACTGATGGACATCTGCCCTTCAACACGTCTTAATAGCTTAACTAGGCTGAATATAATGTGCGGTCAATGTTTGATCCCTTCTGCTGTAGAATATAAGTAGATTTGAGGAGGAAAGAGAGATACACTAGATGTCTCGCCAGTCAGAAAGGTTCTAAGAATGATTGCTTCTGATACAATTCCTGGAGTTAGTGGAAACCAATAGACCTGTTCAAAAGAACCAAAGAGCATGCCCTTTAGAAGTTAAGAACATTATTTAAATCTGGAGTATGAGGAGGAATTGTCCCTGAGCCTTGAGTCTCTAGTTTAAACCCTGTCACTGAGAGATTTGGGGATCTTCTTGCCCCTTGACGAACATGAGGGGCTGTTTTAGCTGAGTTTGGCTGTCTCGCCCTGACTCAACTGCCATGCAGAGCTCTGCTGCACTCTGGGGAGTGGAATATTGAGATTGCAAAGAGAGACAGCGAGAGAGAGAGAGAGACAGAGAGAGACAGAGAGAGTGCCAGAGAGAGCCAGAGAGAGAGAGAGAGAGAGAGAGAGAGAGAGAGAGAGAGAGAGAGAGAGAGAGAGAGAGAGAGAGAGAGAGAGAGAGAGAGAGAGAGAGAGAGAGAGAGAGAGAGAGAGAGAGAGAGAGAGAGAGAGAGAGAGAGAGAAAGAAAGAAAGAAAGAGAGAAAATCAGGGTTTCTGTGAAAAATACTGTACAATAATGATCTCTTCTCATATTTCATGTACTTATGCTCTGGAAGACTGTTGTGCCTCTGGGAAGGGAGCAACACAGTAGAATAACAGAAGAAGGAAAAGAGATAGTGAGCGAGCTAGAGAAAAAGGAAAGGAAAAGAGGGAAGCTGAGACAGCTTTACAGAAATCTCAGCTGTGCTCATAGACTCGTAGTGGAGTGACAGGAGAGATACAGTGATTTTTTTTACATTTTTGCTGTTTAACTTGAATATGCTGCATTGGGTGCACTGTAGACTACTGCAGTGCATGACACTACTTCATTATGCAGTAAGCTACAATGGAATATGTGTACAATAGGCTATTCCAGTACTTTAATATAGCCAGGGGGAGGCCTCGTCAGCACAACATCCTACGTTAGCAAAGTTTGCAGACCTAGTTATTTCTAGTTTGGGAAGCTCCACCCGTAAATAAAGATGTACGGAAACAGACACAATAGAATTTGCATGTATAATGTCTGGTGACGTATTGTTTACCTGTAATGTTGTAGAAGTAATTGAAGCAGTTTGCATTCAGGTGACAAGGGTCTTTATCTGTGGTTTCTGGACAATCTCTACCCACCCCTGGGGCTCTAAGAGGATACGCTGTCCGAATCCGATTGTTGTTCCTTGTGCAGGGCTGAAATGGAATAGTCACCATTTTCTTTTTGTCTTAAACATGGGGAGTTGAGAAAGCTAATGTACATTATATTTGTTATGCATAAATTTGTAAGAAATCCATATAGCAGCTAATGATAATAATTAAATATAGACAGATCACTGAACCAGAACTAAGACCCTTTTTACTCTTACCAATCTGACATCCACATTTTATCAAACAGTTGATTAAACAGTGGGAATCTGCCAGTTTTGGATTCTTTTCTAGTTTAAAGCTCCATAATTAATTTCCCGAAGAAATTGGATTAGTACCGTAGGCTGTTTTAATGCCATGTCATTCATTCCCTGGATTGTCATATGCCTGGTAAAGGCATAAATCTGCCATGAAATATTGAGTTTTCTGGTATTTTCAACTACAACAACAGAACCCTCATACATGCATACAGTATTCCTTTCCAACACTGGCCTCTGCATAGTCATTGGTCACAGTTGGACATTAGGGGAAATGATGCTCCTGGAAGAACTCCATTGCTGCCGTCATGAATAAAACATCATAGCATCCCTCACTGGTGCCCTCGCATTGAGATCCAAATTGCTGGAAGTCAGCATGCCAAGCACTCAAAAAGAATGTTGTGTGATTAACAATGGTTCTGGTATGAGGGGAGAACAGCAGGCCAAGTCGGACCAGTTAAATCTCGCTTTTAGCACATATCAAAGGTGTCAGAAGGGAAAGAGTGCACACTGGCTGCTACATACCCTGTATTTTTCTACTATGATAAAAAATGACCTATGTAGCTGTTCTCAGGCAAATTCTGCACTCTGGAGATCATGTTTATTCAATATAATTATTATTATACTTGAACACTCAATAAGTTTTAGACCAATGCAAACCCCAGGCACACTTAACCAAACATTAATAAAAGGATGCCATGTAGTATGTTGACCATTGTGTGTTTTTCGGTGGCGAGGCCTCACCAGGCGGCAGGTGCTCCAGGAGCTCCAGTCGGAGAGGACGCAGTCTTCAGGGCAAGGCAGCCGACTCTCCCTGGCCCCCAGAGGCATCTCCTCTGGGTCACACAGGTAGTCCTCCACTGGGTCTGCTGGACCATCTATAGTGTTCAGCATGCACCTGGGAGATAGCACAGAATACAATAGAACACACGGTGGCATTCAGATCAAACATAATGTTCATGACAAGTACACAATCCATTGGAATACAAATGGGCACTGTGACTATTGTCTGTAACATACAAAGATTGATGATCATGTTTATTCAAAGGCCCTATTGAGGCTGGCAAAAAAGATAGATAGGGATCTCTTGGTCTTGAGAGGGTGAGACTTAAGTCCATGTACTGATGGGACAACTTTATTACATTCTCATAGTTCAGGGGCAACGGCATGTGGGTGCCAGTGTATTCCTGTTTAAACACATTTTAAACCTCACACAATGCTTAAACCTACAGCATGTGGGCATTTGAGTAGACAATGTCCCAAATCTGCCTTTTCTTCAGAGGAAGAATTTGATACAATCCTACCTGACTTTTCTTGTTTGGACACCCTCTCCACAGTTCTCCTTCAGGTCAACGTTGCTGACCTTCCACACACTCCAAGGCTCAGCCAGCCACACATATTGGGTACAGTCACTCGCGCAGGGCACCACCTCATACACCTGAAATTAATTCATTTACAATGCATCCACAGTATTTACAATAAACATACTGTAAACATGTATGTAGCTTACATGTGGTAATTTAGAACATGGATGGAAGTTGATGTTGCTCTTTGAGATCTTTTATCTACAGTATATACCTATTTCTGTAAGACAATAATTAATTTACTTTAGTAAAGTCGTTTGAATATAAACAGCACTATTCTTACCTGGGCCTGCAGTGGTAGGAGGATCCAGATAGCATCAGTAGAATGAAAGTCACACAATGGTAAAAACAAGATTAAGGATCAAATACACATACAACAAGACATTTGATTGATGCAGCATTATAGTGGATCTGCTCAGAATAAACCCCCCCAAAAACCTAAATGATTTTTGGCCTTAATCCAGGACTACAAATATCCCATTTAATATTCATACCGTATGAAAGGAATGATTCTATTTAACAAATCAACTGAATCTCAACTGGGCAGAAAGGTTGCTTGAAATTAAGGTGTTGAAAACATATGCAAAGAGATTCTAGTTTAATGTATCTAATTATATTGTATGATTCTATTTTATTAGTAGTCATCGGTGTTCTTTTTGGTTTTTAATTTAACATTCAATGCTTTTATGCCTTTATGGGAAATTACATTCTCACCATTGCAGATATTAGACTTTGGTTGTGTTTCAGATGGTGTACAGTACCTGGTTGATGTGGTCCAGTTTGGGGCAGGGCCGTCCACCATTGTAGGGTTTCTCTCTGAGCCACTTGGAACGAACTTTCACCCCACTGCCACATGACTTGCTGCAGCGTGACCAGTTGGACCACTCACTCAGTTTACAGTCAGATGGACAGGGGATGATGCATGCCTCCTCAAGGTAGCCTGTATAGTTAATGGAGACAGAGATTAGAAGACATTAGAAGACATAAGGAAAACCAGTAAAGAGAATGTCAGAAGTAGCTAGAAGCCTCAATATTAATGATGAATGACACCTCCAACAGTCAGAGAAAAGGGTATACAAGTACAGGCCTACATAAAGTTCATGTTAAATCACATCTAAATATCAGGTTATATCAAATGTGCTAAAATACAACAAATACATTACTACCAATGGATTTTCTTTTGGGAAAATGTTCAATAAAAATTTTCTCCACTGACTGTTGGGTCATGACAGGTGACTGGTGTTACATCTGGCTCACTGGGGCTTATGCATCTCACTCTGCATGTTTTCATTGAATTTCGCTGAGTCTCTAGCTTTGATTTGCAGACGTTCAAACAAACATGTACAGTTTATGGCTAATACATTGTGAGAGGTTATCTATCTGAGCTAAGTGTTGGTTTCAATGTCAAACACGCAAGGTATGTACCTGGATTTTTCACAGAATAATTAACACATGAAAAAGAATCTCTTTGAAGTTAAATTCAGCTCTTGAATTTGAAACCTACAGTAATAAATCAATGAGATGGACAAGCTGACAAAAAATGACATAAATTGTCTGATCGCTTGTTACTAAGGAAAAATATATGCTCTTTCAGACAAATTGTCTCCATTCTGTGTGAACTCTTTAGGGTTTTACAGTGTTTCTTTTGAAAAGCAAATTGTCAGTGGTCAAACAGCCTGTTTGAGCAGTGGCCTTGGTGCCTCTGTGATAGCTTACTGCCAAATGACATGACAGTAAACACTTTAATCTGCTCCTAGAAACCTGATATGGCTCTCAGCCAACTCAATATCCTGCATCCTACTGGGTTTAGCATTACCTCTGTAATCAGGATCATCCCCTTTGATTAAAGGTGTCTTGTATGTCATATCATGTAGTATGTATGGTAGTTCACATGAATCTCGACATAAACCCCTGGCAAAGTCTTTCCATAGTCTTTAGTCTTTCTTTGAGTCACAGACTCTAGTTGAAGTCGACACATTCACGGACAAACAAGCATCCAGTAATCATACCAGAACAGATAAACCTGTTACCTAACCTTTCTCAACAGAGTTTACAACAAACCCTGATCATTTAATCAGAATCCCACATATTCCTAATTATCCACTTACCCCCCCTTTCCATGCTAATAATGTACCCCAACAATCAACAAGTATTTGAATAGTAATGAGAATTACTGCCCTTTGCTAACATGTAAAATACATCCTCTGCCAAGGGTTCTGACATCCTACGACCCCACAGAGGGTCCAGTCCAGCCCCCTGCAGTTACCCCGTTCTCTCTGCACCACCCACTGCCCGTCAAGCTCTACGTCCTTATTTATTTGTAATGCAATTTTATCTTGTCCACCCACACATTTCCTGATGTGAATCTTAATCTCTGACTCATATCCACAGTACAGTAACATGAAACGGCTTATGTCCTGTTTAGATTTTCATGACATTGATGTATTCATTTTTCAGAATCAGAATCAAAATTATACTAATTCTTTCAGTATCTTCAGCATCTTCTTGTGTTCAAAGCAATTCAACAGCATTGATCAAATCTTACATTCTCTACTTGGCATACTGGCTCTTTGATGTATATTTTGGTGACAGTAAAATGTTTCATTAAAAAGAAAAATCACGTTTCAAATCAAACGTTTCAAAAATAAATTCCTACCTGGCAAGGGAGTATTTCAAATTAATATATTTCCTGAAAACACACTCAAATGTGTCTTTCAAAGTACATTACAGTAGTAGATACTAAACAAATCCAAATATGACAAAATAGAGCTACTTTGGATATTTTATATCAATATTGGACACACATTCAGGTTATTACAATCAAGTTGTCATTAGATCAACAAATAATGACAACATTTCTTTCAACAATCCAAACCTCTAGGCCTTGCCTCAGACCACATGGCTCTACATAAACGCTGCAGTGCATTTACGACTTGGTCAAGGGCCAAAGTTATCAAGGAAATGCATCATACAATTACATCTGTCCCTTGAGGGACAGGTTTAGGGGGGATTAAACCAACCTCAAGGGGGCTGTGCCACACACACACACACACACACACATACACGTGGACACACACAGCATTACCATGGCTGTTGCAGCGTGAAGTTTCTACCAGTCTGTTTTCTTGATCGTAACACACCATCGCCTGGTAACGGTAACCCTGGCCACACTCTTTGATGTCACCCTGGACTCTCATGCCCAGAATGCTCTCCACGCGGCCATCCTCTGGCAAGATGCAGTCAGACCAGTTGCCTACAGGCAGGGCATTGTACTTGTCACACGGGCAGTACTGGGTCTCACTCAGAGGGTACATCTGGGTGTTCTTACACTTGTCTTTCTTCTTGCTTCGTCCTAGGGGACAAAAGAAAAATGATTGGAGGTCAAGTACAATATACAAGTATACTACAATCCCTTCTCTCTCCCTTTCTCTGACACTCATATACAGTGCACACACTCTCTTGTGTGTCTGTCACTAATTGCTAAGCTGCACCCTGGCATGCAACACCCTAGAATATCTTTTTCAAGTTCACAGAGTTCACACAGACATTGATTTACAGCATACTATGTAGTGAAGGGTGCCAAAACAATTGGGCGACCTTGTTCAACCAGAATAGTGCTAGGCCATGTGAGGGACAGCTTAAGAACTTAAGACAATTTGCAGTTGTTCCCACAACACTTGTGTATTTTCTTCTACCACATTCCATCATGGTGTTTCCCCTCTGTAATGCTTCATCATCCTTACCTATAAGCATCCTCCTTCTGGTTCGGACCCCCACACAGTCAGCTGTGCAGGAGGAGAACTTAGACCAGTTGGTAAGCTGACAGTCATCCTGACAGGGGAGCTGGCAAGGCTGAGAGATAAGGGGCATGGAATTGGCAAACTTCAGACACTCTCCAATGTCTGCCTGCGTTCCGTCTAGCTGGCGACAGGATACCGCTGAGGGAATGAAAAGAAGAGAGACCATTTAAGGATTTTGATTTAGTCTCATTGATTTAAAAGCTGTTTATGTACTATATATAATCACTATTTGTGTGTCACTTTGGATGAAAGTGATTACTAAATAAATAAAATTATAGATAGACCTTGATACTGTAGAGTATCTGTATACTAAAATATGAATACTGTGTATTCTATAGGATACTGTACGACTGATAAGGAATAGTTGCACCACTTCATATACCAGAACATTGGTGATATAAAAAAACAGTATTATTCACCTTAGGAAGTCCAACTAAGGTTAGAGACCAATAATTCTATATATTTTCAATGAAAAAGGAATTACCGGTGATATTGCGTTTCAGCCCTTTTGCCGTAAAGACACATTTCCTTTCTAAACAAAGCATCATTTCTGCTGAGCCTTGCTGGAAGCTGTCTTTTCTATTGGGTTGATAACCTGAATCGGCGTATAACATGTGGAGTTTTTGTGTTTGTTTTGAACTATTAAATGTTATGTAGTATTTGCTAAGAATCAACTACTGTTAATTGCTTTCTATAGAATTGACAGAAATGAATTGGTCTGCATGTTGAAATTACAAAAAAGAAAAGACTGCGCATTTACTAGATTTACAGAATTGTCTTTTTGTTATGGAACTGGAATAAATAGAAGCAGAATTCATAAATTAAGAAGAATCCTCTCCCCAATGCACTGGAATATCATATGCACTGGTAAATTATGAACAGGTTGTTCTGTGCAGCAATCAGCCAAGGGGGGAAATTAGCACCTTTCCCAAAATAGCTCTGAACATTAACACTGCATTGGAAGAGCAAAGAACCCCTCTTACAGAAAACTAATCACACTGTCAAAAAATACTTTAAAGTGGGTGACTGACCAGCGAAGACATTCTCATTTTAAACTCACAGAGAAATGTTAAAGTTTCATCCCCGTTTCACGTTGTTCTTTACATACTGTACTGTAGGAGGATGTGATGGTTTGAATAGCAAAGTTGGTCTTTCGTAAACGCCTGACAAATCTTTTTTTTCTCCAGATCCATTGGTGCACCAAAATCTTTTTATTTGGTTGTTTTAGGAAACAAAGGCTTGCGTTTCAGCATCACATTTGAATTTGAAGTGAAGGACAATAATATTTTGACAGTACCTCTTGTTTGAAGTCCTGGTCCACATGTCTCTTGAGCACCTGGACTGTCTTGTCTGATAAACCAGGGCACCAGCTGACATCTCCTCCATTTGTGGGACTTCCACCTGCAATAGAATTCTCACGATAACTAGATGTTTGTAGGGATAATCCTCATCATTGTCATCCTCAACTTTACAGCATAAACATTGTACTAAAAGTACAGTATGTTACTAATACAGTAGGGTGTGATGATTCTGCAAAAGAAACTAACAAAAACAACCACAGTACATGCAGTAACTGTACCTAAAACCAGGACAGACTTTTGGAGCCGGACAGTCCTTGTCCTCCTTCAGAACCTCTGGACAGTCTTGGCCTCCATTGGCTGGTAGCTGGATGATGAGCCGGTACCGATATTGTTTCCTCTTCACAATGTTACCAGCTGCCAAGAACAGGTACAGCCATCGCAGACACAGTCACTATTAGATTATGCTAAGATATTTCATGCTAACAAATTGACTGACATGTCAGAGTTGATTTCGTTTTATTGTGAAATGGACAATGGGTGACTGAAGTTCCAAGTTTGAGTCTTGTGAAGTCACATGAACGTAATTTATTTTCCATAATCAGGAAGAAGAAGAAATCACAACCGTGGCACACACATGCATGCCGCCGCTAACACTGGACAAACTCTACTGAATAAATTACTGAATGTTTCCCATCCTGCTGTCCTTTCTTGCTGTGAAACGGAAGTGCAATACATCATAGCCCATGACACTGCCAGACCTCAATCTAGAAAGTGATTTGCTTTGTCTTGGACAAATACTTGATCAAATTATTGTGGTGACATTTCTCCGGCTACATCTCTGACCCCTAGTTTTAATCTGTATGGGTGGGAAGTCACCATGTATAAACACAGGGTCTAAATATTACCGGTCTTATCTAAACCAACTGAACCACTGTTGGGAGTGTTATAGAGAAGGGAAATATTTTGGCTCCAGTGTTAAATGAACAGTTATTCACAATATAATGATTTCATTTCATAAATCAATTAAATACATTTCATAATTAACAATGTTTCATGCCTGTCTGACAGAGGTGACCTAATCCGAGGGCTGTTTTTCTTTCACTGCATGAAACAAAAACATGGCGTCCTGGGTGACACTTGCAGCCCATGGGCACACTGGTTTCTAAAAGAGGTCACTTAAAGGTCGTCATACATGCCAGTTTGTCAAGTTGATTATATTTAGTGAGATGTGAGTGATAGTTGGGACTTCAGATGTCAGATTTCAAGGGGACTTTTCAAGCACAATTAAATTACTCACTTGAAAAGTTATTTTTTTCTTTTTTTATTAAACGTGTAGATGAGATGCAGAAATGTTGTTGAAAGCATAAAATGTAAACACAATAGAATGCATAGTTCTCAAGATTCAGAGGAGGGCTTGTTTTTAATGTACCTGCATCACAAGCTGGTGGGCATGGTGTCCAGTCACTGAGAGGGGTCAAAATGCAATCCTTTTTACAGGCTAGTCGACAGGGCCGCATTGTGCCTGGACGAGGACCCTCAGGACACCTGCAAAGCAGTCAAATAAACATATAAAATTAGATGCAATTTTCCTATCTATTAAGCTACACGTCTGTGTCCAACGTATGTCAGACATTCTTAGCCAGATTAGCCAGAGACAACTATATGTCACTGCGAGGTAATCAGTTTGATCGCTTAGGAGTCTGGGTTGAATTGAGGCTTGATATTTTGTAAGACAAGGGTTATGTTTAATCCAGCCAAAAGGGTCACTTTTAATGCTAGTGGATCAAAATAAATGGTAAAAATGCTTAGAGTAATCTGATTTTTCAGATATGCAGCTCTCGGGATTAACAAGATGTTGCAGCTCAGTTTCCTCATCCCATTGCTGCTGATACACCACAGATCATCTGGGTCAGGTTCAACACTTGTGAAAATGGTTGTGGTTTCCTGGGGCTTCCAACTCATTAGCATGGTGTTGTTGGATGCATCAATAGAGCGTCTTACAAGCAAACTGTAATAACAGTTCAGATGTTTTGAAATATCAGATTCTTATTAAAATATCAATAGCCAGAGCTTTATCCATCTCAAGTGAAATAAATCCCCTGGTGTCTTTCTACACCCCTACAGCAAATAGTTGTTAATAATAGGTAAGCTACAAGGATACCAAAGACTGATGTATAATATATAGATTGGATCAAAGTTTTGTAACGCTCTTAAAACCGCACAAAACCGATTCTAAACTAACAGTAATCAAGAAATTAACAAATCCTTCCCACTCAGGAGTCCCCTTTTAATTTAATTTAAATGTGTATGCTGTAATGACTAGTCATTATTTAAATTAAATCACTAAAACGTATCACTGGGCCACATTTACAGCCAAGTAAGTCTCATTCTCAGCCACTAGTTAAATAGGCAATAAAAGCATTACAACTTTTTCAAGTTGTAATCTTTTTATTCCAGCTAATGTTGCTGCATGGCCAGTAAGCTATAAAGACGAGCAGCCAAGCAAATGTATTTGTTCTGCTATCTACCAAGTCAGTCTGCTCAGAGAGAAATAAGCACATGACTGACAAGAACGGACTGTACCAAATCAAAGAATTGAACTGTCAACTACACAGCTTCAGATACCAAAAGGCCTTATGAATTTTGACAAAAGTCCTTGTTTAATGTCACTGTAATTTCCCCAAAGTACATAATTCTTTCTGTTTCGGAAGTTCATTCATTTCCACAAAATCAGTGTCCAGGAATTAAAGTACACTCTTGATTTTATTGCCTTAATCTGGCAAGTCTGTGTAGGCCTACATCACCATTTAGAACGTATTTCAAACTGTCACATCCATATTGTCATTTTGTCTAAAAGAAATGTGAAGGCGCCAACACAACAAAAGGAAAAAGAAGCTGTCAGAATAATAATTGTAGGCAGCCAAGATTCTATGCAACAAAATGCCCCCTTCTTTTTGTGTGGTGACTATTCCATCCTTATAGTGGTTTGTTCCCTGGCTGTCAGTCAAATCTTAAGACGTTACACAAGAGCAGAGAAATTGTGCCCGAAAAATACCTGTTTATTGCTAGTTTTGTAAGAGCGCTGTTCATGATATAATTGTGCTTTGCCTGGTGCTTGTTACATATGATTGAGCAGATTGATAAAAACAATTGTCTCCGCTTAATGCCGCAGATGTCTTACAGAAACATCATTATTAATTCCCATTCCTTCCCATCCTTCCCTGCTTCGATGTGATTACAAAAAACACAGACGCCATTCACCATTCAAGATGTCAATAGAGTGTCATTTTGATTTTCACACCTCAGCAAATATCTGCATAAAAGGATAGTAGCCTAAGAGGGAATAACATATTTGTCTATTTTAGACTTCTTTATATATTATGTGTGCGTGTGCTCATGGGATGCAGTATTTGATTCACTGCCTTGGGGTGTGTGAAGATAGCTCAACGCCCCCTGAGGAGAAGACAGACACATCTGTATGTCGGGTACTGGGAAACTAGTCAAATACAGCATAGATAACAACCGGAAATCAGGTCAATCCTTCCTTCCTTTCTATTAGCGAGGTCTTAACTCATTAGAATGTGTAGGTGTTGGACAACCTTGCTAGACACAACAGCTAGTTACAAAGAAACTGTTATGCAGTTAGACTTCATGACAGTTTAGTGGTACAAGTTATTACACGAGGGAGGTTTGGCATGGGGGGTTGGGCTTTCTAGAGGTAAATGGATGTGGACATTGATATAGTTCTGGTAACTCAATCTTTAACTGCCCCTTTACAACATCCACTTCTCCTTACACCCCTCCCCCATACTGTGCCTTCCTACACTTTTGTAATAACCTATACCACTAACACTGAATACTATTATATATAATTCGTATGTACCATGTTTTTACTATAGGTGTTTGTCTAGCTTTAGTTGGTAGTTAATGTAACCTTAATGTAAAAAACAACAGTAATCCTAACACAACACCATAACACAGAGAATCCTTAAAATACATTACAAGGCAACCATGGATTGTAAGGATCCATCACATGAAGAGAAGGCTATGCTGTAATCGCCTTAAAAGGATAAAACATGCTGTTCGTGCATCTGCCTTTGAAGGCCTTAAGAAAGTTCGAGAGTCAAAGGGAAATCCTTTCAGCACCTTGGAGAGCACATCATGTGAGGCACATTTGCCTTGTGTTTTTCTTCAGGATCTGACATAGACTGGAACATTAACATAGAGATAGCAACTCCACTTAACATGGGCAAATCACCAGACATTCACTCTCCATATCGTCAGTGAAGTAGAAAAAAAACATGGCCTGGTTGGAACCAGATTCAGTGCTAAATGAAAAATCAGTGATGCATCTTGAGAGTACATTACAGCATGCGTTCATCCGTGCTATCAACATGCACAGCTCGCCTCTTGTATGGTGGTTGTTTAATTGCCTTTAAGTATCAAATCCACTTAATTACTGTCATTATCATCAGTAGGAAATTGCACAAGCCCAGAAAGACTAAGCTGACAGAATATTTATTTATTTGTCTGTCGTTGCCTGTAAATTAAAGATAGGTATTATGAACTCAATGCTAGTGGAGTACTCTCTAAAAATCTCTTCCTGTGCCAACCTCCTCAAACAGGCAAACATGCATCCATGCACACTTTACATGCAACACACAAACCCTTGATCATTGGTCTTACTTTTTCGGTGGCACCTGTCCCACGTTCACCCGGACACAGATGACCTTGCGGGTCTGCATTCCCATGGAGCAGGAAACCTGGTCAGCGGGGTCAGCAACGACCTTGAGGTTTGTAACGGTGGTGGTGTTAAGGGCCAAGGCTGAGGGGTCTTCAGTGCAGGGCCCCCAGACACCAGTCTGCCAGTGGTATACGGTGCACGCATGTTCATTACAGTTACGCATGTCCTGGAGAGCACTGCTGTTGGGACACAAAGAGCCACCTGGGAAGACAAGAGTGGAGCCATTGGAAAGACTCTCTTGGAGAATGTCTAACAATTCTGATTGTTGTACTGTGCATGACATGTATATAGTGCCCTGACATGACAAGTACTTTATGTACAGTATCTAGTTAAACAATATTACCAGCCAACCTATGAGACACTTTAGTAGGCTTTCCCAGGCTCATCTCATCCAACTGCTAGTCAAATGTTTGAATCGAATTGGACTATTTTTACTCTACTTCAGTTGTGCAAAAAAAACAAAAAAACAATCTTGATCCCAACCCCCGCCCCACATCTCACTATTTCTTTCTTGCTCCGTCTCTCTCTGCCACCATTTAGCCTCAACTGAAACATCCAGTTGGAGGGAAATTCAGAGCCCTTGGCTGCAGACACAGAGCTTTCAGAAGTGATGGAGACCATGTGGAGTGACTTGTTAGTACTCTTCACCTGTATTTCCCTGAGATGAAAGCAAGCTAGCCTCGTAATGAACACGTGTTTCCAGGCAGGTCAGACTAGACTGTCTACTCAGACAAATGTAACCCTGATGGCAAACAAGTAACACTCCCTTTATGCTGACTGCTACAATTAAACTTGGCTGACTAGGTCGAGTTGCTGGTTCCGCCATAGCATTAACAGCCTTGACAAATTGGCTTCAAATGATGCTCTGACCGACCTAAAAAAAATAAGGTTTGTTGGGCAAAGTGTAACCTCAAATATATTTTTTTACAGGAGATATTATCTATTTATAACTGTCATCACAGCTACCATCACAGCTAAATAAGTGACAAGATCATGGCTTTATAGCTTCTGCAAGGACAGTTCATAGAATATGGTTTTATTAATGTTTTCTGTATGAATTTCAGCACTTTGCTGACTTATTCACAAATTTGCTCTGAAAGGCATCCATAATGTATTGGGTTTCGGAGCAAGCACTTGCTACACTTAGCCTTGAATGTAACATTATGACATTCAGCAGTCTAAAGGGACTCCAACAAGCAGAATATTTCCATGCAAAAAATAATTTTGGGAAAGAAAATAATTATTTTATAATCATGAGTTTGTCTAGAAACAATCCATTTTCTAATGTGAAGAAGTGTCACAGAGGCTGTTTCACTTTACATCTGAAATGGGACTTTAAACAAACAAAGACTTGACACTGTTTGTCTAAACAACTAACTACCAAAACAACCACAACTAGCCTACCACCAGTTCAAAATGAACCACATTTACCAAAAAGCTCTGGAAACTTTGGTACCCTTGACAGACCTTTGGAGAGCATATAGAATATGTTAACAAAAACAATCCACATCAATACAAACACTTATTACCATGACAACTCCAACAACAAATATAAATATAGATATATCTTTCCACATAGCATATATTATGGAAATACTGACACTAACACTATTCTCTGAAAATGTTTTCTAATAACTATCAATGAACTAATTGGCAGTAAATGAACAATTACTGTAGTTTACCAATTTTTGTGTAGTCTATACACTAAAGGTTAAACTACACTACAAGCAATCAAGTTGATTATGACTTTCACCCTCCATCACTGTGATCCATGCCACTACCATCGCAGTTACTGTGAGGAAGAAAACAGCATGTTTCAACATTACACAGCATGACTACAGACTAAGACAGACACATACCCATTGGAACAAAGCGAATGTGCAGACACACAGAAAACGTATAACCTGTACATTCTAGAAAGAAACAAACAAAAAGGCAAGCGAAACAGATCAACAGTGCAGAGCAGTGTGCTAGTCACCTTCCCCAGCATTGTAGGCCAGTATCGAACGTGTCCTCATCTGTTTTCCCTCGATGGTCTTGCTGGAGCAGGTCTGGGAGCAGGTTGACCAAGGAGTCCAGTCGCTGAGGACACAGTCCCTGGAACATGGCACTTCACAGGGGATTGGCTCTGGGGCTGGAATTCCTCCACATTGATCACTCTCCACCAGCTCACCTGGGAATGAGAACAGTGTGAGGTTGTATAATTTGAAAGCACACTGTGGAAAGAAAAATAAAATTTTAGCACTCAAGATAAGCAGTCGATTGGGTTTCTAGGAAATATTCTGTCCAGTTCATTTTCTTAATGGTTCCGTTTGCTTTGCTAGAGAACCAAACCTTCCCTGTCTGAACAAAAAAACAGGAATTCCAACAAGTACATATAGCTCATTTGTGATGTCTGGGAGCTACTGACAGTGAAGTTTTAATGACATTTATATCGACTTGTCTCAAGTTAATCCATGTGAGTTCTGTGGCATTTTCTGAAATTCCGAGGGACTCTGATTGAACCTTGTGGTGCGAACATTGAAGTGAAAAATCTGTAGGGCATAGTTTAGCTCAAGATCATAGCAACACAAATCAATTTTTGTCAGCTGAAAGAGTGTGGGATCAATCCATTTATGTCAACAGAGACAGGAAAGAACATAGATATTCTCTGTTCCTCACAAAGAACCAGAAATACTTCACTCAATCTGTTTACTCAATGTCGATGAAGCTATAGTAAGCTCTTTGCTACACCACTGTAGTATGTTGTATTGTCATAAACGTTGCTGTGAAACAAAATGTGCAGCAAAATGTGCAGCAAAGGATGAGGGCGTACCCAAGACCCTGGGCCGCAGAGAATTGATTTGATTTAGTGTGAGTGAGGTTTAATTGCCAGAGGAGAGAGGGAAAACGTGTGCATGTGTGTGTGTGTGTGTGTGTGTGTGTGTGTGTGCATGTGTGCATTCGAGTGGGGGGTGTTGTAAAGGGTAAGATGTGGCCATGGTGAGCTTGCTACAGTGGGTAGCACTGAGGCAGGAGAGAGGGGGCAGAGGGAGGGAGAGTAAGATTGAGGGGGACAGTGTCTAGAGGGAACCACCTAAATGAATGGTAGTGAGGGAAGCTAACAAGCAAGCTAGTCATCCTCAGCCCCTCCCTTTTAGAAAGGAGTTAGAGGGTTGCTAAAGAGAAAGAGATCCCCTTGAGCAGTATAGGATTTTTTTTTATATAACTGAGAACCAAGCTTTGTCATTACACATGGAAGTAGGTCAATTGCAAGTCAAGAAAAGGTAAGCGAAGTAAGGAAACAATGGTCTCCATGATATCTGTAGGATACTGAAAATGACTCTAGATTAGTAAGAAACACTATGCTGTAACAGTCATTTACACATTTTGACATTGTTTGAATTGAGTAAGAAGACAGACATTTTGAGGGGCAAGGCAAAAATACAATTGGAGCATAGCAAGTTACTTTCATCTGAGAATATTAGAAAAGTTATTATATTACTGTTATGAGTGATGCATAATATATACCTTTTTTGAGTGACAACCCCAACACTGTTCATTCAATAAACCAATAAACGATCATTATAATAAGCTATCTAAAATATGATTGAAAAGACCAATCAATATAATTTAGGACGAAGAAATCTATATTTTTTAAGTGTTCTACTCAAAGATTCGCAGTTTTCTTCTCACCGTTGCTGTTGACGCATTGGACCTGAGGTGTCTGCAATCCTGGGCCACACTCCTTCTCATTGTCAGGAATACACGGCTCCAGGCTAACCAGTTGCCAGTCATGGCAGCTGGGGTCATCACATGGCACCGCCTCCAACAGGTGTGGGCAGGCTCCTGGCCCGTCCGTTGGTTTGTTGGCAATCTGTCGTGTCCTGATTTTATAACCTATGAAGTATTATGACCGATTTTAATCATGAATCCTCATCTCCTCATTAATCTTTTTCTCAAAAGCAATTTAATTGGATATTAGATTTTGTACAAATATGTTGTTATGAGTTTGTAATTTTATTGTCCTTCTAATTAGATTAATCACTTTGAATGCCATCATAATCGAAAAAAATACCTTTTTTCCCGGCTTGGTCGTCACAGTTCTCAAAGGTGCAGGGTCCCCAAGCTCCCCACGGAGACACCTCACACTCAATTGGACAGGGGGTGATACACAGTTGGGATGTGTTGGGGACACGACCCTCACACAATTTGCTGTCCACCGGAGGGGATGCTACAGGAAGGGAGATTTGTGGTTCAGAAACCATTTTAGTTCAGTGTAGCTTTTGTTAATTTAGAGTCATGAACTTTTTTTTGAATTATGAATTATTCCATCCAAAACAACATCCATTCAGTTTTGATTTTATCTCTTATTCATCATAAAACTTTGCCTGACGAAACAACAGAAAAATCCATAAAAATAAAATGTTTAGAATACCCAACCATGATCACAGCTGTTTAAATTGTATATCCTTTATACCGCAGCACATAAATCTCCAAGGAGAGACCATAAAATCGTATAAAAACACACCCTGTTAAGTGCTGCCATATTTCTGTGAAGCTTTCTTGATGTTTCCTTGTTTTGTTTATTACCCACCATTAGCATGTCAGAATGATATATTAGCCTTGATTATCCCATTCAAATAGTTTCATCTTACGCATGAAACACAATGAAGCTAGGCCTAGCCTAGTTCACTGGAGACACAAGATACATGCATCTTTGAAGGTGTTAGAGAAAGCTCCACTGTCTCATTTTCTCTACTCATACATATTTGATGCTGGATCACTTTTTGGCTTACGTTCCCTGGTTGTACTGTCAAATTTCAGATTCAGGGATTGGTATTGATGATGCATGTTTTTGGTTATCTGAATTCCCATCCAGAATTTAGCAGTGGAACATAGGAGTGATGTATGTTTTCCCCTGCAGGAGGGTAAGTGAAGCCAACTGTGAGAAACTATTTACTGGATGTTTTGCAAATGCACTGGCATAAATGTGTCTGAGTCTTTCAAAGTTGTGTTTGTGTGGATCTCTCTGGGTTTGTCACTTCAAAGCTAAGATATCTCACAGCATCTTAGCATCCAGAGAACAGGTTGTGCTTGTTGATAAGAAAGGGTCTTGTTCACCTAGCATATGGTCTAAACCCCCTATGAAGGGCTTACTATCTAATTGACACCCCTGAGCCACAGTTTATTACACACACACACACACACACACACACACACACACACACACACACACACACACACACACACACACACACACACACACACACACACACACACACACACACACACTCACACACATACATACAGACAGGCACATTCATAGAGATAGATAAGCAGAACTCATTTTGACTGCTCTAAAAAATAATGATGAGCTTAAAGGGCTGCCAATTTGAATAATTATACATGACTGCACTTCAGCAAAAGGCTAGAGTCGATAGAAAAAAATCAAAAACCAGACAATCTTTTTTTTGTAAGCAAATGATAATCCATGTTTCATTAGATGAGTTAAATCTACATCACTTCATTTTAAATAGAGATTGCTAAAGAAACAAGCAACGACATTTAAAGAAAAACACTATTATTCAATTCTTCCACAATGCTTAATCTGTTAGGCAATGCACTTAAAACAAGGACAACATTCCCTTATTTGGTAAGTGCCTTTTTGTGTTCTCGAGTAGGAATACCAGTATGAAACCTGGCTGAAAAGCAACGGAGAGGAGAGGGAGAACAGAGGAAAGGAGAGGATGGGGGAGTGGAGGAGAGAGAGGGGAGGGGAAGAAAGGGGAGGAGAGGAGAGGGGAGGAAACAGTGCCCAAATATACAAGCAGTCTATAAATGGGAAAGCAGGGGAGGTTTTGACTTGGTTAATCAGCTTGACTAAAGCACCTACCTGTGATCTCAAAGCTGACAGAGAGGAGAGGGGGTACACTAGGCATCTGCTGACTTTGGGCCTGACCCTCTGTGAAGAGGGAGATGCTACTATTAGCAACACTAACACAGACAAACCACACACATGGATGGGCGGAGGGCCACTAAACATACAGCATCGGAGAGTACACAAGCACACACACACATGCAACATCTACCAGCTGCGTGGAATATATTATGGGTGGGAGTGAGACACTGCTCTCCAAGTATAGTCTATCCTATTTCCATACTCGGTAGCGATAGAAGTGTAGGGAAAAGATGCCTGAAGAAACTGATCTAAGATCAGGCCTGTTTTTTTCCATTATGGTTAAGCTTAGCGATCCTGGGAGGCCTGGCTGATCCTGGAGATGGGCCTGAGGGAACTTCTCCTCAGCACTGGGTCATGTTTATGCATGAGTGTGGTGGTTGCGGCAGGCCTCGCCTAGCCACTGTCTGCCTCTCTGTCTCATTGGTAAGTTGCTAGAAGATTACCTTCAGACGAAGGAGAGAAATCCTGCACCAGTCAGATAAGAAAAGACTCTCTCTTAACTAGCAGACATACAAACAGAAACAAGCCCGGCACACATTCAAACTCATAAACACAAACATTCATACACACACAAACACCCAAGCACACTAAAATACATTGACAAACACATACAGTGGATATAGCTTTGGCACATTCATCTTTAACTGCATACTGATGCAATGTACGTTTGATGTCCTCTATGTGTCAGGTCTTGCTATGGTTCTATGTGCAATATGCTTCTAAATAGGAATTACACTGCATTATTACTCAGAATATTACTATTGAAACCATAAAGACCAGCAATGGATTCTCAAATGTCTACATCCTGTAGCTGGGTGTGCTTGCACAAAACAAGGAGATGGAGCATTATGGACACCTATTCTATAGTTTACTAGTCCACACAGACTATAACGTAAACAAAATGCTATTGCTTTAGTCATGCCATCACTAACACTGCTGCTTGCTGAATCGTTGCTAATATCATTAACTATTAATTAGATAACTGCTTCGACTTAAAGTCAGTCTGATCAGTCAGTGTCAATGTGTCACATTGTTTTCAGGCCGCAAAGGCCAAAAACGTTCCACTAGAACAGTAGGACATGGCCTCAAAGATGATTATGAACGGACCTGAACTTAGTCTTGTAACAGTATTCAGAGTTCATGTAAGGATAGGGATTTGAAATAGACAGTACTTAGAATACATGTGAGTAACAAGACTCAAAGAAGATAATGTGCTCACACTGGGACAAATAAACATGAGTACATTGACAAGGGAGGATGAATATGATGTAAAGAATGTGAGTGTGAATATTCTAGATTTAGCCAAACTGAGAGTTACTCTATGCTATCACTTCTATATACTGTAATATTCAATGAAAAACTACTTTTTAAGCATTGGACTGATTGGTGCATGTATCAATTTGGGACATGTATTGTGAAAAGGAGTTTGACATTAGGAGCATCACAATGTTTTTATATTGATATAACAAAATACTAAAGTAAAGTTTGCTCACTTACATAATCAATTCACCCTAAATCTACATGTAAGTGGAAGGGTTGTTCTTCAGGGGTAAGTATTCTCTTACGAGATGCCCTCACCCTCTCAGTGGTGTGAGACTGCTCAGGTCACCAGTCTTGAACACTTTTACAACTTTGACAATTGAACCTTTGAGTTGACATTACCTTCTTTCTCTTTGAGGTTGTTGAGGTAGGTAAGCAGCTCAGCGTTAGCCTGAACACAGTAAACCTCCCTGGTTTGGAGACCACCCCCGCACAGACCCGTCATGTTGCCACGCCGACGGTCCTGTTGGCTTAGCAACAAGTCCACTCGGCAATCGCTCCACTCAGTGGTCCTCCAGGTGTAGCTGTGATCGACGACGGTTGGACAGAAACATAGGTGTGTGGGTGCGCTGTTCAGTCAAAACCTATTTACAATCTGATAGGCCTACTGTATATTAAGCACATTTGAACTGACAGCGACATGCTACAAAAATGCATCCCTGACAAGCTTAGTGTTTGTTTTATGACAATCACTAAGCCTGACAACATACTGTGGTTTCATGTAGAAACAACTACCTTTAAAGTTATTCTCATTGTTTTCAAAACAACTGATAAATTATTCATGTTTTTGGAGATTTCACTGATGTGAATAATGGAAAATCTGCAGCAAGAATGTACTCAGGGTTTTCTAAACACATTGATTATATCCCACTAACTGTTTCCCCTTCACAGGAAAGCGGTGTAAGGTTACTGTGGTGTTGTGAAGAATGTAAAAAATACTGTTGCTAAGGAAAGAAACACTATGTTAATCTCAGATACCTTCACACAATTAGCTAAGACATCACATTACACAGCTCATCAGCGAGCTGCACAGTATTATGATGCATGCAGCCCTACAGCGCGCATTCCCCATGTTATCCAGTTGCACTCACATGGCGCATGGGGGAACTCTATCCCCCTCAGGCTCACAGGCCTCAGTCTCCTCTAGAGAGGGGCAGTCCTGGCCCTCTCCCACAGGGAACTGGACAACTTGTCTGCTGCGGGAGCGCTGGCCCCTGAGGGACTTGGGATCCTTGCAGGCCTTGGCGCAGGTGCCCCAGTTTGACCATTCACTCAGCTCACAGTCTCTGGAGAGCAGGCATGACTGGACTGTCAGAGGCAGGTCCCTTGGTATACAGTGACTAGAGCAGAAAGAGGAAAGAGAAAGACAGGAACAGACCAGTGTTAGACAGTACTGTATACATGACTGTAACCTACATCCTAAGGTACTGCAATCCAAATGTCTTTCCTCCAAAAGGTTTTCTATAACATCCCACAACCATGAGTAACAGAAAAAATGACCCTTGATATGCTTTTGATATGTGGGATAAAGCATGGAAAATGTTTTACTTCAAATGCATCACCAAAAGCTGATGTGTTTTAATCATTCATCTGTCATTAAGCGCTAATGATGCCTCTTTAGGCCCTTTCAAATGATTAGGAATTCGAACTAAATTCGACCGTTTTCTGTTCTTCACTCTGCAATGCCTCTATTTTTCCCTGAGGCGATGCAGCTGACAAGCTATTAATGCTAATTACAGCTCTGCCTCATTTAGAAACTTCTCATTTAGATGCCGCCACAACATTTCACATCCAGCGTCTCTACATCTGCCTAACAAGAACAGTTGTCGTTATACCCCTTTGTCTCAACATAATACAGCAGTTCTATATTCTTTGATCTGGTGCTGAAGTGACACTGGACATAACTAGAGCTTTGCTGTCTTGCCCAAAAAACACCTGGTGTGAGAGATCACTATGATTGAAAAACAAGAATGCTCTTATACAGAGGTATAAAATGTATAAAAGACCTGTTCATTGACTCATTATTGCTGCATCTCAGTCAATTGAGCACTTCAGTTTCGTAGTGTCTATGCCTAATAATTGTTGTGGGGTTTAAGGTCTGGAAATAAGTCATTTTTTGTCCTGTTATGCTGACATAAGAAGGGAACATAAACACATCTTCACTTTAAATCATAGTTCTAATGTTTCAAGCATGCTTTGAGTCCTCGCCAGTTATACCAAGTTGTGCTACCCTTTCAGACCATAAGCTATGAGCTATTTGTAAGAAATATTGTTTATGTGAAATAAACAAAACGGACCATCGACTAGTTCATGGACCAAACTAAACATTTAAGGGTGGTTTTCAGTGCCTTCCAAATATCAAAGAATGAGCTTAGGGAATGCTTATACTCCCAGTCAAAAAGTGATGCCAATAAATAAAAATGTTGCACTAAACATGTAAGCCAATGATGTAACAAAATACTTTCCAAAGTGTTAGGAGTGAAATACTGAGACTTCAGAGTCCATGATGTAAGCTTTTACATACATACTAAAAACAGCAACAACAGTAAGTGCGTTGAAATGAAAACAGTGCATGGTGATTTCCAAACAGGTTGAGAGGCAAAATGGGATGAAACTTAAGGATGCCCTAATGACTCATTTACATCAAAGAAAATAGGAAATTAATTGAGCAAGTTGTTCAACTTGGAAGAAATCACTGGGTTACGGCTTCAGTGAGAAGTTTGTTCCACTTTTCTGAAGTGGCAAAAACAACTATGAATATTTCAGAACCAGAAATAAACAAGTCAAAGATTAATATTTATGCTCCCAGGGCAAGATAGTTGTTTTTGTGATTCCTTTGAAATATTTGATCCCAGCCAATGCAGAAGTTGGCACCAGCACAGCATTAACGAACAGATTTAGTACATAATTGATCAAATCTGAGCCCTGCAAGTGACAAATCCATAATATGAAGAAAAGATTTACTCCTGACTGTGACAGACTTCTTTCAGAGATCAGGGACTACAGTATGTAGGTTTTCAGAAGAGAAAAATGTTAGTGACACCTGAAACCATTGACACTTAAAATGAAAGCAAATACATAAATCAAGCCGAAGGTTCTCAAAAAACACTGAGGTACAAAAGCCTGGTTCTGTACATTTACATTCTTTGGTTTGGATTCTGTTACACAATGAAATGAATTGTGCAGAACAATAGAAATTCTCAACCAATTACAAAATTGGGAGTAATTTACATAAACACACATTTAGCAAAAGAAGTAATCTTATCACACAAGGTGAGTGTAGGTGTCAATGTAGAGATGAGAATGCACATCAGATAGGACTGCTCCACTGCTTTGACAGGAAAGCAATGACAAAGACAGGGCGATTAACAATATTTTCCCACCAGCCATTCCCTGATAGGGGGAAGAAAGATTTTCACTTTATACGAAGACATTGTGTTAGCGTGATAGGTTTTTACTAAATTGTAGGAAGTGTGTAACAGATAAAGGGATGTTGGAAAGGGGCAGTTGAAGGTTGTGTTGCCAAATAAGATCAATGTTAACATCTACTTACATTTGGAAAGCACAAACTTCCTTGTACTAAGTTTACACATTAGTGTAATAGCTTGTGACGTGCAGCTTGTACCTAGAAGTACACCCACGCATCCACTGGTATGACTAGAAAAACACAGCCACTTACCTCAGTCCTATGGTGCTTCCGTTCCTGTGTGTGCAAGTGACTTGGCGGGTCTGGTAGCCCACCTGGATGTCCCAAAATGGGCTTTCCTGTCGGTTCAGGCGGTTCCTTGTTCTCTTTTTCTGGATGAGCTCTCTGGTCTCAGGGTCTTTAAACACTGGTCTCTCCCTGGTCCCGGATCCCTTTCCCTTCCTGCGCTTTGCCTGGCGCACCGGCCGGCTCTCAGGCACGAAACAGGGGCTCCAGGACCCAATCTTCATGCTGTACATCCCCTCGGGCCCCTTGCAAGTTGCTGTTCTACAGGTCTGGAACTCGGTCAGGTTGGGGCAGGCGGCTCCCTCAAACAGTGGGGGCACCAGGACACTCCTGACCCGATTCTGCAGGCCTGTCCCACATGTTTTGGAGCAGGAAGTCCAGGGGGAGTACTGGGACACAACACAGTCCTGGGGGCAGGGAATGAGGCAGGCCTGCTCCAAACGAGGCTTGGGTTCAAAGTACTCACAGATGATATCCTCTGCGGGCGCTCCATCTGACTTGAGTATACAACCCACCTCCCGAGTCTGGGTGCCCTCTTCGCCCCCAGCGCACACTTTTGGCCGCAGGCCTCCAAAGGTCCTGGCTGACACTGGCACGCATACGTTCCAGGCGCCAAGCTGCCAGTCATAGAGGTCCTTGTGCCAGTCACAGACACGGAAGCAGTTCTGTTGATTGGATGGCCGCTGGGCCTGATCACAGTTGGTGTGGAGGGTAGTCCAACCATCAACATGGGCACACCACACCGCCCTGCTTTGGCTGCCTCCTGGACCACAGTCACTGCCCATGCACCTGCCCCATGGCCCTGATGACAAGAACACAGACAGACTTACAGTTACATGGAAAAAGACTAGAATGGGTTTTAAAAGGCTTGTTCTATGTTTGATTATGAATACTAATAATAATATGATCTGCAAATATGCCACCACTGAGCTACACCCATGTATGTAGTTCAGTTGCAGAGTTCTAGAACAATTGTTTATGGATCATTCAGAAAATCTAGCCAAAGTAATAAAAATGTCAACTGTTAAACCAGCATGTAGAATTAGCCTACATCCACAGGCACCAATCAATTACAATCAATACTGTAAAAGATAACCCCAATCAAGCCTTTGTACCATCCAACAGAGACAAACAGGATGTTAACGATGTTAGAGAAGATAATTTTCTGCTCAAAAGTCCACATCAAATCCCCCCCCCCCATGCTAAACCCTGAGGTTTAATACTAGTGCATTTACACAGCCATCCAGTCTAGTGTAATCAGTGACCAAGTTGTGCACTGACTTGGTAATTCTGAAGCATTGGACTACCAGGATTTTGAACAGCTTTCATTTATACCATCCCCTGTTCTTGTAGCCTGGTGACGATGTACAAGTATGGCCCTGAGCTTAGTGGCATATGGGTGAGGCCACCTTGTCTTCACCCATGTAGGTCAACCAAGGACCAAATGCAGAATAGTGATAAACCCAGGTCTGGCGGGAACACTGGTCAGCATTTCCTGTAATCTTTTTTAATCTTACCCCTCAAAAGCTTCATATGGCAGCATGTCACTAGACTCATCTTTCCTCTCAGCTACTGATCTAGAGAGCAGAAACTGGCATCAATCAGTGTGTCAGCATGTCCACAGGAACTTCAAAGCAGACCCCACATGGCTGCTTTGTTTCCCCCATACATCAACATACAAGATCAATCAGTCCTGTTGACAGACCACACACATGGTAGACTGTAATCCTGGGGATGTCCGAGCATCGGTTAGCCAAAAATCGGACTGGGTTTATTTAATAGTCTTTAGAAATCGGATGTCTGTGGTATTCAGTCCAAAACTAGGAAGGGGTAAACTATCTGGAGCATACCCAGGCAAATCCTCTTAGGCATTTGTGTAAATGGAAACCCCCACAACATGATTTGACCAAAAGCAGCAAAGAAAGCGTGAGTTTAGTTTTGGGCATGTGTTAGCTGTGTGGAGGAGGAGGAGACACTTAAACTAGCTATGTTTACGTAATCCTATGGCAGAAACCAACATTATCACATTGTGTGGAGCAATTAGTTTGACCAAAATCTTGAAACAGCCTGCATTGTGTTAGGGCATGTGTTAGCTGTGTAAAACTAACAAAACAAAAAGATCACGTGCCCAGATAATGCCCAAATTAAGCTAAATTAATCTAATTCCATGGCTAATTACACCACCTTAACCTGATACAAGGAAACTGAACAGTGGGACACAACAAAAAACCTCCCGATCCCCTCTGCACCCAACATGCTATCGCTCAGTCTCCTCCCAAGGCCAATTGTAATTTTCTCAGCAATATTATAACAGATCAGTTAAAGCAGATTGGAGAGTCTGTCACCACACAATGCATCAGCCCATTGCCACCCTGTCCTATCCTGCTCTCAGCCTCTTATAGCCTCTCCCCAATTTGTAATTGGAGGTTTCTATTGTGCCACCCAAAACTGAGGAGCATGACATTTGCCAAGTGATTGATGGCACGTTGGATAGAGTCATCTCATTGCGTTCTTTCTACCCCTCCTCAACACATCACAAACATCATGTGCAGAAATGACATGCATGCAAACACCCTGAGCTGTATTGAGTGTGTGGTGTTAGTGACCAATCCACTTACATCCACAGCAGCTTGGACAGGCTGAGTAGCCACTTGCATGCCACTGGTCACTTTAAGGATCAAGCAGGTCAGCTTGGTCTACAAACAGTGCCCCTTTAGCCAGCTCATCATGCTGTGCGAGGCTACACATGAGCGACAGTGACGTAAACGGAAAAGACAGACCTGCAATCAATTCATAGTTGTTGACTGCTTCCAGAGGAGCTTACCTTTATTTCTGTAGGATCAATTTGTAGGGCCACAATGACTAGATGAGGCAGGCAAGTTATTTCATGCTCTAGACTGAGGATCTAAGTTCTACACACTCAGTGAAGAGGTTAAGACTTGCTTGAAAGCTACTGGTTTATCCCTTGAGAGCCCTCATCCCAGGTGGAGCCCTCAACACTGCCTCACTGCTCAGAGAATGGCATAAGAAATACAACTTAGACAAACCACAACCGAACTAGACAAACTTATTTTTGTAGAATGTCTGAGCTCTCGAGATCCCAGTGTCTGTCAATAAACAACCATTTTAAGCGGAAGTAAGCTTTTGTATTGTTGCTAGCAATCAAATAAAAGTCCACATGACCAATCTTCGCTGTGTTTTATGGACACATAACTAGATGTTTGAACATCGCCTGGAAGAAAATAGAATAGCAGTAGAACAAAATTACAAATGACGTTTTGTAAACTATGGAATTCAAATTGGGAAATACAATAAAAATAAAAAACGTTCAGCAAAGAAAACAATTCCTGGAAAACCGGGACGGGTAGCAACCCTACTCCATATGGAGAACAACGGCAGTTCAGAGATGTAGAGGAGGAGACACTCAAACCAGCTATGTTTACGTAAGCCTATGGCAGAAACCAACATTATCACATTGTGTGGAGCAATTAGTTTGACCAAAATCTTGAAACAGCCTGCTTTGCATCGTGCAAGGTTGTTATATCCCACTTGGGAGAGAATAGAAGTTAAGAGGATAAAGAGACCTCTACATGGGCTTTTGTGCTAGCATTCAAATAGCCCAACTCCTTGTGGACTGTGTTTAGAAAGAATATCATTGAACCATCAAATGAACATCATCCCTTTGCCCAAGGGAACCAGGGTTTGCTAACCCTTTGCTAACTACTAAATCCAGGGTTTGCAAGAATGTATAAAAATATTCAAAAGCTAAATGAAGAGTAGGAAATTGACCAGAGGCTAGAACTTAACGTTTGAAGAAAAACTTTGAGCTTTTTAATATTCATGGATAATTATGTACCCCGTGTTCAGAGCGATCAGTGCCCTTGGTTGTGTTGCTACTGTACAAACCATTGACTGAAGCTCTTTATCCCACACTTGACCTGCATTTCATTAGCTGGGATACAACAATCAGAGTTGCATGGTTTAAAGGCTTCCGTGATTATTCTGAATCATCAACCCTTTTAAAAAAGCACTGCATAAAACGATGATACAATTCATACATTAAACAGTGCTCCTTTTATTCTTTGTTCCTCCTTCCAATTAGGGGAGTTGGAAAGTGACCCTTTCTGGTGAAGTATCCATGAATGAAGATATAATCATACAAACACTCATCCTACAAGGTACATGTTTCTGTGTCCCACATTTAACTACATTTGTACTTAATGGTATATGAAGTACATTGAATTGGTAGGCATCTTATATACGTTAGCTTACAGTACATGTATGATACTGTCACTTGCAATTGCCACACGTTTCTCATAAAGTTGTTAAATGTTATGCATGTTTAATGGTAGCCTTCCCATAGATAGTTATCATAATTTGTATTGTCATTGCATTACTATGTGTATATAAACGGCAACTTTACTTTAAAAAAACAACAACAAAAAACATTTATGATGTACAGTAAGAAATCCATATAAAAACATATTTTTACATGTATTACACATTTGATCATATTGGAAGCCATTATTCAATTCAGAGACCTGTCATGGAAGGAATGAAGTGGCAACACAAACACAAAATCAGCAATCTAATTTAACTTGTACTTGTCTACCAAATACAACAGTCTGCAGGTTCATGTAGGTATCCTTTTGCATCTCAACGAGATACTACTTCAATCGGGGCTGTTAAGCGAGCAAACACAATTACAACACTACATTCTGCTGAGTCGAAAGCTTTAGTGAAAAATGTATTTGTGCAGCACAAACAACCATTATCGTTGCTCATTTTGCAGAAACACTAGTACCTTAACATATGGATCATATGGAACATCTGGAATAAATATGCCGCACGGTACATATAGTAAAATATATATATATATTTTCTGTGTTTTCAGTTTATTTTCTAAGTGATCAAATTCACGCTTGACAAGCTCTGACAAGCTTGCTTTGTGGCGAAACTAAGAAATGTTAGCCAAACATCTGCTTATCACAATCCTGGCCCTCTTATTTTAGTCCTTGTTTTTCTCTTAATTGCAGTGCACAGATGTGCATGCATACATCCTAGATACTTTTACACAGAGTGTTGAAGTGAAAAGAGTTGGCTTGGTACCCATTGGGAGTGCACTAAATATTAATATGATGTAAGTGTGTTTCCTGTAGTTGACTCCAATCTGAAGAGGCACTTGCATCAAAGACTTCCTCGTAGAGAGTCTTCAAGTGAGGTGGAGTAGAAAGGGGGATCAGAGTTGCAAGCAGGTTTTATATGCCATGGGTTGGTCATTCAGATCCAACATATTTACAAGTAAGCTATGGTTGGAAGTCATAAAATAATATTGATACAATGTGTGATGGATGGCTTTGGTGTCATATATAAGGCACATGAAAGTATAAGAGACTGTATCTACCGTACAATGGCCATCTATGTACAATGGCTCTCTTTGGACTGTACTGCTATGGTTTGAATCCCACGTGTTTGTGCACACAAATAACAGTGGGCATTATCTTTCGTATATTAGAGATGAGCCTTCTACAGTCAATTATATGACTGACAATGCAGACTTGGATGGATTAAGATGAGCTAATATGTGGTTGAAAATGAGTGTGCATGTATGCCAATGATAACATTGTGCCCATTGCATTCATGGAGCATGTGGGTGTTTGCAAGATTATAGGACTGTAGGTGTGTCTTTTTGCACGTCAATGTGCATGCACAAGTGGGTGTGCCAATGTGTGCATGTGTGGTGGTTGCTTGAGGGACAGCAATGAGATGATGTTACTGTCATTTAAGATAAAACGACCAATCACATGCTGAGATCTCAACACCCCCAGGAAACGCTGGTGCCAAAAATTTGATTTGCGTCACCCACAATAGATTATTCTCTACATCTGAATTCAATAGTCGAGTTACACAACACTCGGATACAATGTTGTTTTTCTTCAGTAAAAAACGACAACTTGAGCTGAGGCCACACTACAAAACAACGCTTTGTTGTTTTGTCCAAGACAAGCTGAAGGGATAAAATGGAAGATTTTAAAATGGACCCCCCCAATAACCAATCTCAATACTACAAGCAAAAAATAATTATTTTGGTGTATCCTATAGACTTAATATACCTTTAAGGTAGCCCTAAGCACTTTGCATACTGTTGAGGATACATTGTGTAGTGTAATTACAAACACATCCCAATCCTGATCTGCAAGAAAATAATTAATGCAACAGTAGCTAATGCAATGATTGAAAATGGTTATATGTCAGGCTGCAAACTCTACTTCACAGCAAGGAGGCTTTTTTTTACTCTGCTTTGCAAAAAATATAACTTAAGAAAACACTAAACTGAGAACATGGAAGTGTTAGTACTCATTTGTTGGTCTACTAGGATCCTGCTTGGACACCACACGAACAGCAGTAGGGTAGGTAGGAGGTGTTGTGTGGAGAAAGTTAAATCTCAGCTAAGCCTGTCATAAGCCTCACACACACACACACACACACACACACACACACACACACAGTGGGCCAAAACAGACAGACTGTGATCGCACCATTAGGCCGAGCCACCCCCTTCTGTCAAGTCTTTTCATGTTTGCTTTTATTTCATATGAGCTGTAAGGCACAATAAGATGAAAACAACTAACATAAACATACCTTTAGGGTGAATTGACTTTAATCTATAAACCTTCAAACCATGTCTTCATATCAAAAAACAAATTAACAATATATTCAAGCAAAATCACACCTGACCAAAAAACAAACTGAGATGGATATATGTAAAATATAAAAACTAATCTGACAACTAGATCATATGCTATGCCATTATAAGCTTTTCAATTGCAAACAGAAATGAGGCAAACTGTAGTTCTCATAATTGCTAAAACAATGCACATCAGAATCATTGTATTTTATTCTTTTCATATTTCAAAATGTGTATTGCAAATTGCTTCTACGCCAATTATTCATTACTGTATAGCTAGTCAGCCATTTTCACCCATCCCCAAATGGCCAAGAATAGCTCTGATGATTGACAGCTCCTTTACCCATAGGATCACACACCTGCTCTTTCTGTAATTGTATTTCACATTTCACACACACATAGAGAGGAATAAAACTTCAGATATAAGATGGCCTTGTAAATTCTCACAAGCATCGCTGCAGTGCAAATATCACATAATTAAACACTTTTGCACCTACTGTATACCGTATGTGTTGAGTGTGTGTGTGTGTGTGTGTGTGTGTGTGTGTGTGTATGTGTGTGTGTGTGTATGTGTCTGTGTTTGTGTGTTCAAATGTTCTTATGTAGATGCTGAGGAAATGACAAGCTCTGAGGAGGATGAGGTAATAAGCTCCATGTCAACTCTGTAACGGAGAACAAACCCTTTGTATTATTTATAATGGGCGCTGCTGAATTCTATGCAAGGTAACATGAACAGTGCTATGGTTCTTTTGCTGATAAAAAAAAACAGAGTATAGGGCATAGTGCATTGACATATTCTTTCAAATTATTTTACAAAATAAAGGTGTTTTTCGAACAAAGAACAGTTTTGATCCAACACATTTCCTCATGATTCTTCCAGGAGCAGCAGAACAGAACAAGAACAGATCCTTTCAATTGGAAAGGTTCCCTGTGAAGTATGCTGTACTCTGTTCTAAAGACATCCAGGGATTCATCAAACTGCTGTATTCTTGCAATCTTTCTTTGTCCTTGTACTGTGCCCAACCCAGGCACACAGGAGTTAACCTCACTAGGAGGCTATTTCTGTATTTCTCCCACCTCACGGTTGCTATGACAGAAATTGGGCAAAGCGAAGGAGGTGGGATCAACTCAGCTGGATTGGCAGTGAACAGCGGCATTGCTTCTAATGAAATTACTAGGCTGAAATGAGGAGGGACCTGTTCACAGTGAGCCACGGAAATAGCCTGGGTATCGAGTGGAGGTGATAGATCTGTGATCCCAATCTCAGGCCTTTATGTGCAGTCTGATTCTCCCAAACACCTCCCTTTCCTGGTTCTCTGACACTGCCTGTTAATTGGCCAAATGAGGACATTATAAGGGGGCCTCTGGGAAATGGTTGTGAGGAGATCGATAGCGGTCATGGAAGGGACATGCGTCTTTGATGATCTCAAATTCAGCACCTATTGTAAGAGTGCTAAATCAAAGGAAAGGCCAGTGCTTTGTAAAAACCAAGCCCAAGCTATTTAATTCTATTGATAATCAATTAGAGTGAAGGCATCCAGAAAACATTTTCTATTTGTTAGTCTTTTTTTTCATCTACACATGTACAGTCATTACCCCTAAACAGCCCAAGCACTCCAATCCAAAACTCTACATAAGTACTGTAGCATACATGTGTAAGGGGGTGCACAGAGGGCACTCAATGAACAGAGATATTCTTAGACACTTTTCTACAGTAGTATTGTTACAAGGTTCAAAGTTAGAAATCGATATCAATAAGTAACTGAAGATTCCTTTGACATTTCTTATGAGGTCTCATAAAGGGTCCCCAAAGAGTATATTAAATCCTGGACAAAATAATGAGTCAATAATCATGAGAGACTGTCATTAGGCCCACAGTTGCATAAATCACTGTATTATGTTTGCTCTGTGCGATGCATCCTTTAACGTTCAGCCGCATGGAACCATCCACATGGTTAATGAACTCTATCCAATGTACTGTAAGCTTACTGTTCAAACAATATAGGCCATACGGTATCTTTTTTTCAGTGTGGAAATGTGCAATGCGGTTGGACAAAGTTGCCATGGTTGCATTTTGGACTGCATTTCAGAGAAATGCATGATCATACAGCCGATGGGGAGTTCCTAATAATGATTCCATGGTAGTCTTCCATCTTTGGCCATTTAAACTGTAATCAGTATAAATACCAGAGCTCAATTAAATTACAGCAACGTGAGAGGAAAACAAATTAGATCCAAATTAAACACTTACAGCTCCTCATAATTTAGGTTATAGCTTTTGCAAAACATTTGAGGAAACAAAAATAGCTTCAATGTGACAGCAAAAGAAAGTCGTTTTCTACCATGCTGCTGATGGGATAAGAAACCAGCATTCAAACACACACACACATACACACACACACACACACCAACACACGCATGCACACACACAGCACTGTGATCACACAGGGTCAGTGCAATAAAGAATGTCCCCTTATCACTGAAGGTGAGGGCTGAGATGCTGAGATGAATGAGCACACACCTCTGTGTCTCTAGCCAGGTAAACATCAGAGGAAACTTGTGAGAGGATACTCCCCTCTCTTACTCTCACCCCTTCCTGTCTTTAACACACACACACACACACACACACACACACACACACACACACACACACACACACACACACACACACACACACACAAACTCAGATAATGGATTTGCTTGTGTGTTCTCCCTAAAGCTTCTTCCCTTATTCATGGATCAAAACAGAAAGGAAACCATTAAGGGGAAGAGGCCTGTTCTGCATCGACAATTTGACATTGTTTTCATGACACAAACAAATCTTGTGTCCTTTTCCTCTTATACTGGAGCATCATTATTCAGCTCAGAGACAACTTACAAAACTCCTCTTTCAAACAAGAGCAAATTGAACTTAACATGCCTTAGTAAGAGCTCATATATTTTCCATATCTCTCCTGTATCAGAACCTGGTTCTAATCAGTGTTCAAAACCTCTCCAGAAAGGCAAAAATATGACTGTGTCTTCAAATGTAGACTCCTTTTCCCTCACTAGCAAACACATGTCACATCAGGAATGTTCCACAGTTGAAGGTGTGATCTGTTCTTGACATCAGGCTGGGAGGATATAGTATGCTGAATCCATTAAACATTGATTAGAGTAGTAAATCATCAGAGAATGGGACAGGAGGACCGAGCGTGGGAGGGTGGAGCACTGCCAGATATGCAAGCTGGTGGCACACATACAGTAGAGTATGAGAAAGGCAGCATGGGCATGGTGTCAGAAACCCTAACAGACAGACACACAGGTCTTCCTCTACATGTCGTCTCATAGATCCATCTGTTAGGTGGCATGGGGGACAGAAGGGAAAATAATAAACATGATGACAGAAGGATTTGAGTGTGTGTGTGTGTGTGCGTATAAGTGTATTTGTTTGTAAAGGATACTGTGAGGACATTAGCTGTAATTCTGAGAGTGATTTGGGAACAGTACGGGTAGATGTTGTCGCACACCAGATGTTAAAAGGATTGGATGCCATTGGCATCCAAAATTTTCCCCTACCTCATCTCTTATCTTTGACAAGCTTTAACATTATGCTTTACAATGCAATAATTAGAGTTGGGCTAAGCGGTTTCATGTTTACAAGTCCTTTGAACTCATGAATATTTTCTGAAAGTTGCACTGTAGATGCTTTAAATGCATGCACTGGATTATTAGTCAATATACAAAAGAAAGCCTATTGATTGGATTCAAGACAGCGCTATTTTGTTGTTGTGACCAACGACCATGACCAGGGGCACAGGTCGTTAAACCAAAGAGACATGTTCAAAGACGCCAAAGTTGATATAGGATCAAAGCCTCTCCAACAGCATCCTTGCTCCAAGACCCCATTTCCCCGAAATCAAACATCGCTCCACTTTACTCGACCCCCCTCGGATTCAAAGAGCAGATGGGCCAAGATAGTTGAGGTTGAATCACTACTTTGATAGGATTTGAGGAACATGAGGTGGAGAGACATTTTAAAGATAAAAGAAGGGTGGTGGTGGAGCCTAAAGTCCTTCTAGCTAGAGTCCATACATTCCTCTTGATGTACACACTATATTTGCTGAAAATTATAGTGAAATGATAGATTAAGACTCTCACTTTGATACATTAATAATCCTCTTTATCAGAAGTTGTTTTCGAAAGTCCCAAAGGCCTGAAATATGTTTTATATTTGTTTATTATTGTAGACAGCTTCATTGAGAACCACTGGTCATATGTGAGTGAGAATTGATTTGAATGGGTGGAATTAATGTAATCCAGAACTAAACATTGACTATCATTGTTGAACCCCTAGCCGTGTACCAAAACCCAGCCAGAAGCAGACATGGATTTCATGTAATAAAAAGAGGATGTTGTACTTTGATAATAAGTGATAAATAATTGGTTTTGGGACGGTAGCAGTGTGAACTTAAGACAGGATTGCATATTATTTCTTTCTGAACACTTTTTCATCTTGAAGTGTTAATTCGTTTTCCTGATTTTCCTCTTTAGTATGTACATCTCTCCTGCCTTGCTCGGCTCTCTTCATTTTAGTTCTCTTCTCCATACTACTTCACACACTTCACTTACACTTTCTTTCTTTCTTCTACTGTAATTCCCAGTATTTCTCTCCTGGAAAAGGCACTGCTGGAGGGGTCAGCTGATACATGGAGGAATGTGATATGACTCAGGCCCCAAAAAATCCAGTATAATGTCAAGTACCCTTAAAGGTTAATACTGGCTATTCCCAGGCAGTACACTTAAGCCAGTTCATTTCAAAGATATAGTGGTGTGCTGAGGAAAGGAAGGCAACTGACACCGTCTCCATCTTTCCGCGCATTCCTGGCTGTGTCACTTACCCTCAGTTCACTATTCCCCCATTTCACCATCTCTCCTTCTCCCTCTGGTCCTTGCCCTTTATCTCCCTTCCTCCATCATTCCTCTTTTACTCTCATTCTTAGCAGTTGCTCTTTCCCACCTCTTTTTTATCCATAACGAACGGTAATTTCCGCTTTCTACCGCTTGATTCCTTTTTTTCTTTCTGTTGCCCACACTTTGATTAACTGAACGGTGAATCACCATAATCACACTTCTCACTCCCTTCTCTTCCTGTCCTCCGTGATGTCCCCCACTCAAGTCGGTAATAATGTAAATACCAGATGCAGCGGTGTCTTTGGGCCAGAGTCCTCCACACCGGGGGTCATGGCCTCCAACCACACTTTATGATATTAATCATCTGTATATTACCATTGGCCTGTGAACGATTTCATCAGAGCAAGCTTTTTTTTTAATGAGGTGCAAAAACCGTTCAATGCTGACTCAGAGTTTTTGGTGATCATAGACTTTAGCTCTCACGCTGACTCTTCTAACAGTGATTTAGATGTGTTATCAGTCGGGGGTGGGTAGGTGTATGGTGGCGGTGGTGGGGGGATGGATGATGGATGAGTGGTTCCAGATGTAGCACACACACACAGACACACACTTACATACATTCTCACACACACACACATACAGGGTACCTTCAGATCATTAACAGTCATCCACATCCTCACTCTGGAGTTCATCAGTAGAGTACAGCAGAAGAACTGACCTACATTTCACACACACTTAATACCACGCAGTCAACACAAATCTTCAGGCACACTCAACCACACATCCCCATACTTTAGCTTTAGTCTCAACAGTTGTCTTTATTCCAAGTGAAGGACATCACTGCAGAGAAAATATGCAGGCCATTTTATACAAACCTGGTTTCTGTAATTAGTTTGCAATTTGCTATTACAAAAGCTAAACTTCACAGTATTTGTCATTATACTCTAATTGCCGTAGCCTATGTGTTATTTTTCAGAGTATGTTACTTAAAAATTCCACAAACAATGTAGTGAGACTTCAGTGATCCCCCATTAAGCATCCATCAGGTTTGAGGTGACTCGCAGCAGACAGGTGTTCAACAGGTACAGGTACCTAGCCAGAGGCTTTGACATAACACAGTCATCATATGAGCACAGTTTCCATGGATACTGCTGTTGGCAGCCTATGGCAAGAGGGGGTTGGAGGCATGACTGACAGCTGTGACAGCTGTATAATCCTATCAGCCGCACTTTCTGGAAAAACACAATCTTCATTAAAGGCCTGCAGCCCAGCCATCATATTGGTGTATTGGAAGCCAAGGTAGCTGAGAGCAGAGTGAGAAGTCTAGGCGCATGTTACATTCAGTTGCTTACGTTTCATTAGAAATTGTAATCACATCAACTGAGAAAACCTGATCAAACTGAGATAGCAGTTACATGGGCCTGGAAATTGTTTTGTCATTCAATAGCTTAATGTGTTCTGTTTTTTTGTGGTCTATGCAAATGTCTAAATGGATGGTTACCTTTAACTTATGAAACTCCCTTGCTCAGAAGATGCATTAGAACACAATCGAATCGGCATACTGTATGTGTAGCAAATGTGTGGTAAACGTCAAACAGGTGAGCAAAAACTGCTGTCATGGTCTATCATCTTGCTCTCCCTTACATTGACAGGTGCTCTCAAACTGTATCTATGTATCTATGTTTGGAGACGTTAACCATCAAGAGAATTTATTGGAAAAAATTGCTTTGTTATATGAGAGATGTCTGTCTACACCTTTGCCCCTATGGTAGATGATGTATGAGTGGATGAATAAGATAATAAGTGAACACAAGTGCCAAGCTATCAAATGAGCTCCTTTCACTGCTGACATAAAGGGTGCAGGTTATCTAATCAAGTGTCTGCCTGAAGTAGAACAGCTTTTTTCCCCCATGATTGACAGCTGCAATTGTGTGTTGTGGGAATACAGCATTCTGAAAGAAAATGACTGTACTGTGCACATACCGAGCATAAACAGTAGAATTTATGAAGATATTTCATGAATCACAAAGGCCGTGATTTTTCAGCCCCTAATGATACTCTTTGACAAGCATTTATCATTTTTCACTAAATCAATTCTTATAAACCATGGAAAGATTTCCATAGTATGATCAATTGTTTTGAAAATGTCAACATGCACAACAACACTAATCAGAGAGAAGACAGTAAAGAACATATTTCTCCCCCTCTATCAGTCACATGACATGCTTACAGCAAACTATCACAAGGAACGGCCTACAAGAACCATCGAGCTTTAGAGTGGATGCAAAAGCTTCCACTTGTGGAATGAGTTGGTTTCTCGAGTTGCATCTAAATTACAGTGCCTTTTATAGTGTGTGTTAAATGTTTTTGGTGGACCTGCTTTAAAGTTACACGTGTGACTCCTGGCCCTTTTCTAAACATCTTTGGGAGCCAACTGAGTGGAAGGATGGAAATAGAGAAAAAAAACGGTGGCTGGATACAAATGATGGATGAATGGATAAAGAGTGAGAAGGTAGGAGAGGAGGAAGAGGAGCAGCTAAGATGCCAGTCGCAAACTTACAGAAAATGGATGGCTGGTTTTCACAGTAGAAGTCCTCATGTACCGTACATGAGGACTTCTCCAAACAGAGGAAAGAGAGACTTGACATGGTTCCCTGGCTTGGCTTGGCCTGCTCTTTCTTATACCATCCCATCTGTTTCCTTCTCACTAATCCAGGGGATTGGCGAAGGTGATTAGCCTGCGCGTGTGTGAAAGTGACATGAAAGATGGGAGCCAGGGAAGGGGAATGTGGCGGGGAAGGAATCTTGGGAGGATTTTAGACTCTTCCTCCCTGTCGGTGTCCACACACCCTCAGTCATATGAGGGAGAGGGTCGTGAACACAGTCAATGAGGGCCGTGAACACATCAATGGGGCGTAATTGTATTGCTTACAGAAACAAAAAGAATGTTGTCCAAATCCCCAAATTCTAGATTCTCCGGCCAGTCTCTGACATTGCAATGTCATAAAATAGAAATAAAACTAATTGCTTCTTACAAGAGATCAGAGTAAATATAAAATGGCACTCCCCTGATGTCTGAATTGCAAATCTTCCAAATGTATCCTTTTTGTCACGTTGTGGGTGCAGTTAAGGACCCAAACGCAGGAGGCAGGCAGGTAGGTTAAGGAACCAAGGTTTCTTGTAAACCCTGGTTTATTGTAAACCAGGGACAACACAAGAGTACTCAAAACATATACCACAAGAACGCGACAAGGGCTGACTGACACAGGGAGCAAACAGATATACAGGGCGGGTGATTACACAATGGACAACAGCTGGATGATTGGAACGAGACACAGGAGGTGCAGGGAGCCAGGAGAGACAGACAAGACCAGCACTGGAGGACACCCAGGGAGACACCGAACACCACAAACAGGACTAAACAACGGGGGCACGGCTGTGGCTGCTTTGGCACTGAACAATAATTGTTTAGTAAATCGTAAATCCAGACATTCTGTGAGAAACTCATACTTGTGATTAGAAAATGTTGTTACACTGAAGGTTATTTAAATTATACCTCAAAACTTTTCTGGCCTCGCACACTATTCCTCCATGACTGTTTTTATTTTATTTTTACTATTAAACGCACTGCCTTTTAAGAAATGTTTATTAAAGTGTTATTAACACCTAAATTGTATTTGATTAGTTTATGCTTCAATAAATTGGAAAGGAATTTTCTATGAAGGCTTACAGGTCGTAAGTATGCACTCATTCCTTTAAAGAGAAGGACAGATCCAAATCCAGTTCAGTCCTACAGTATAATCAGAAAAAAAAACATGAATTGGACACATTGTGTAAAGGCATAGAGCTTTATGACATTGTTGCTGTCTACATGTCATATGTTGTAAACCATCAGAATATGGAAGAATATGGTGTAATGGTGGAAATCCCCTTATGTCACTATAAATAACGTTTTTAGGATAAAGTATTATCTCTAATCCAGCTAGCATTTCTATATCAGTAATGACCAGGTTTTAGTGTAAGCTCTGCCATTTAGATTAAACAAACTTCTTGTCACTGTAGGATGGCCATTTTAAAAAGGGCTATTTGGAATAGAGCGTTGCGGATTTTGAGAACTATAAAGTAGGTCAAAATGTGAGGTTTTGATGAGCACATTTCAAAGTAGTTAAAAGGACTAGAATTTTTACAGCATTTTGACATTGAACATCCTTTATTTTATCAACATATTAAGGAAGTACTGATTCACAGTTCAGCAACAAAATTATTTACACTATATTAAATATTATAAGATTTTGAAAGTCTTGTAAACAAAATAACTCCTTCCAAATGCTACCTAGATGTATGGGCATGGAGTGCCTGTTCTTTAGCTGTTGTTGCATTCTTCTTAGTGCTCTTCGGATCTATGCCCACAACCACAACTGAATCAATTGGTATGTATTATAAAAAATAACACTGGCATGCTATGATAAAATAAAAGCAAACCAATTGGCCAGTTCCTTAAATAAAAAATGAAACTCCAAGGGAATAACCTTACTTAAGTAGTCCAAATTAGTAGACTGTTGCCAAGGGTCTAAAAGATTGGCCAGCCAATTACATTGCATGGGCTTGTATGTCCCCAGGTTCTATGCTAATGAGGGTGACAAAGGGTCAAATTAACATGCACTCTCTAAATGAAGAGGGAATCTCCCAGGGATACAATCCATTGGAATGATGCCAGTTCTATTCCCATGACTGTGTCTTGAGACAGCATCACTAACTGAGTCAGACATATGCTTGTTTCCTGCCCAATTCAGTTGTCAGTCTGACACTGTATATCCAGGTGCTGGAGCATGGCCATTCATTTAAGACCTGTACGTCCACAGCATTGTAGCCAGGACTTCACCCTTTGTGAGTAATGAATGACTGAGCCAGCCACGGGACACAGAAGGCTGAACTGCAATCAACGACATGAATAATCTATCAATTTACAGTGATGTCAACTGAGATTGGCCTGAATTTGTCTACCATACTGTATGCGTGTGGATGGTACAGTATGATTGGCTGCATTCATTTCAGCACAATTACAACCTTGCTCTACAGTATTAACCTTTTGACCTTGTAAACAATGCTCCTTCTCTATCTTGGATCGGCCATTCACTTTGTTTGACGTAATAGCAGGTGGTGTTGTTGAGAGCCACCCAGAGTCACAACTAGGGTGACATGTTTCACTGCCTGAGCCATTGTTCTGGGTAAATCCATTCGGTTAACAATGGCCTGTCAGATGTCCTCACTGTTCCCTCTCATGGAGGAGTGACATCAGCAGAGCATGGTGACACATAGTTCTGATTGTCTGCAGCTCCAAAGGTGAGGTGGCATTACTGTATGACATATTTGAGCCTCTCAGAGAGGATTGTGTTGTGCTTGTAAGAGGTCTTTTCAGAGAAACAAGGTGCACATACACAATCATGCAGACACACACACACATATTCGTAGTAACACACAAACACCCATATGGTGGATAGAGTGACTGGCCAGCAGGTGTTGGTTGAAAGCAATTAGGAGTGATTAGCTGAATAGCCCGTGTACGAATCAGGTGACTAAAAAGGCCTAGGTAGAAAACGTGCAGAGAAGCGTGAGTAGACCAACTAAGTGAGTCTGTGAAATGGGATTGGGCTGATCAGAAGCCAGGGACGTCTCCTGCCTAATCTGAATAATGGATAATCTGGATCCCAATGGCAGATTAGGATCCTGGACTAGTCCAAATGCAAATGTTAAGACATGATTTTTGGGGGGTAAATATACAAAAATAAATGTATTATTTATTTATTTCTAAGGTTTATTTATGTAACAGAGGTTTATTTATGTAAATTAGTGTGTGTATACTTGTAAGACTGGTACACAATTTGAAGAAGACAAAAGATCCGTAATCATAGGCAGTGAAGTGTTGCCTAACACAATGTGTTGCCTTGGTGTCACACCAGAACAATCCACCCTGTCCTTGCAAAAAATAAAAAATATAAAAAGTCTGTGTGTAATGACATACATGCCAGCAGTTGTGCTGTTCTCCACATTGATCTCAACAACACCGACGGGGTTATAGTTCTCCAGTCCTTAAAAGTCCTAAACAGTACACACCACACACATGGTAGTGCACTCTAAGATATAGACACACACACACAGGTACACACACACACACACTGGTAATTGCTTCGGTCTGTGATAGGCATTTTTGCTAGTGCAGCCTTGACAGCTAACCCCAACCAGGCCTGTCACTCCACTAACAGGAACTAATGAAGCAAACACGGCACCAAACTGGGAGGGAGTTTCTCTCCTGTGTGCGAGAGAGAGAGAGAGAGAGAGAGAGAGAGAGAGAGAGAGAGAGAGAGAGAGAGAGAGAGAGAGAGAGAGAGAGAGAGAGAGAGAAAGAGAGAGAGAGATAGAGAGAGAGAGAGAGAGAGAGAGAGAGAGAGAGAGAGAGAGAGAGAGAGAGAGAGAGAGAGAGAGAGAGAGAGAGAGAGAGAGAGAGAGAAAATGAGAGCAAGAGAAAATTCATCAGGGACAAAGAAAGATATGGAAGGCAGAAAAAATGTATACAAAAACGATAACTAAGACAATCCCACCCAGCCTCATGAAACCCTTCACACATCATTATCATCACCATCAACATCCGAGCCAATAACTTTGTGATCATTAATATCATCATTCCCAAGGCGTCAACATCATCATCTTCAAGAACATCACTATCGTAGGGTACTGTCCGTCCGAGCATTCTGTCTCCATAATCCTCATTTTAATGGAACCCTCCAGAGGAAAATATAACTGAAATTGTTTTACCTCCAAAACCGATAGATCATATTTTCACAGAAAACAATAAAAGCAAAGTGAGCCAATTCCCTACGGTTTGAAGACAGGAGCTGTATTTCAGCAACACTCATCATTATGCAAACATCAGAACATTGCTTTCCAGCAGAATATTCCCTTTGCTGCATTCTTCTGTGCAAAAACATAACATTTTATGAAAACAGCTTGGCCAGCAAAAAAAACTGAACAAACACATGCATATGCAAATACAAATTTTCTTTCTTTTTTTTATTAAAATCTGTCGTGTGACAGGTCCTACCAGTGCTCTATCTACTGTTTGCTGAAAAGGAATGTGAACAGAGAGCTCCATGACTAATATCAAATAAATATTCTACATTTAGTTAAAGAGAGGACTAGTTAACTAGAGGAGTCGGAATCTAGAGACCTAATTCACTTTGACGAGAGAGCTTGTATGTCTTGCGTGGGAGGAAGTGCTTTAGAGTGGGAGAGAGGTGTAATCACTATGACCTACAGTGGGATGGATGTAGGTTAAGATAGATAGTCTTGTACTCCACCCTCTCTCTCTTCCTCTCTCAATCTCTCTCTCTCTCTCTCTCCCTCTCTCTCTCTCTCTCTCTCTCTCTCTCTCTCTCTCTCTCTCTCTCTCTCTCTCCCTCTCTCTCTCTCTCTCTCTCTCTCTCTCTCTCTCTCTCTCTCTCTCTCTCTCTCTCTAAAGGAATGCCTGACTCCCTGGGCTGCTTTTCCTGAGTTAAATCTTTGCTCCTTTAATCTCCTTACCCGGCTACATCCTCTTTAAAATGGCAGGGGCATATGAGAGACGAGACCAGCCACTGAGGCTATGGCCCTAAGCAGGGCGCACCAAAGAGTTAGGAACTTAAGACACTATACAATCAGTATACTCCTGTGTGGAAATACTCAGTCATCAGTCTACTAACATTTCATTGTTACCTGTTTAATAGCAATAGCAATAGCAAGTTAATAGCAATATTCCACTCATGATCTCACCAAGGAGACAGATAAGAATCAATCTCAAATAAATCCCACCAGCTCTAGGTGTTCCTTGCGATCACCCATGTATGAAGAGATTTCATATTGCTCTTTAAATCAAATTTCCAAGTCCACAATTCTCCAATATTGACAAAGCAATAATTTTTATCGAGTAAGCTCTTTGAGTTGAATTAATCACTATTTAATGCAGCATGCAATCTACTTTGAGCCTTATGTTTCGGAGAGGCCAGTGAGAAGGAAGTCTACATGGAATCTCAAAGGTTCAAATAGCTCAAAGGTTTGAATTTGAACAAGGTACAAGGTACTGTATGAAGGATTGTCTCACTGTACTCAGATATCCTGCATAACATTACGAGAACACACTGAAACATAGTCAGATATTTTACTCGAACCAAAAGGAGCAAACAGCTACACCACAGTTCACTACAGTACATCTTTTTGATGTTACCTCATCAAGTTACCTCAAACTCTTTGTAAAAGTAGTGAAATACCTGTTTCCCAGAAGTAGACAGACTTGCTGTTGTCTGCTGTCTGTGTGTGGGCTGCTTTCCAGATGCCACAGAACAACAGTATTGTCACCTGCAGGTACCGGCAATCCCCTGTCCTTATGTGAGGGATCTGTGTGCTTCTCCAGCACAGCCCCATGGTCCTCCACAGGAGCAAAGTAAATCCACTCAGTCCAGAATGTCACCAGAAAACGGAAACAGCCCCAAATCATCCAAAGCTAAGCTAAGTACGATTGTTTGTATGCGTAATTTAGTCCGACAGGAGTAAGGGACTGTGCCACCCCCTTTTGAAGGGCAGAGTGAGATTCCCTCTACTCCTTTCGCCCTCTCTCCTTCCTTTCTTACTCTTTCCCTCTCCTCGTCCTCTCTTGGCAGGATGGTCCCAGAGAGATGTGGTTTCAATGAATAGGACGAGGCTTCAGATGAATGATAGAGTCTGCTTCCTCCATCGTAGCTGTTGTTGTTTGCTGCTGTTTCTTCTGTCCTCTGGCTGTGGAGCAGTGACAGTGGCTGTGCGTCTGCAGTGTGATACCCGTCTCCCTCTCTCTCTCTCTCTCTCTCTCTCTCTCTCTCTCTCTCAGTCCCTCGCCCTCTCTCTCCCTCTGTTAGCCAGTACTCCCTCCCTTCTCTTTCTGCTCTTGCTCTGTCACTTGCTTGCTCATTTATGCCTTTCTCCCTGTCTCACTTTGTCTTGGAACTAAATGTGCTTTCCTCTGTTCTATTCTCCTTCTTTCTCTCCCTCTATCTCTTTTGTCCCCTCTTTTGTTTTCAGCCAAGGGCTTGAGGACAAACGCTTCTTCTCCTCTCCTCGCTATAGCAGCCCTCGGAGGACAGTTGGAGACAAGCAGCACTCGCACTCAGCGTAGGAGCTACAGTAAGCACACAAAGCTCCTAGGATCAGAGAGAGAAAGAGAGCAATAGAGGGAGGGAGGGTGTGAGAGAGATCGTAGCTCAGCTCAGAGCAGCAGAGAATAGAGATCAAGGCAGGAGAAAAAGATGATGTGGGATATGTAATACTTTATGGTGCATGTTTGCTGTTGGGGGAGTCCCTTGAAACTAAGAGAATTAGTGAAAATGTATGTAAAATATTGTTCTAAGCAGGGGTGTACACAATAATCATGCAGTATATGGTGTTTGATTGAAGATGATCAGAATCAGAAAGGGCTTTATTCGCCATGAAAGTTTGCACAAACAAGGAATTTACTTTGGCAGGAAGGTGCATACATTAAACATATAGGAATCCTAAAACTTAAATATATGGTTTAACTATACTAAAGGTACAAGTCTACCTAGTACTAATAAAATAAAATATAAAGTAGCCAAATAATTGACATTATAAAAATATAAAAAATACAAATAGTACTACAGATACAAGAGATACAAATAGTACAAAATTATAGCAGCTACACTCCTAAAAATTACTTTTTGAACTAACTTATGGGCCTTAAATGCAAATGTATCTCACCACATTATTTTTAGGATAACCAGGGTTTCAGGAAAATGGCATGATATGAGAAGTGGATGGTTGCATTTAATATGAATAAGGAACAGTATTCATAAAAGATGTAGTCCCGCCAAGCAAAAAACTGAGGGAAAATGTATATGATTTCTGTACGTCAAATATGGTAGGACATTAAGAAATCTGAATTTAACTAGTCTGTGACATCTGTGAGCCATAAGGGATCTTTGACAGCATACTGTGAATTCACACTTTTATATCCCCAAAGCGAAATGATAAACAATTTAATTGAAAAAAACACAATGTCTCTGAACTCTGGAATGTAACCAGAGATGTTGAGGTCAAACAGACTGATTGTTGTAAACAGATGCTTGGGATAAAAAAGCAACAGTGCATAAACAGCTGTCATTCAAATTTTCCTAGCCTTTATTGAAATGACAGTTGTATGGTTTCATTTTAAAAGGCTAAGAAATCCTTTACCGCTCCTGGAAAATAATATTCAGAGAGTATAACAAACATGAGCAATAACATATGTGAGCAAGAGATATGGTGTGGTTAGAGCAAAATTCTAAAGGAAGAAAGCTTTGCAGGAACCCAGTTGGAAACCCTGCTGTGTATGATAAAAAAAAAAATGATATAGGTCACATGAAATGGAATAACATATTGATTGAGGAATGTATGTGAGATGCATCAAAAAGATGGACAGCAGATATGCACTTTTTTGCACGCTGGATACTGGGATAAGCTACACCTTTATTGGATGGAGAAAATAACGTGGTGACTTGAACTCAGGACCATAAACCATGCTGGTAATTGTTGACCATTGGAATGCCTTCATTAGAGTGACAGGTCAAATAATGTAATGCTAACCAAAACTGCATCACAGTCACAACAGGTCATCTTTAAAAAGTTTACATTAATTTCTTTTTTTAAATAAGATGGTTCTATATTTCAGAATCTGAATATGGTGCAAATTCAGTGCCACAATTTGTGTGCAGATAAACACCCGAGAGAGCAGAGGCACTGACTAGCAAACCCAAAAAGTAACATTCCATGACAGTGCTCTTATAAATTCGGAATTTACATACTGCATGGGTCAGTGAGTCACGTTACATCACTGATAATGTTTTCACAAACATTGCAAAAAGAATAATGTAGAATGTAAATGTAATAGTGGTTATTCATGCTGTTTTTGAATCATTTAATCTTCACACGTGAAGGGAATGCTCTCTAGTAGTGAACTGTAAGTGTTAAACCAATGTATAGTCCCTGCTGCAGCTCTCTATGGAATGATGAGCCTGGAGAATTAGCCTACAGTCAGACACTTTTCACTCATCGCTGCCATAGCAACCACCAAGAGAGCTGCCTGACCCGATGTTAATATGTTATGACAAGCAGACAGGGCAGACTTAGTGTACAAGTGAACCTGTGCTTGTGCATGCATGTGTCTCTATGTGTAATGGTCATTTCTTCTGCATTCCCACAAATGACTGCTATTCTTAAACTAACACTGCCAATAGTTTTGTTTTCGGGGGTGCATTTTGTCAACCCCACAGTGACATTTACAGGAATAGACTAAGAGTAAGGGTGGGACCTCATGACTATGCTAGCTGGGATTTGACTGAATGAGGTCTGCCAATGTTGGACCTTTCAGGAGAGTCCGTTGCACAGTTGGGACAGATTTGTTTTCCAAGTATTAAAAAAGAGGGATTAGAAATAGGCCTGTAGTCCAAGATCAAGGGTCTGTTTTTAAGAAGTGGCTTAATGACTGCTTGTTTCAAATCAGTTGGGTCTTGACCTGATGCAATATTTCATTAATAATATTTATTTAGTCTAGGATGTCAAGAAAAGGGGTCAAGTAGGCAACTATAGTGTTGTCCCAAAGTCCAGTTAGAAAGAATCTAACCAAAGTATTGCCCAATCTAGTAATTCCAAAGACTGCAACCCCAGTTATGGCTGCAGCTGTGATAAACTTAAAATAGAATGTTGAGTTAATCCAACTTGATGGTCTGACGCTCAAAACAAGATTAAAACCCACAGCATTCCAGATGAGCTGCTAAGTAATTGACCTTGGACACATGTTGAGATCAAATTAACACCACACTGAATGAGGTCAAAAGGGCAAGCCATTCAGACTCAAATGTCTAAATCATACTAATAGTAGAAACATAATGGAAAATAGTGCAATGAGGTGTGAATAATTTATTACATTCAAATTAAATAAATACAAATCTTGGCAGAAATCGTACATGCCAGTAATGCATACGATTTTTTCCCAGCTGATTAAATGGTTTGATTTCCAGAAAAATAAAAAACTGCATTGGCTGATCTATGTAACTATCTGACCAATAATGGAATTCTATGTTAGTGTGAACAAAACCAGGTCAGAACTAAAAGAAACAAGTGACCCTTTTGCTCAGTCTAAAAATAAGGTAAATACCAAGAAGGGCAATCAGCAGATAGCAACACACTTAAAGACCCCCACAAACAGGGTTTAGTTTATTTTCATAGTTACTTATGGTGGTTAATAAAGCCTAATAACCCTTGTGGTAATATGACTTTTCTATGGTAATGGGTAGAGCACCGTATTGGATGATGGTCAACCTACCAGGGCCTGTAGCATAACCTCAATCCCATTTAGAACTGCATGTATAAACATGTCAACACAGTCCTGGTTTCTATAGATAAACAAGACTAATTTCCCTTTTAAATATGGTGTTTATCTGCAATATGTAGTTTGAGGTGTTAACACCTGGAATGGGCAGATATGTCCACATGACTCTCTCTGGCTTTATCAGAGACACACAGGCAGCATGGAACAGAAAAATCTTCACCTGCCTCTTCAGACTGAAGCTAAAGGCTTTTTTTTGGCTCCTACTGTGTAACTCATATTAACTGAGAATTGTGTGCCGAAGCAGACATTGCATACAGGTGAAGTACCTTGATATCTGGGATTGTAAAAGTGGAAGACCCTGACAAACTGTTTACAAAACAATATGATTCCTATATTTAATTTTGCATACTACATGTTATCATGGTATTATGCTGATTAAATTGTTTTGATAAAATAAACGGATACCCATACTGTATGAATAATTAACTCCAACCAATCGAATCGAATCAATGATGATAGGCTACATTGTTTAGTTTTCAATTGATCCGGTTTACATTTACATTTATTCATTTAGCAGACGCTTTTATCCAAAGCGACTTCCAAGAGAGAGCTTTACAAAAGTGCTTAGGTCACTGATCATAACAACGAGATAGCCCCAAACATTGCGGGTAGCCAAATCATGAGCATACATTGTGAAAAAAACAAAGTGCCAAAGGGAAGAACCATAAGAGCATGTAGTTAAACAAGTTACAATTGAACAACATGAACCTCAAAAAGTGCAAGAGTTTACCTGTAAAAAAGCAATCAACAGTAAAATATTTCACAGCGAGTACAAGAATTTTAAATCAGTTACAACTAACCAACAAGAGCAACAAGTCTCTCAATAAGAGAGCGGTTGCGTTCACAAAAGCAAAATTCAGGGTCCAAAGGTGAAAAAGGTCACGTGGTTCGTTCAGTTGATGTTGACATACAATTTGCTGGTAAATGGGCAACAAACTCCGCGCAATTTCTACATTTATATCGTAGGCATAGCCCTACATAATGGAGCACCGTCATGTTATGAAATGTTTCGAAATGTTTTCTTCTGCCCATATTTGAAAAAGGCCTCGGTCACTTTTTGAGTCACCCAAATAGAAATGAAAAAACGTTTTAAACAATAACCCATGGTACGCTTCTTGTGATGTTCACACCATAAATGAACCGCTCCAGAGTTCACTTGAAAGTGAAGAGCTTTCAAAGAGCGGTTGTTCACACCATCCCAAACGAACCGCATTAAGGGGGTAAACGCTCCATGGTGCGGTTCAACAGGACTAAACAAGTCTGGTGTGCGCCAGAGAGCCTACTCAATCCATCCCAGAATCACGGCTGTAATTTTTTTCTTGAAGCACACTGCCATCATGTGGCTGATATAGGCTACACATTGCATATTTTACACAATGCATGTTCTCGAAAAACTAACGTGATATTTCGATCAATCCTAATGTAGGCTTCTGAACGATCTTGTTTGCATAAAGAATACAGTAGGCCACTACGCCATTAGTATCATAGTTGAGTCAACCTCCCTATCTCTTCTGACAACTGCTTCAGACAGACATTGGGATTTTGAAGAATTAAAATGCTAAACTCTATGCTCGTCTTGCTTGGGCCTTTATTCTAAACTGCGATATGAAATTGGTGCAACGAAATCATTACGCTATTGTAGCGCATCTTACATTCTTCTCATCTATCAAGTAAAAAAGTACACACTCCTTCCATCAAACTTCACTGATAGAATCCACCACGTCATGAAGCTGCACACCACGTCTGTCCAATAAAGAGGGGGCGTTTTTTGTTACGCATGTCGTCGTGTATGGTATTTACATAACAAACAGCACCACTAGCGTTACCTAACAAAGAAAAGCGAATGACAAGTTAAACTCGTTAAAAAGACATAAAGGTAAGATTATGTTTCCTAATGGTAAACGGCAATTTTAGAAGCACGTCGTAGAGTAATAGCACCCCGAGCGAGAATCGCCTAATACGGTCATCATACGGTGCACCATAATAATGTGTTGTCGACCAGACATGTGAATGACGTGACATATCAAACGCTAACAACGGCAAAAATGCGACGCTTTTATTAAGAAATTGTTTCGAGCAGCTCACAGTATATTGGCAGGTAGGTTAAGTCGTTTTAGGGGGAGAGTACACGATGTACTATGTATTGCATATGGTTGCCAGCACAGTATGGCGGCCATAGGCGTACAATATATCCTCAGCGACTTCTAGCCTCATAATGAGTAGCTGTAACGATTTTGCTGACTGGTGTCAGTCTCAAGTATGGACATTCCACACGATATTGACTATTTTGTGATCGCATGTGGCTTAATGAATAAGAAAGGTTGGTATTAGAGATGTGCACAGTGAAATGCATGAGGTATTGTCTAACACCAGCAAATTGACAATTTTATAACCAAATGATGTGTGGGCATGTGGTTAGATGGCACTTTTCCAGTTGCTTAACCTGATAGACTACATTGTTCACTTGTAAACACAGACTGTTGGAACCATGGGCAAGTCACACTCACACTTGGCCAAGCAGAAAGATGAGGATCCCCTCACGTCTACTCAGGAGTGCACAGACACTTCTAATGATGAGGATGGAAAAAATGGAGATGTATCTCAATTCCCCTATGTGGAATTCACTGGCAGAGACAGTGTCACATGCCCCACATGCCAGGGCACTGGTAGAATCCCACGAGGTAGGACTATAAGCCCAATAATGCATGTCAACAAATGTATACAGTAGCATTTTGTGGCTGATTTACCAAGTTATAAGCTTTTTTCAGTCCGGCAGAAACAAAGGCTAAGAATAAGACAAAGACTTAATAATATTAAGTATATAAGTATTATCAATCATTAAATATAGCAACTACATATTTGCAACACAATATCAGCAAATTCTATGTTTGTAATTTCTCCTACAGGCCAAGAGAATCAGCTTGTGGCTTTGATTCCATACAGTGACCAAAGGCTAAGGCCAAGAAGAACGTAAGTTCTAACTTAAAAGTTATACAACTTTTTTGTTATGTGTGGCAATTTTCTCCAACTTCTGTCTTTTTGATCCCACAGAAAGCTGTATGTCAGTGTTTCTGTGTCCGTTTGCCTACTGCTGTCTGGTCTGGCAGTGTTCTTCCTCTTCCCTCGCTCTATTGATGTCTCCTACGTGGGGGTGAAGTCTGCCTTTGTTTCCTATGACCAGGAGAGGCGGATTGTCTACCTCAACATCACAGTAATGTCATATTTCCTATGCCTCGTATAATATATCCAGTGTTGTCATCAAAGGGTTGAAATGAATATATTTGATCGATGATTTGTCTGTCTGTGATTCTGCTACGCCTTGACATTATTATGTGTTTCTTTTTAGAACACTCTGAACATCACCAATAACAACTACTATGCTGTATCACTGACTAACATCACAGCTCAAGTGCAGTTCTCTAAGACAGTCATTGGAAAGGCTAAAATTAGCAATGTTACAACCATAATACCACTGGATCAGAAACAGGTTGGTCCATATTTTCTAATATTTTTTGCTACAACCATTGGACATTCCTTATTGTAATTGGTTTTTATTCCTAACCGCATTTGACATGGTAATACAGTATGAACACAGTTTATTTAATGCAGATTAGTTAGGCTGAAATACATTTACTTTTGAGTTCTTCCTAATTCCAAGTGCCCCACATGGTTTGATTTACTATGCCTTCTGAGAACAGTCCTCTCAACTGAATTTGTCATGTGACTGTAGTAAACTGGTATTACTTCTAATTACATCAAAAAACCTTAATGAAATGAACAGTTTTACAATAGAGTAAATTGGACAGTACTCTAGAGCCTTGACTGAGACTAGTGAGTCTAGAGTGTCTTTGTTTTTGTATCAGTTGTTTGATAATGGATTTATGGCTCAGTTACTCATTGTATATATTTCATTTGTGACACAGGGACAAAAATGACCTGATTGCCTCATGAATATGTGTTTCCACCCGTATTATTTGATTACATCATATCTTAATCTTGTGTATCAAACTCTTTGTTTTAAGATTGACTACATGGTTCCGACCATCATTGCTGATGAGATGAGTTATATGTTGTAAGTATCTAATAGCAGATGATTTTGGCATACTTGAATATAATGTTGACGTGACATTATTATGCTTTATAATTTTTTTGTCTTGCAGCGACTACTGCACTTTGCAGACCATAAAAGTGCACAACATTGTTGTAATGATGCAGTAAGTATTGTCAATTAAATTATACAGCCCTAACCTTATCTTTTACATTGACATATAAACAGTTCAGTAACTGAAAATGATCGTTACTGTAAATCCTTGTTTGCCACTTTGGAAGACCTCTTATCTTGTGTTTTCAGGGTGACTGTGACCACAACCTACTTTGGGCATGCAGAGCAGGTATCCCAAGAAATGTACCAGTATGTGGACTGTGGGGGTAACACCACCTCATTGCACGGACATGTGCAGGTTTACCAGTAGATTGGTTCCAGGCATATTAGTTATAGTCATCTCACTGTCTGAAGAACATGGAGTTCCTTTCGGCTGACTTTTTACTGAAAGTGTGGAAAATCGTATCTCATTGTCAGCTGACAGTTGAATAAGATGGCTTTGTCACTGTAAAGTTGCATTGCCACACCTTGTTGATGTTCTCTCCCATGTAGGCAAAGTTCTCAAAGATTTTACAAAAGAATGTCCACAGGCAAGAAATATGCACTTTAACCAGGTATGGGAAATACAATAATCTGTGGGTGATAAGGCAATACGTTTTTGTCATACGACTGCTAGAAGGCTACCACTAACCATCCAATACTATGGAATACCTGAGTAGACTAATAGAAAACATTTGTTAGTGTGCTTGCTGTGAGCAAAAAGTTTGCACACTTATATAATTCAGTCCAGTCTTTGAACCATTCAAGCTGTTGTGACCAACAAAACATTATTCAGTCTGTTTACAGGCATTACAGTATATTCAAATTTCTGTACATTCCAACTGGTAATGGATTTACCTTAGGTCTGCAGTAGCATTAGCATATTCACAGCAAAAGGGCCGTACTTTTAAAAGCGTCTTAAACGCCTATGTTGATACATTTCTATTTTAATTTTCAACTGATTGACTGACTCCTTTCAGCAAGCACACATTTATATTTGCCTTCTTTAGTTTTGCATTGATTATGAGCACCACTAACTTTCCCTTACCATTTTTGATTGCCTTTTACCCCATTCCTTCTACTCAAGTCTCATGTTTCCTTAAGTTGTTATGTACATTAAACATACTCCAGGGTTTCAGTGAGATACATTTTAAATGTGATAGAATTTGACGTTTTGGAAGGTGATGTATTATATACATCAGGGCTCTTCAATAGGCGGACCGCGGGCCTAATCCGGCCCCCGAGCAGCTTTGGACTGGCCCCCGGAGTGTGCTCCAGTAACCTCATTCAGTTCGTGACTATGACAACAACAAAAAAATCACTCGTGACCAGGGCCGGACTTACCATTGGGCTTGACTGGGCTCCAGCCCATGGGCCCCGTCCTGTAGGGGGCCCCGCCCGTTTACGTGCAGCGGAGGACTGAGCTATTAGCTAAGTTATGCTAGCAAGATTCTTAGACAAGAACATTGTGTACGGTTGACAAACCGTAAATATAATTTGACAATATGTTTGACAAGAAGACTAGCTAGCTAACAAGCCATGTCATTGTCCCCAAATCAATATCAAGGTTTTCACGAACAAGGTATCGGCCATATACTAGCTAGTATAGGCTACAGTACGGCCACAGCATGTGTAGCGGGTTGAATAGCTAGCAAATGGATGTGAGATGATCGCAATCAAAGTTGACATATTCTCCAAACAGTAATTATAATTTGACAGTATGTTTAACAACAAGACTAGCCAGCAATCTAGCCATGTCATTGTCCCCAAATCAAGATTTTTATGTGTTGGCCGCAGTCTGAAGTAGAGCTAGGTTGACTAGCGAGGTGAATCGAATGGGATGTGAGATGAGCGGTTACGTGACACTGACTGACACAGTAAATTCAGAAAAGCAAAATTTACCAAATAGGTTAAAAGAAATATTGAAGTCACTCATTGTTGTAATTACATGTTAGCTTGGTAAAGTTTCTCAAAATTGTAAACGGAGGTTTTGACTGCGTCCCTGATGTTATTGTTACTTATTTCAGACACTTTGTAAAGGCTCATACCAAGGAAAGATGTTCTTTGCTCATACAATGTAGCCAGCTCAATAATTTAGAACGGTGAACAGTTTTGCTGGAACTACTTGGCTGATTGGCTGCAGCCAATCAGAATCGAGTATTCACCCAGACCATGGTATAATAACTTAAAAAAATGTTTTGTCATTGGGGAACATTTAGTCTTTGAATCGTTAATTCAGGAGATTCGTTCAAAAATGCGGATTCATCCATGAAACAAGTGACGTATTTGAGTAGTTGAATCATGCATTCAAACCAAGTTTTCTTTTAATAATTCAGATTAATTAAACATTCAGCAATTCAGCAACACTTCAGCAATTAACATAAATTCTGTTATTTTGTTTAGTTGTTTGTTCAGAATCGTGCAGCTCTAAATACATATAGCACATATATTTAAAGTCATGTATAGTTGGTAGGGCCCTAAAATGACCCAAGCCCAGGGGCCCCCACCGCCCTTAGTCTTCCATTTTTGTTAGTTAATTGCATTTTCTCCAATTGTCTGTTAATATGGCTTGGTTATTGCTCACCTGGTTTGATTTTTGAATCCTTTGGCATATGCGGCCTCTTGGGCATATGTTTTTATATGCACTTACAAAATAGAATATATTGACTCCTTCAGTATGTTGTTGTAATTTCTTTATTTGTTACCGTGATTACTCATATCCTCTGGCCCCTGACTTTGCCTCAGTTTCAAGAACCGGCCCCAGCTCCAAACTAATTGAAGAGCCCTGATATACATGCTAAGATTGTCTGTTTTTAAATCAAGATTATATGTTATAAGATTATATAACCAATAACTGTAATGTGTGTTAAATGATGTGAATTAAAACATTTGTAAACCCAAAGTGAAAGTCACATGTTTTATGGAAGTTATATTTTAGAAGTGTGCTAAGGAAATGAGAACAGTTATCTAATCAGTTTGGAATGTGTGAGTTATTGCAGTGGGATAAAATACATTTACATTTGTTTCTTTGATATGTCTTTAAAAATACATTTTGCATGTACAAATAATTCATCTTAATAGATATTCCACAAGTTTAATATATGATTATTATCCTGGTGATGTCATGCACACACAGTTTGTTGCATATTTTGCTGAATTTTGAAGTGCCATGATGTATTGACTATTGACCTTTGATGGTAAATTGTGATGGCATCCAATAATACAACTTCCATCTTCCTAATGTGCCATATCTGATACCCAGTTGGTGTAAATGTTGACATTGTCCATGTAAACCACTGCCAAACACCCATACACTCTAGCAGACAGGCAATTATGTATTTGTATTTCCTAAGAGCGAAAATAAAAATTGCTTTTTTCCCCCCACATTTTTGAGTAGTTGAGTCGTTGGCATGTGTAGAGTCTAAAGAAAATACCAGTCAAACAATGCAATAACGTATACACTCACTAGAGGGCGCTAGATATCATAATCTGAGATTTGACTGGGGTTTCAATGGCAGAGACAAAATATTGGAAACCAAAACTTGCACTAAAACCACCAGAGCAGATAATGTATGTGTTAAATACTGCAACTGTATTACTGTAGCTGATACAAACATTCCCATCAAAATAACTTCTATGTAGTTGACCTCCAATACGTTTAGTGACCACTGAAATGTGGTTGAAATTAGCATTATACTTGGTAAATTGTTCGTATGCAATATATTTCACTGTCCTGTATTATCTCAGAGTGGGTCTTGATTGTGTGCTAGTCTAGATGTATGTCTGTGTGTTACTCTGTTGGCTTCCAGATGAAGAACAGCACTGGAGGTCAGTGCAGGGAGGTTTGCTCACATCTGTTGCTGTCATTTAAAATACACTTAACTTCCTCTCCAGAATTCCTCAACAGAAGCTTGGGGTTGTTGGACTCAAATTTCAATAGACAAAAAGCAAAATCGCATGCAGAAATATTTTGGGTAATACTCTTTTAGACTACACATTAACAGGTGCAGTGAAGTGTGGGTTGAGATGGCTTCATTTTAGCAAACGGAAATTCAGGGTTTGCAATTGTTTGTTTGGCCTTAGGCTAATGAGCTTCCTCATCACGATTGAAAACATCTGGAAAACAGATAAGTAACTATAATAGTGTATCGACGATTAAATACACAGCCAACAGCATGGCTAGTATGTGAGCACTCAAGTCCAAGTAGTAGAAGGAACAACCCAGACAGAAATGGTTGTGCTAACATCATTAGAACGAGACATTCCCTGTCGCCGATAGATCATTTCAACGTTGTTTTCCAGATGTAAGGAAATTGTTTCTCCAGATGTGGTCTGCTGTTTGAACTTTTTGAAAAGGCAACTCACCATTTGGCTAACTGTAAGTTCAAATAATAACCCATATGATGAATTTTACCTGTTACATGCAAAAAGTGAGGTTCAGGTATAGCCTTTCACTTGTTTATTTTGTACATTCCTCACTTTCCTTGTTCTTCGTATTGGAAATGAACACGTTCATAAAACATTCTTCCATTCACTACAGTAATTGCTCCAAGCCAGACTAGCCTATACATTAGGCCCGTGTCTGTGTAATGACCTTGGAATGGAACATTTATTCTATGGCAGTCTTTAAGCATCTGTATTTTAATATCATCAATAATTCATACGAAAATATATATTGTTCTCTTTTATCACAGCGTAATTTGTCTAGCATTACTAGAAATCTATCAGCCTATGTTACTTTCGCCTATAGGCTCACACCTAATCAAAACATCCATTTTGTCAACAATATTTAGGCCTAGGCCTACTTGTTGTCGTTTTGGCTGTTAAATGCCTGCCCCCAATTAGGCTACTGCTAATAAGTCTGCCACTGCTACTTCGGCACAAATGAATACAGTCCTTTCTCTCCACCTAACGGACCCAATGTCAATACTCGCTATCAGATTTTCTCTAGTTGGTCGACTGAATCTTTTCTCCAAGTCGGCTCTTCCGTCTAGCAAATCGGATCTCTTTTGAATCATTTTGTTCATTTGAGTCAGTATATGAACAAAATCTACACATTTTAGAAAAAGAAGAGCTGGGTTCCATAAGTCTACACGCCTGTCCCGGCCTGGCATTCGAATTATTTGTGGAAGAACAGTCAATAATGCACAAACAAATATTTACATTTGGCAATCAGTGCACACCTTTATGATTCACTCTGAAACCAAATTATTCTGTTTTCACTTACGGGCAATTCGAATGGACACCATAAATAGGCCCATGCTAAATATGCAGCAACTGTTACAAATACAAATAAGTCTACTATCAACTATATGTATTTAGGCAGTAGCCTAAAATCTAAGTTTGTGACTGACATACTTCTAAATTTACCAATCCAGTTTGGAAGAGTGCTGCGCATGAATGGGAGGACCCGCGTACTTCTGTGTGAACGAATCACTCACCAGGAGGGGGTTGGGTTGGAGAAATGTCCCTTCAGTCGAAACAGAGTCGTTCACGAATCGCCTTCAAAGTTGGTTGTAGTTCGTTCTATCGGGTCAGGACTGGAGGTGAAGAACTCTTGGAATTCAAAAGGAGAGGAGTTAACTTCAGTGCCATCCATTCTCAATTTCCACCGCGAGTGCCTAACAGTTCATGAGGATGGGGATTAGACGCCTCTGCTTTCCAGCCTCTATGAAGATAGGGCTCGCGTTTCTGGTCAGTTTGATTGCATTCGTCGGTATCTGCGCCGCGCGTTCAGATGCTCCTCGAGGAGTAGCGGTACCATTCGTTTTTGATCCCAGAGCAATTTGCAACCCTTCATGCAAGCACGCAGGGATCTGCATCAGAAACAACACCTGTTTCTGCTCGCGGGGTTACGAGGGAGAGACCTGCCAGTATGGTGACGTTACAACCGTTTCTGTTCGAGACTAATTGTAAATGGCGAAAAGTTGCCTACAATTTGGGTGGAGAAATATATTATTCTGATAGTCCATTTGTTTGTACGATTCAGATATACAAGCTGTTTCTTCAATGCTGACAAGTTCATTGTGTCTAATGCAGCAAATTGCTACCCTAAATGCAAGAATGGGGGAGAGTGCCTCCGCCCAGGGAAATGCAGATGCCCTCCTGGATTCGGGGGGAAATATTGTCATAAAGGTATTGTGCTCAATGTTTGCCATGGATGCTGTTTAATGCTTGGATTATTTTAACTGAATGTATTTTCTGCTTAGACCAACGAAATACTGTATATATGTGTGTGTGCGTGTCTGTGTGTGTGTGAATGGGGTATACTTCACACAGTCAAATAAGTAAACCTACACACAAAGTCAGGGACAAGAGGAGGTATTGCATTAGAAAGCAGTTTAGACTGAGCTGTGTAACACGATGTGTTTGTATTTTGCAGTGACTTGTGATGGCGGGTGCTGGAATGGAGGGGATTGTATTGCTGTCAATGGAGTAGCCAAATGCATTTGCCCCTCAAGCTGGACTGGCTCTAAATGCCAAGAAGGTTTGTTGACATCCTCATGTGCCACCGAAGCGAAAACACCTGAGATGCTGGTAGCTCAGATAGTGTACTCACCAGCAGCACTTTCACCCCTCAGCTTATGAAATGGAACACAGCTGGTAGCTACAGCATTTCTACTGGCAAACTACTCCATGAATTTTAACAAAATAACTGTAAACAGTTCATTTAATAATTATTGAACTGGAAAGGACATTTTATGTCCATCTGTGAGGTGATTTATTAGTTCCACGCACTTTTTGAATGTGGCTATATGTTTCCCCAGCAATTTGCCCCCAGGGGTGCAGGAATGAGGGCAGCTGTGTGGCCCCAGGAATCTGCAGCTGTCCAGAGGGCTGGCTGGGGGGAGCCTGCCACACTGGTGAGTTACAATTACATCTTCACCACTGACACTGTCTCACACGAACATTTGGCTTTAGATCACCACGCACATTTCCCCAAGGCATATGCTCACAGGGTTCAGATACCTTTTTACCTGCTCTAGCCTACAAAGGTGAGATTAAGAACTTTGTTAAACAGCTTCTGGCCTCGTTCTCATCCGTTTGCAGCTGTGTGCAGTCGTCCCTGTCTGAACGGGGGGAAGTGTGTGTCTCCTGAAACATGCCGCTGCCGCCCACCTTTCTCCGGACCGCGTTGTGAGAACAAGAGAAAGGTGTTCTAAACCACACTAAACAGAGGTTCAAAAATGTCTGTGGACCATTATTCACTCTAAACTGGTTCATTCGATGGTGCTACTCATTTATTTTGTACTGTAAGTGAACTGTTCATGTTTCTTTAGTTAATGCTACTTTAAACTAATTTGAACTGTACAAATGTACGTGTGCAATTTCATAAATAAAAAAGTGTGTTCATTTCTGTTGTTGCTAAAATTACAGTAAAGGTTTACAACAATCCATAGTTCAAAATAATTTTATCAGTTTATTTTATGACAAATTTACAACAATTGTGATGTAATTAAACCTGATTCCTAAAATAAAACCTTTTTAATGTTAGTTTCAGCCAAAAGATCAAATATCTACGATGGTATTTAAAGCTTTCTTTTGTAAGTTAACAGCTATGTTGTATCTACACAAAGCTAAAGGCTAATTTGTATAATTGGAACACATGCCAATATTACTAAATTATAAAAAATATAAAGACTCAACAAAAAAATATTCTCTCCAAGATGTTAAATGAAGAATAGAAAGCAGTGCACAACCGTATTGGTACTATATAGGAGGATTCACATCAACCAATAACTGGGCCAAAGGTTTGTTTCTTAGGGAACTAAACAAAATCTAAAAAAAGTTATTTTCTACTTCAGAAGAATTGTTATTTGTTCTTTTATTAAACGTGTACACAACATGTTTTACTTCTTTTTTTCTGCCATACATGAACACTGCATAATACACACTTTTCCCCAGAGTAGAATAGGGGATTACTGTTATTCTGAATTTGCATCACTGTGATTGAGAGTATATTTTGCATAGTTTTTATGCAGTCCCCATGGATGTGCTACCATGAGCAATGAGGTAGTGATATACAGGGACAGTTAGACAAGTGCAATATATCCAGTCCCTCTGATCATGTAGAAAAACACATGCTCCCTTTCTTTTTCTCTGCCTCTCATTCACACACATAAACATACTCAATAACAAAACAGAATGTCTTGATCCAGCCCACGTCTTCTTTGTGCATTTTGTAACCTCTGCTTCCTCATTCCATCATGCATGTCGAGCCTATAATAGTAAAACATTTCAAACGTTTTTAGTGTAAAGGTTTTTCGTAAAGTTCTAAAAAAGACAACTTATGCGCAGTCATGGTATCCCACATGTGACCCAATGCTAACCTTTAGCCCACAGGTGGGACCAGTGTTGCCCTTCCGGCAGTGGCAGAAGTCAGGCAGGACACATCTCCCTCCATTGAGGCACCTTTTCTTACAGATGGCTGTAAAATAGGAAAGACATTTTGAGACATTTCAAAGACAATTATTCAACCTAGTAGCTAAAACTTGACAAGCTTGATAGAAAATACAACAAAAATATATTGATGAGATAGATGCACTCACGTGTTTGACAATGCAAGCCCTCCCATCCTGTTTGACAATTGCAAGTATTGGGTCCTACACACTCACCACCATTTTTACACTTCTGTAAGCACACAGCTACATATAAGGAGAACAATGTCAGGAAACCCCAGGTTAATTGACTCAGAACTGAGATTCATTGACAGACCAATGTTATATTGCAGTAAGTTTCCAATGGAAGAAATGTATCCAGCAAATAATATACTCCAATCACTTACGTATATTACACCTCTTGTCCCTCCAACCAGAGGCACAGGAGCAGGTATTGGGACTCACACACTTTCCCTTGTTCATGCACATGGGCTCACACACACCTGGAGGACACATTCATTCACTTTACATTAGTTGGTAGTTTAAATTTGTTATCATACAGTACAGCCATGAAGTTAGGTGGCATTACAGTGACTGTTCAGGTGCAGACTTACTCTTTTGGCACCTCTTCCCTGTGTAACCCTCAGGACATGAGCACACGTTGTTCCTCATACACTGGCCACTATTCTTACAAGGAGGGCTACACACAGCTGCAACACAGCCCACAGAACAGTGGCAGTCATATTTGTCCATGTATTTTACCAACTACTTGTCAAGTGACAGAATTTTAACAATATGAAATGTCAATATAGAGTCAAACAGGCTTTTACCGATCTGACACTGAGAGCCATAGAAGCCACTGGGACAGGCACAGATGTTTGGTTTGATGCAGGTTCCGCCATTCAAACACACTGGATTACACACAGCTGGGCGCAAAGAACACTACACTCAGACACATCTCATCTTATCTTCCGAGTAGTCTGGAATGTTTCACTTTTGTTTTATTTACCCGAGTTGCATGTTGGTCCGTACCAGCCAGACTTGCACTTGCAAACATCAGGAGATATGCATTCCCCTCCATTTTCACAGTGCCTGTTACATACCACTGGGCAGAGAAACACAATATCAGGGTCAATAATAGCTTGTGTGCATTGCCTATCCATTTAAACAAATTATTAAAACCTTCACCTACAGTATAGATCTACGGAAAGAAGGGTGAGCCAGTTCATGCTGGTTCGGATTATAGTGCTAAGGTAAAAAAAAAACATATCACATAGGATTTAACAGGTTGAATTATCTCTCACTGATTTCACATCTTGGTCCCACGTAGCCGTAGGAGCAAGTGCAGAGGTTTCTGGCTAAACAGGTTCCTCCATGTTGACAAGATGGCTTACAGTTAGCTACAGGACAAGGGGTTGTAACATTATCATTGGGAGAACAACCAATCTTGACAGAATATTGTTTGTTAATTACTCATACAGTACATACTATAAAACCCAGCATAGGATTACCTTCTTCACAAGAGGGTCCGCTGTAGCCGTCCAGACAAGCACAGACATTGGGCTTCACACACTTCCCTTGGTTCTTACAGTCAGGTCGACACACAGCTGAAAATGAAGATAGTCCATACAATTCCCAGGAATTGAAATGAGAAGCATGAGTCAAGAGTTTCAAGAGTTTAAATAGTAGGGATGGAATCCCCTCTGCACTTCACCTATGTGGCAGTTGTATCCAGTATATCCTTCTTTGCATGTGCAGGTGTTGGGCAAAGTACACTCCATGTTCGTCCCACATAGATACCTGCACACAGCTAGGATACGAGCATTAACATGTTATTATACAGCTAAAAAAGCATAACAAATGTAACTTCCCAAAACCTAATTAAGAGGGGCATGCACATGTCCACATTATCCAAATAAAGTCAGAGGAGCTGACCTTTGCATATGATCCCATCTCCAGTGTACCCATACGGACAGCGGCCACATTTAAAGGACCCTGTGGTTGTTGCTTCACAAGGGACACCAGAGAAGCAAGGTGAGTCTGAACAGGTCAACATGGAAGGCAATGATCCCCATCTGACCCTGGGGTCTGGGCTCAAATCCTCCCTGTTGGATTGGCCTCTGTGGATCATTGTACGGGCAAAGATAGTTTGGTTTCTTGGGTTGGTGGTTTTCTTGTCAATAGAGGATACAAGCTCTCTTGAGGTACCAGAAGGAGAAACTTCAAATTTTCTCCATTCGTCATGGTCCTTCTTGGGTTGAGTGGTCGAGGAAGAGGAGAATGTAACTGCAGTTTCCGTACTGGGGTCTGATTCAATCACCTGAGACCGTCCATCACCTCTGCTGGTGACTGGCATTTGCCCTGTAAAACACTGAAAGTTAGAGAGTATGGCTTGAAAATGAACTTCTTCACGTTGATATAGCCAAACCTAGAAGGAATTTAAATTAAGGGAGATTCTCACCAATTGGGGTTCTTCTGCTGCAGGTCTTTCCATTTCCGTGGTACCCAGGTGGACAGGGTCCACAGATATACCCTTCAGACACATGGGTGCTCTCAAAGCACTGCACCCCTGGGTGACATGGCCGTCTGGAGCAGGGGGATGGGGCAATTGGCATGGTTTTAGCTGAGCCATGGGAACCCCCAGCAGGTAGGGTCACTCTATGAGTATCCTCAAGCTCATCACCCTTAGCAGGAACCACTGTCTTACCTTCAGGAGGGGAGACAGGAGACATGACACAGATTATGGATGGTGTGTAAGATTACAGGTGGGTGGGTAAGACTACCCACCCAAGGTAATCAAAATGAAGTTACCTAAAGTTATGCAGTCCTAAGGACATGCATTTCCATGTGTGTGTGTGTTTAGGCAAACTCACGTTTACACCTCTTCCCATCTCCATGGTAGCCCTCTGGACAGGAACCACAGCTGAACGAGCCTGGTGTGTTGCTGCACCCCACCCCAGGAAAACATGGCTGTGAGGCACATTCATCTACATCCTCTCTGCACGTATGACCTGAGAGACCCAAACACATAGTCTTCAGGGAACACAATTAGGGGTATAGCTTTGGAAGGTAAAAAACATATTAATGCTTTGCTTAATACCCATTATAATATATGATGTATATTTTGGTTCTAATGTGGTGTATGGGATGTACTGTACCTGTCATCCCAGCAGGACAAATACAGGAGAAAGAGTTGGGTCCATCTATACAGAGGGCCAGTCGACAGGGGTTGGGCTTACAGTCGTCTATATCCACCTCACATCTGTCCCCCTTAAAGCCGTCAGGGCAGACACACAGGTACTCCCCACTGCCAGGGGGGAAGTTAATATTCGTAACACAGGAAGCTCCATTCAGACAGTCACAAGGGAACACAGAGACCTAAGGGACGCACACAGAAGAGCTGACATTAAATACATCTTGTAATTAATCACTAATGGTATACTGATTGAATCAGTCTATGTCTCCAGTTCCCACAAAATCTAAAGCCAAACAAATAAATTGGGGGCAGATCATTACATTTTAAGATTGCGTTTCATGAGCTCCCTCTTGTGGCCAAATGAGACATACAATGTTGTCTATCCATTTCCCAAAAGATTATGTCAGTTTCATCTTGGGCATATTAAACTAAAATGAACAATGTTGGCTAATCATGCCTAGGTAAGAAGACACAATTTTAGTTGATACCCCTCAGCCTGCAACCCTCCATAGACAGGCACTTTTCTACCATACCTGAACCGAAGCTTTAACTTCATAATTGCAATCATCTGTGACAGTGAAGTGGAAAGAGTGTGTATCCGTGGTGACAGAAGTGGCCTTCCAGATGAGTAGGCCAGCAGGGGAGAGTGACGCCTCTCTAGGACCTGAATCCAGAGTGAACAACACCGCTGAACCCTCTGGGTCCTGAGCAACCAGCTGATACACAAAGTTCTCCCCCTGGAATGACTGGAGATGCTCTGTGGATGCTGACTGGAACACTGGGGGCTTGTTCTCTGAGAGTGACAAATACACAAATGCACAGATATACTATATACACACGTGCACAAACACACACAAACCTCACACTACACAGTAGCCTCCTATTAAATCATTAAAAAGACTCTAATAACAATATTAGAAACTACTACTAGAGTAGGTGGTCACACTATATTTTGAGAGTCCCTTGTACACCACCTGTAGATGCCCATCCAATCAAAATACGATTAACAGAATGTTTACCGTAATGCTTAGGGTACTTGGGTACCAAGTATATATTAAACATTTTGGTCTACAGATTGACTATCCAAATAAAATCTTTCAAAGTGGGGTATCTTCTTTAAATTCAGTTCTCCATTATATTCGCATAAATAGTCACAATTTGTTAAATGTATTTGTGGAAGTGTATGTTTCAGAAGATAGTCTACATACTCTCAGCAATAGACCATGTGTATTTGGAGGAGTCTGGATTGCATGTCAGGCAAGGGCTGTTGGGATTAAAGTCCCCCTCTTCATGACACTGGCCATCGATGTTGCATGTTTTCTCCTGAGAGGAAAGTATTAGATAGAAACTTAGTTTAATTTGGACCTTGACATTGCAATTATACTTCTTCACAAGAAGTATCTTCACAAGACTAATAATTGCTTATAGTATCTGATTAGAATCAAACAACCCAAATGGAACATTGTATATTGTAATTTTAACTACATGAGAACGCACCTTAAGTGTGCAGAGGACTTCAGCATTAAGGCTGCAGATCTGACAGGTTCCATCAAACAATGTTAAGATCTTGGCATTGCTGTAGCCGTAGCCATCATTGGACACCTGTAAAGGAAGTTCATGGTGTAAATTTGGTGCCACAAGTTTTGCTGTTGAGTGTGCAAACACCCTTGAAAGCATATCACGAGCAACAGCAAAAAGTACAAAACGTTACTCTCATTTCAGTGGACACAGCAAGTAATTCAATTTCTCGTCGGTCTGGCTTTAATTAAATCAGAAAGTTAATCAAACTTGTTTGTGAATTTGAGACCAGGCAGCACTGAGAAGTGAGAACAAGTTCCTTCACGGAGAGGGCACAAGTTGGTGCAACTTCAGGGAGAGCACACTACGAACCCTCTCTGCGCTCGCTCGACTGCTTCTCTACTCACTCGTTGTCTTTGCTGCACTCGCTCGAACGTGAATTTGCTTAATGCACTTGGGGTAGCTAGTCTGAACTGACACTATAGAAGCTATGTTGATTTGTTTTAACTGCAGATGAAAGTCCACAATTTCCCACATTGGCACCAGGATGGCAAAAAATGGATAATGATCTAATCAAACATTTAAACATCTGGCATTACATTTTCAAAAGCTAAAGTACCTGTTTCAATAGAATGTGTTGTGTTTTAGTGCTGCGGCACCATGTAATATGGTATGTGTGTTGGACATAAATATTCTCAGATGTTTACAGAACTAACAACTGTAAGGCTGGCTGTTGCAGTAAAAGTTGCACCATCTTGCAGCCATCTGGTTCTCAGGCAAACATGCAAGAGTGTTCCTAACTGTTGAACACTATTCACTTGAGAAGTTCTGTTCTGAAACTGTGTTTAGTATATGCATGAATGTAACTACAATCACAAGTTTTGTACTTCTATGATCTGTATACTACTGGCCTTGTCTTTATATAATGTGATAAGCTTTCAATGTAATGTCAAAATCTTCATAACTAAATTACTGTATTTAATGTTACAAAGTAACTTCTAGACATGGCATGCCAGAAGCATTATTGAAGCATTGAGGTACTGCATTATTAACGCATTAACATTTCTCACTGACTTTTATCTGCCAGCGTGCAAGGGGTCTGTCAATGAAGGTTTCCATGTCAAAGTCTGCAAGGGGCTCCCTGTCCTGCAGGGGGAGTGGACACTCCAGAGAGGTGACATCCAGGTAGATAGCCTGCACAAACTCCGGCTCATCCAGAAACCATTCTCCATCTGCAAACTGGGAAGAAAAGAAAATAACAGGAAGGGAGGGCGGGAGGGTGAAAGGGTAGGAGAGGGGGGGAGAACAGGAGAGAGAGTGTAATCAGTGGTTGTGACCATCTGAAACCTTTAAGTCAAGACAAGCTTGATGTGGAAGCAGAAAAGTACCTTTTCTTTCACAAACTCACACTTGAGCTCGTAAGAGTCTTTAAAGCCTTGGCCATAGACTTGCACTGAGGAGCAGTCTCCCTCCTTCCCATCACAGAGTCCTTCATTCTCCAGATCCGATATCTCTGGGATCTGGTCTTCATAGACCCAAAAGGAAATGGGAATAAAAAACAAAGGAAACATTCACAAAAAGCTTGGCGGGGGAAAGCATGCTTGGTCTCAAACTGACAAAGATACTGTTTGTAGTTGTAGCTTTCTTTGAGTGCTCTATCCCTATACACTGACATTCATTCAGTTGGGCTCCACGAAGCTAACAATTTGTATTACTGTGTAGCATTGGCTCTACCTTCCAAGTTTCAGACATCTTCGATTTGCGTTGTTATGATCTAACCCTCCCACTTTTCTTACCAGCAAGCACACTGCAGTCATAGGAGCCATACCCTGGGAAACACACACAGCCCCACTGGGAGCACTGCCCGTTCCCATGACACAGGCTAGGACACTTGAGGTAGGAGAGAACATCCTGATCCTCTCCTCCTCGCCCCTTCTCCTCCACCAGCCTCCTCTCACACTCGTTCTCCAGCAATGGAAGGGTGGCGCCCACCCACTCCTGATCGTCCTTCATCTGCAAGTCACTAACGCACATAGCCACAGAGCGACTAACTATGGCGTTGCCCAATAGACGGGCACAGCCTAGCGCTATGCTAGAGTTTGCCACCACACGCTGGCACTGGAGCCTGGCCTGGGGCTGGGTTAGCCCAGATGGGGTGGGCCAGGTTGGGAGAGAAGAAGTCTCAAGCAGGGGTACAGGCTCATGGTCCTCAGGGAAGAAATATGTTGAGCCTTCCAGGTCAGACTGACTCAGACTCTGGTAGGGATTTTTAGAGATGTCCACATAAGTCTGGCGCCTGCCTCTTTGGTTATTTGAGCGGCGATGGATGGAAGTGGATGGTCCAACCCTGGAATGTCCCGCAGGAGAGCCTCTCTGCGGAGGCTGGGCAGCAGTGCCTTGACCCTGAGAACGCTGGTTGGAGTGTCCTGATGGCGCTCTATGGTGGTCCTGGGCTTTGAACAGCTCCACTGAGTTGATGTACTCGGCTGTAATGTCCAACGTGGGGATGAGACTCGGCAGTCTCACATTGCCATGGTGAGAGCAGGAGGGCTCGGAGACAGTGAGTGATTGAGACCGGGTTCTAGGAGATAAAGGGTCTGTCTCACTTGCACAGTTGCAGTATATGTGAGGGCTTTGAGTGTTTGGATGGGATGGGACTGTGTCAAACCAGCTGCTGCCAGGAGGAAGCCTGTCATGAGAAAAAGACCCACGAATAATAAAGACCCACAAAATGTTTTTTCTCACAGTCTTCAGTACTCTCAAGCAATGTAGAAACATCATTACATTACTATCACATTTCTAACCTCCATGCAGCAATGAAATCAGGAACGTTCTCAAGAGTGGCACCCTCTGGTGTGTGCAGGTCATTGTGCATCTGTCCGTCATACGTCCCGCACAGGCCCTCGGTGTGAGACCAGTCTGAGCTGGGAGCTCTCAGGGTCAGACTCATCCCCCAGTTAGCCACGTCTGCACGCACAAACGCCCCAGATGAGAACATCATCTACCGCACGGAGGGAGGAAAGCATCCAAATGTCAATGGTGGTAGGCTTCTATAGGCAGATTTGCATGAAAAAATTGTATTTAATCAATCATTAGTCATTCTTCTTCTTTAACCTGTGTCAACATGTTGCTTTCTACATATTAAAATAACACGTAAACAGTCGGTCTCCATGCCTATCTGTCATGATTGCTACTCACGGTGACCTTGCGTCCCTGGTAGGACTTGGTGATGTGTATGCCAGTCTTCCCAAGGTCCCTGTTCCTCACATGTATGTGTGGCTTGGTGTTCCCTGGCTCGCCGTCGCACATGTCGAATGCGACGACGTCCCCAGCATCCCGCACCACAACGCCACACACGCAGGATGCGTCATGCACCACGCTGCCGCACTCCCACTGGCGCACGTGCACCTCGAAGGGCCAGCGCGTGCTCTTGTACAGCACAAAGGTGCCGATATGGTAGTTATCATACTGCCTGGGAGTAATTACAGTTGAAAACGAACAATTGGTACACTTCAGTGTTTGTGTTGAAGTTCAATAATTGATCGGAGTCATGATACAGGAAAGGTCAGGTTTTATGGCTGACAGGGAGCTAAGAAAGGAAGTTACCTGCCATCGAATGTGATAATGTGAGGGTCGGTGAAAGCGTAGCAGTAAGCCGAGGGAACATCCTTTACTAGAATCTGGGAAGATAGCACAGCAACTAACAAATTCACTCCATCATCAACTTCAGACAGCTAATGGACGTACTTACATATCGTACGTAAGTCGTACGATATGTAAGGCAGCCTAAGAGAGTAAACCTTTACCTGGACACTCTGTGGAATATAGCCGTTCCAGAGGAAGTCATTGGTGACTACAGGTTTAACAACTATCTCAGTTGTCCTGTCCCCATCCTTTATGAAATCTGTGACAGCAGTGAAGTGGACCACAGCCTTGCTACACACACCACTCCGACAGGGACTTTGGGATAGCTCCACCACACAGGAGGTCAAGACCACGTCTGAACTCTGCTGTTCCTCATCTTAAAGAGCCAGACAAGAAGAATAGTAAAGAACAACATAGAAACAGTAAAGCAAAACACTAAAACACTAAAACCAGTGACCAACTAGATTTCTGTTGGCGTAACAGGTAGTTGTTGTGCTTCATATGTCGGAGGGGGTGTGTTTGATCAACGGTGCGGGCGAATATAGGACCAATGTAACATTTTGGATTCATATTTTTGCCTATTGTAACATTTAGCAAGCTATCAAAATTAAAATTTGATTCAAAGATTTGAAGTATGTCACCACTTGCTGTATCACTAATTTAAAAAACCTCTACGACATAGAGGTACCCTATGACTGACGGAAACTATCATGACTATGTCCAATTACTTACAAAGTCTTTACCTGGATTCCTTGTGCTCAGATGTAAGAAGAAGGAACACTGTTCTGCTGAAGTGGAGTCTCCTGGGCAGGGAATTGGAACAGTGCTTTCCACAGTCAGCTCATACTCTCTCCCATCTTCCGACACTGTGCTGTTCTCTGGTTTCAACTGTAGAGTCCAAAAACAGAAATTGACTGAATGAGGGCAGCAGATCAGGGCTTTACAGCCGTTAAATGTTACAAACCTATAAAACCAAGACAGACGGACATACAAAGGGCCTACTTGCACACACACACACACACACACACACACAAATAGACACACACACCCACATCACTGTTATTATATAGTACATGATCTCTTTGATATACCCTGATCCCAGCAAAGAACTCCTCACTTTCCACTTGACTCCCATGAATGTCTGGCGAGTCCAGAAAGAAACTGGAGCTGCTGCAGTAAATCTGCCAGAGAATAAAAAGGAGTAAGAGAGAGGGAGACAGAGCAAATAAATAAATAGAGAGGGAGAATGACTGACAGACAGACGAACAGCACTTAAAAGGAAAGGAAGATATTGAACAGGATGTATAAAACTCTCTATAGCTAGAGTCATGTCATAAACAAAGACAAAATAAAATGCTGTAAAAAATTATGTGATGTTGAGTTTTTGTCGAGTGACAAAACTGTTCTTCCTGTCAATATTTATGAATCATATCCATGGATTTTGAATTTTTACAGATACAAATAAATACAGATACTAAATGTTTTACTCAGTAGAATAAGATTATCCTGATCCTACACAGCCCAAACCAAAACCAGTTGTCTAAAACTGCAATGCCAGTCCTGTTACCTTATCCCCCAGCCGCAGATTGATGCCATCCAACTCTATGAAGGCAGATGTCTGTACAGTTGTCTCCTGTTTGAGTTCCTCTCTGCGGCCCAGAGGGGAGAGTCGGGACCAGGCCACCACATAGCCCAGCGAGCTGTTCACGCTCTGGCTCTCAAAGCTGCACTTCAGGTAGATGGTGTTGCCAGAAAGCTCTGCCACAATGACTGGGACAGAGGGCGAGGGGGGCTGTTTGGCTGAGAGGGAGAACAATTATTGATCTTTAAAATGGAAATACAGAACCACATCTAGAGGTTATTGTTAGTTCTTAAAGGGATGAGAGTGACTTAATATGCATTTACTTAACATCAACGTCATACTATTAAAGCTTTAGTGTCTCGGGTCACAAGAATACAATTGTCTAGGAAAAGGCTACCTACTGGACCTCCACCACCCCTCTCAGAACTATAAAGCATGGGAATGTATTATTCATGACTTTTGCCAACATAGTACATAATGCTAAGGTCATTAAAATGATTTGTAAAGGCCCCCTGTGGTACATTCCACATTGCATGGCGCCAACTCTGACCCTAATTGTTTTGGTGGCTTTATCAAAAGCCTCATCTGGCTCAGGATATAGAATGCCGAAGGGATGGGAAGCTCCTCACCTTTACATGTTCCATCTACTTGATCCTCCTCAGCACCGCAGACCGCTGTGGCTGCTACCACCGATTCTGATGTGTTGGACATCTCTGTTGACGTAGAAGAAAAGTTACTCTAAGTGGTTTTAACAAATGAAATCAAGTAACAGAACAAACTGTGAAATGTATACCCAACAACAATTGATGTGTCCTACAAATCACTTCAGCATTTATTTTAAGCGGTACTGCTGTGTTAAAGTGTTACCACACAAGCCACGATAACACTAGGTCTACTGACAGAGAGAGCTGCTGTACCCTCAGCGCAGTAACCCATGCAGCCCTGCGTGGGCTGCAGCAGGTAGATGTAGAAGTCTCCACAGTTGCGCACGGTCACAGGGATGTGAAACAGGCAGCAGTCCTTGCTGCTGCTGGAGAAGAAGTGCCAGGTTGCACAAGCAGTCAGCTGCCTCACCTCCAAGGGACCGGGGAGAGTCTCACCCTCCCGCAGAGACAGCCACACAGGAGCCTGGGTGCCACAGTGGTTCACCTGGGCAGAGCAGTTGGAGCAAGACAGGTCATAGGTCAACTAAGCTGGGAACTAGATCCCACAGTGCAACACTGGACCATGTACTTCGAGCTAAGCTGTTGTGTTAATGAATGGCTGTCAAAATATATTTATACATACATCATACCCCAGAAAATTCATAAACCAAAAACAAATGAGTGCCTAATTTTTGTGTATTTCTGCGGGATGCTGGCCTATCATGTGCTGCGACATGAGATGACATGGTAAGAGAGAGCAATGATGCATGACAGCCCCGATGGCTTGGTAGTTGGGACTGACAATGAATTACAGAAACAACAAAAAGGTGATTCCTAAATGATCACGTTAGTTGCTCATTTACCTCCACACATTTGGTGGGCATGCTGGCTGGCTTGTCAAAGATCTGGAAGCGGTACCAGCCAGGTGTGAGGGAGTGGTCGCATATGAGTGTCTGCACTGGCGACTGCTGGAGCTTTTCAGAGCTGAAACTGGTGCTGCGGTAGGGGTTCTGGAGCAGGGAGTGTCCCCCTGGAGCACACTCTGGAGGGAGCACTGGACATACACACATGCACACAAAGTTGAGTAAACATTCATTATTGGCACAGGAAGAGTATCTTTGTGCTGAATGATCTAGGAGCTAGCACTAAAGTGATGACATCACAGTAATTTATTCTATGCATTTAGCAAACAATGAATTCCAAAACATCTTCTAACTTTTTGTGACCTAAACACTTGTTTACATTTCAACGTTAAGGCTCATCCTACTTCCCTGAGCAACACTAACCCACTTGAACCCTCAGACTTCTGTTAAATATATACGATTGGCTGTGCAAACCCTTACTATTTCCTCACTAAGACCTGAGCCCTGGACAGTTCACCCAGTGATGAGCTAGATCTGTGTTGATGCACCCCAATAGACCACTGCAGCAGCTGCACCAGTAGAACAAAGTCAAAGAGCCAAATTGAAAATCCAGCCACTGTTTTGAGGGGTCAAGCCAAAATGAAGACTTAAGAGACCAAGAAGGATGCCAAAGAGAAAATACTTTGCTTTTGTGAAATGGAGGAACAAGAAGCACAAACACTGGGACATTACAGATTTTTCTTTGTTGGGATTGAAAAATATGATAATGGTACGACTGGATTAAGGAGAGGAAAGAAATAGGATGTAATGATTTTGGAGAAAGAGGTCAATGTCAATGCAAAAAATGAAATGAAGAAAAAGACTTGCTGGATCAAGAGATTCTCAGTTTGGATACAGATCATGTGACTGTAATGTCACAACCAGTGGCTCCTCCGTGATAAAACATTACAAAAAATAAGGTCATGTGTCAGATATTCCTCTGGCTAAGTATACCCCTAAAACAGATCTTATTCCATTGTAAGATAATTGTGGACAACCCATCAGCTCATATTACCATTTCCTTTCAAATCCCACCAAAACAAGGCAACTCTATTATCCCCCCCCACTTCAATGAAGACTCCACGGTGGCACAACAGTCCCATAGTCACTCTCCACCTCCCAGAAATAGGGGTTCACCGGAAGCCTTCTCAAATAAATCGAACCACGTCCAAGCCTCGCCCAAGCACTTCCCTGCTCCTTCCCCAGTCCACCCACGCTTCCATGCCTCCATGCCCATCTCCCTTTGGCAGAGGAAGGAGAGGGAAGACATGCGCAGGAAAGCTCAGGCTCAGAGGGGGCAAGCAGTAAGGAAAAGCAAACCAGGCCTTGACCTTAATGTGCCTATAAAACAGGAGGAGTACACTCTTGATTAAGTGGCTTGATGGTTAAAGGAACCCAGCAGGATCTTGTGCAGCATGTGTGCCTTAAGGAATCTATTGGTTATCTGCAAAGAATGAATGTAACTTGTTATAAATGTTCCACCATGTGTATTTGCTTTAATAATGTAACGCAACAACTCAAGTGACAAATGGTCTTAGAATGTACTGTATTCTATTACTGAAAGTATATGTTTCTAATGGAATGGTGAGTGGTTATCTCTGGTTCCCTACTGTATATCACCACTATGCCCTTCTGTATTCAGTTAAAAGCTCTCAGCTGGGGTCAGTGACAGCACTTGGAAGTGTCAAGTTAAGAGGATAAGTTCCAGAACATTGACTTTCCAGTTATGACCAGGAAGTGAGCTGCAGCCAAAGCTAACATCATTATTATTAATGATTTCAAAGTCAAACAGAATAACAGTCTGGGCAGGATGTGTGTGTAGGTCTCACCAAAGTAAGACCTACAGGGGTTGGACAAAAATGTTTCAATAAAAGACATCCTCTCTACAATGCTGATGAGAGAAGAGAAGCCCATTGCAAATAGGACTGTCGCTACCCAGTTCATCCAAACTAATGCACCCCACAAACTCAGGCTCCTACACTTATCCCAATCCTGAGCCATTTAAGTATGTTCCAACTCAGGCTGATGCACTGCCCCTTGAGTTACTGGTTAACCCTGGACATCCTACAATGTTTCTGGAGAAAGTGCCAAAAAAGAAGCAGAGCTCAAAGTCAAAGTCAGGGAAGAAAACCATCAGTTTCTCTGAGAAGTACAGGATGCTAATAGAAATGATGGGCAAGACTGGAACCAAAATGAAGGACATCTTCTGTACGCCATCCCAAGCATACAATTGACCAAGCTTCAGGAACAATGGGGACAAGCATAGGAGATTGAGATGAAAAAGAATAATCTAAAATGTCTAACAACGGAAAACCTGAATAAATGGTCCTTCAGATTAATGATTAATCCCAAACCATGAAAGTCAGAACAGAAACCATTTACACAATTGTGGAAATGGCTTACTATGCTTCAGTGAATGATATGGACCACAGACACTAAATAGCCAATGTCCTCAAATGTACAAGTCAAGCAACAACTGCACACAAGCATGAGAGATAGCCTACTATGACACACTGACTACAGGAGAACATGTTGTTCCAGGAGGCGACACAAACTCCCAACATCCTACAGCAGCACTTCGACCCAGCCCCCAGCCACAACTCCTAGGGTCAGTGTCCTGAGACACCCTTAAGCTCTCCTGTCTCCAGTGAAGGCACAATAGTTTACAGTCCCATGGAGAGTAAGAATTTGTCCTTGGATGACATGGCAATGATGAATGGACAGGTATAAACTTCCACAAATGCCACACATCCGCAGCATTGGTGGAGGATGGATAAATGACGGGCAAAAGATATAGACAATACACTTAAAACTACAAATTGACAAAATATGTAACTAACATTTTTATAAATCATACATGTTCAGCAATGAAATTGTGTAAAAATGTGTTTCATACGCTTTAAAGATATTTCAACGTGACTTTAGATTATCTGAAAAATTGCCTACTTATTATTCCCAAACACTAACGAAGTCACACGTTGAATTCCGCAATTATTGTAGGCCTAGGTCGATGTTTCTAGGAGCATTCCAGTAAAACATATATTTACATAACATAAACACATACCTATTTCACAATGTATTGCATTTGGAAAGAAAATTAAAACGTAGGAAACTATCTCCAATATAATTTGACGTCCCATCGTCCAGCAGAATATGTGCATATGGTCAAAATGACCAATGAAAGTCCCTCGTTACTTGAAAGGTTCTTCTTAACTCAAATGTATCGCCCGTTTTCCACAACAAGTAGTAAAATGCTTAGAGGATAAAGGCTGAACTGGCATGCATTCCAATACAACCTTGGCCGACCAAATGGGAGTCCGTTTGTAAAATGTCCCGAAGAGCCGAGAAAGACGAGCGAGCACACTTCTCATGCACACCGGACTGCGAGCGTGGCCACAAGTTCAGCGAGGAGTAGGGTATAGCATCACATTAGGAGGGGCATCTTAACAGTACATTTTCTCAATCGCATAAACAATAAAACAAGGTTCATTCATGAAAGATAGTAGCAGAAAGTTCCACTCAAATAGTCATTGTTAGGATCGTTCCTCATGGAAATGTTGATTGAGTGAGCTTTTTGCTGCAATAAGTTATTCTTAATCTTTTATTATCATGTAGGCTATTAGGCTAATTGTTTCCTTCATTTCTTAGGTATAATGAAGACCAGTCAACGTTAATAGTCGATTAATAGGCGACTAGATGTTGACTTAATTCAGTGTCATCGATTATATATTCACAACTTAAAAAAACGAAAGAACTAATGAAAGATGTGATAAATGATGATGACATCCTTCAAACTCAATACAATTGCAAGCATCTACAGTAAAACTGAATATAAAGAGAGCTATCACAATGTTGTGACATTTTTCAAGTACAGTAAAGCATAATCCCTTCATGATGTAATTCCGGTTTTGTAAGTGCAAAGCATAGGCTACGATTTACAATACAACAACAAAAAACATTTATCTAGACTGGCAATGGTGTCATATCACAATAAAATATCTGTTGAATATATTTTTTTTAAACAGCTGTGTTATATGTTGCCATCACTCAACTGTATTATTTGAGAAATAAATGCATGGGACTACCATTGAGTTGTGTAAGATGTGATCAGTATTGAAGTTGGAACAGTTTGCGATCATTCAAAATGTTGAATCAGTAATATACACTGAATACGTTGAGACCAATCATGGCAAGAACTATGACGGTCTTACATTCTTCTATTTACACGGGATCTTTCATAGTTTCCTCTGCTCTATGAGGACTCCTGACTGACCTGTTTAGGGCCTTGTCTGCCTGATTTCCAGGCAAAAGAGGGAGCAACCTCCCCTTCATAAATCTCTTGGACCATCAGCCTAAGTGAACCTGGGAAAGCTATCAGGTAGAACACAGACATTTTCCTTCCCCATTACCTCTGGGATATATCCTGTAATTACCTCAATCTGATTCCTCTACCTCCGTATCAAATCTTTATTTTGTATTCTTAATCAGGCCAATTTTTTCCTATGTAGCTGTACATAATTAATGTACAAATTGTGTCTAATCTATCGACTGCAAAGCAGTATGTAAAGTAATTGAGGTGAGTTTGATCATTTAAGCTGAGCACATGACCTCATTTTGAGCAATTTTAAGCAATTACAATCAGTTATGCTCACATGAAGTGGGGAGAAAATAGCAGCACTTCCTCCCCTGAAAATTGTTCATTAAGTGAACCTCGAAACAAATCTGCTTGTCGTTATGCTGACCTTACTGACATACAGAACTCCTAATCGCATTAAAATTACTTTTTTACAAACACCCAATCTATGGTATCTTATCTTTATTATGTTGAGGATGTTTATTTCAGCAGCCTATAGTCATTCTTTTTTTGCCTCTGTGTAGGACAAAGAGAGCTATGATTATACATTTTTTATCTTGTGACAGGCTTTAAAGTTTAATAACTTTATCCATGGAGATGACGATAACACAAAAGGAAACCATACCATGCAGGTCTAGACTTGTACTCCTCAATATCCGCCCTACTACTGTTTACTCCCTCTATCTCTCTCTCTATCTCTCTCTCTCCTTCTCTGGCTCTTCCCTACTGAGGACATATCATCAAAACTGCACCCTGATTTATACCGTGGTTCAATATACTGTACTGTATGTTGATCCTAGATTTACACCTCCTCTGAGAACTGTTTAAATGAAGTGTGAAAGAGCCTGGAAACTGGTTTTCTTTCATTACCTTTCATCACCATGGAGAACCAAACAGGAAAATTAGAATGTTGTTACACAACTTCGCACAAAAAAGACAGACAGTTGAATCAGCTTTATTTATAATGCCTACGTACCTTGCTTGATTGCTTTATTTTTCTGTAGCACCCTGACACCTTCAAAACAGGACACACTATACACAAAATTCAAAATAATAATAATTAATACCTTATAAATTCTAAACCGGAATAAAATAAGTCCATTAGAAGAGAGTTTAACAGGGTGGGTAGTAATGAATCAGTGGTGGAAGTGCTCTTACAACATTAAAAACAGAAGCTGTAAGAGAATTCCTGCTAAGGAAACATGAAACTGCTAATTAGTCAACCCAGTTAGTCAACCATCTCCACAGCCCAACTTCTCAAGAGAACCATTACTTAATATTCTGGTAGTTCACAATTTCAGTTCAAACATAAAACTATTAGGCTGGTATGTGCAGTCAGCTTCCTCCACTTGTTAAGCATTCAAAGTGTTAATAATCACTGTTTACTGAAGTCAACAGAAGCATCTCTGCTTCATCGCTTTGACAACATTTTCATAATTGTTTAAAGCCTGAAGTGCCTGTTAGTTGTAAATTATAATGGCGAGTGGATGCAATGGATAGCTTTATCCAAACATGCAGGCAAGCTGAAAAGGCAATGGTTGACCCCTGGCACGGATTCTCAACTTTATAGGGCTAGTGAGGTCAGCTCCTCACACCGGCTCCAGAGCCCTAGATCAAGTTTCCTTTTTGCCTTCACCCCTCTCTCATCAGCTGTCCCTGTAGGTCCAATCTAATTGTCTGCCACAACAACTGCATAAATAAACTCCTATATTCAGATGACTATTTGCGTAAAATAGATCAGTCTGACCCCTGTAAATCACAGCTGTCATCTTAACCTTTCACTGTCTGGGCCACAACTGAAGTCTCCTCATTCACCACAGGACATTGAAAAGGTCAGTTAGCTGGAAAAACTATTTTCCCACATGTGGAACACAGATTGCCTTCCATTGGACACTCATGGTGACATAAACAATTGCAACATTGCATTTGAAGTGTTTAGGCTGTGAAACAGTGGTACAATTAACCCAAATACACTTTTTTTTATTGTCAATTTCAGTTTTCTTTTGAATCTGTATAATCGGTACATTCTACATGTGTCTCGAAGAAACCACTGATACACTGCAGAATCCTATAATGCAAAAATGCAATGCAATGTCTCTTTTGTCCAATCTAGTTGCAATGTTCCATAAAATTACTTCTGGCTGAAGAGAAAACAGGGTACAAAATCTGACTTTCTCACTTCATTGTGTTTCTGATACATATAAAAAGACCTAACATTCTAGCTTGGGTTTCAGGATTCATATATCTCAGTGAATCAAGTTTAAATCATTCATCTGTACGTCACACAATCTGTTAAATGAATTAATTACATTGAAGTAAATACATTGATAGCACAGTACATTTACCAACAGCTTGAAAAAGCTATCCAAAAGATCATACTCTCGTTGTATTTGTGTGTTTACAAGGTATGTATGACAATTCTACAGTGCAAACTCATGTAATGTCATGATCCTAATAGGTACTTGCTCAGTCAATATTTGCATAATTATACGGGTACTTAATTCTGGGTTATCAATGTTAATCTTGGCTTTCAGAGGGCACATTGTTCTGTGATTGCTAGGAGGCTCTATTGAAGTCTTTTGAGAAGGCAACCCATGCTGTGGTAGTCTTCTGGTTTAATCTGTATGTAATGTCTTCAGACATTGGTTTCTAAGCAACCTTGTATCTGATGGCTTCTCCATGTGTCAAACACAACAACCTCAACTTGCCGTGATATTTAACTCTTCTGTAAAACGTAGACCTTTTATATTTGTCTGGTCTTTCATTTAAATTGTAAGGTAAGAATGGCATTCAAACTTTTTCTATTTTATTTAGGAATGCAAAAAGGGAAAAACATTTCAAAGCATAATAGTGTACAATGAAATGTTACCCAATTAAACAACAATATCTCTTCCGTCTTTTCAATGCTGAATTGTTTTAGTTATTCAATCCAGAATTCTAGTTATTTTAGTGGAAACTGCATCTACTATTCTGATTTTCTTTCCCCAGCCAGGTTACCTCACATTCTGTACATAGAACCCCCAGAAGCTAACCTTTTCATGGCATAGGACTGTTCGAACTTGTGTGTCACAATGAATCCTCATAGTAATTTGGCTCCACAAGAATTTGTGTATTTTGACAGAAAAACCTTCTTCTCTGCCAGTCAAGACTTAGCTACCACAAGAAGCAAGGACTTTTCACTCCCTGAATCTGCAAATCAGGTTGATTTATGGAACCTGAAGCCACCTAATTTCACTCCTAAACTGTACAGATCCCTGAAAATCCCCCGAAGTAAAGGCAGAAACATAAGTCTGACTTGTTCCAGAGAGTTAGTTGTCAGACCTGTTAGAGTTTCCACAGGGGTTCTACCTGAGATTGACCAGAAGAAAGCACTACAACAGTTCAAAACTTCTTACAGACCCGCTGATTCATTCAAATCCAAGCTGATGTTTGTTAAAACAGGAAAGTATCCAACTGGACCCTACAACAGCCCGAAGCCACATGACTTTAGACCGGTAAGGTAGTAAATGTTTTTATCTAGTATCTTGACTGGATATCTTGACATAATTCCTGCTCAGCTTGTGCTTGTGGTGTATGAACACCAGATGGTGCTGAATGGTATTCTAAATGAAGGCAAAGGATCAGGAGAAGAAAATCCTGTAACACTATGCTTAATAAACCATTGTTTTATTGGTTGTTGACTTTAGCTTGATGAAGACCTGCCACACATAGTGACTACATCTAAAAGGGATCCCATTGGCTTAAACTTCAAATCTCAGCACCTGGACATGAGTGAGAATTGTTTACTTCAGAAAGCATCTTTGAGACTATAGCTTGGTCTACTCTACAGTATATCAGAGACAGTGCTGGATGAAATGTTTGCACATTCTAACAACTGGTTACCTTTCTGTTACAGTTTATGGTTCCAGACATGAGCCAGAATTACATACGAGGAGCACATTTAGTCAGATAAACACCTACAAGCAAGCAGAACCAAGATGGGAGGCCAACCTTATTCTACCTAAGCTTTCGTGGCCTCCAAAATCAGCCTCTTATACAGTGGGTTTTGTTGAATGTTCCACAACATCCATATCTAAAATGTTAAGATTTTTCCTGATATATTTTCTGCTTTATAGAGACACAGGCGTAGAAGAGGAATCTATAGTGCATTCATGGACAGAGTGGAAGAAAAGATATCCAGTTCCTGGAAGAATGGATGACACTTTCAGATTGTAAACATTGTTATTGCCCATGCGGCACAATGTGCAAACTATTCTATTCTGGGTCTGAAATATCTGAAATATGTATACATGTTAATGCATGTTAAATACAAAAGTTATTAAACCCAACATGGTAAAGTTTCGATTGTGAGTTACAGTTCATAAGGAACCTTCAATTAAGGAAAAACATTTATTACGTAAGATAAATAAGCTTTTTATTTATTTATTATAAATAAACTAACTAACTAGAACTGTATAGGCCTATTATTATTATGTTTCAATTTGATTTTAGAGTTTAAGGATATGGCTGTCTTATTTGGCCAATCAGTTTAAACGTAAACATGAATCGTGGGGCGGCGCTGTTTGGAATTCTGTACTTTGCCAGCAGTGGGATGCTTGACAAACACTCTTGATAAATTAACCACAAAAGAATGGATGGTGGTGTTGAAACGGTAAGTCGGGAAATGTTCTCAATAGTGACTTATTTTAGCCTACAAGGGTTTCGTATGCACATGCTATCGACAAACGTTACAGTACATTTGCAATTTCTTCGTTAGGCTACAAGCCAGCCATGGTAGCGTAGCCTACATCTTAACGCCAGAGAAAAATTAAAACTGTGTTTAGTTAGACTAGCGAGTCTATAGGCGGTAGGCTAATTAATATGATTCGCTATGGTTTTGATATAACTATTTACAAAGGGAGGGCATACGATAATCAAAAAACATAAATACAGTTACCTCTAGGTTAGAAATAATCAAACCAACAGGTGGGCGTATACCAAGTGGATCTTGACAACCCCTTCAACCAATCGTTTGCTCTGTAAAAGAGCGTGTAGTCCACGGACCAATTGCCTTCCTGCACTGTATTGTGGAATGATTTTGTGTAGACAACGTAGAAGAGTGCAATCAGTGCGACATACAGTTCATAAGAGACAGATACTGTGCCATTGCTAACTGTATCGTGATTGTACTGGGAATGGATAATGGTCGTTTGAGCGCAGATCAAACGGTGCAAAGTAAATTGATGTAATGTAGTGTTTAAAAACCAAACGGAGCATTTCGTGACGAAGCATGTATAGTTTACATTTTTGTGTACTCTTTGGTTATACAAGGTATACTGCTGGTTTGCCATGTGACACTGTTTTGCAATCAAGGGCATTATGCCAATATTGACATGCTTCCTGTATTAGTCTTCGACGCCATTATACTGCCTTAAGAATGTGTCTCCCTGCCTTAGGGTTTTGGAAATGTGTGACCATTATGAATAATAGTGCATTAGTATATTGTATTATTCTTGCATGCTTACCATCAAATTAATAGAATGCAAAAGCTTCCAGTTCATGAACCTGATTGCTTTGCTGTGACTGTGGATTTTGAAGACCATTGATTACGCCTAGATAAAGTTATATTCTTTATGCTTTCAGGTTAAAGCAGCAATCCTATGGAAATATAGCCAATCCTCACCATCGTTGTTGGATAAGTGGGCATCCTAAACCTTTAAATCCTGTCCTTCTCATAAGAAAAGATGGGGAATGGATTATCAGAACAGCACAATTTCTTTTCAAGCATCCCATTCTTTCAGTCTTTCCACATTGCCATCCTGGGCCTGGACTCTGCAGGGAAGACGACTGTTCTTTACAGACTGCAGTTCAATGAGTTTGTTAACACTGTGCCCACCAAGGGCTTCAATGCTGAGAAGGTGAGGGTGTCCCTCGGAGGTCACGGGACTGTAACCTTCCATTTCTGGGATGTAGGTGGGCAGGAGAAGTTACGTCCACTCTGGAAGTCATACACTCGCTGCACTGATGGTATTATATTTGTGGTGGACTCTGTGGACACAGAACGTATGGAGGAGGCCAAGACTGAGCTGCATAAGATTGCTAAGTCGTCAGAGAACCAGGGAGTGCCACTACTGGTGGTTGCGAACAAGCAGGACCTGAGAAATTCCATGGGGCTGGCTGAGATTGAGAAGGCTCTTGCGCTGAAGGAACTGGGTCCAGCAAACCCGTGGCATCTCCAGCCCACCTGTGCCATTATAGGAGATGGGCTCAAGGAAGGCCTAGAGAGACTCCATGATATGATTGTCAAAAGGAGAAAGATGCTCAGACAACAAATGAAGAGATGATGGAAGAAGAGGGAGATGGACTTTTAAAGTTTACATGTGAAAGATTTTGGAGGGTTATTTTGCACCTGAGTGGGCACAGGCATTCCACTGCAGTTTAAGAATCTGCACACTGAGTTTTATCGGTCAGATGTTAAGCTTTAGGTTTCTACTGTATTGCCCGTTGGAAAGAGAAACATGAAATGTCTAATTTTAGCTGTAGTTTCCACAAACCTTATAACTGTTTAACAGGAAACACTGGGAAGAAGTTCACATGAGTGATGTGTGGATGTAAGGATTCAGCATTTTTTCTACAAAGAAATAGGTTTTAGGGGTGAGAATATATTTTTGTGTTATTATGAAGGAATTATGAATATATAGTTATGTAGGAAAGATTTAACTTGTGGTCAGTCTAAATAACAAAACAGTATTCTAACAGTAGAGCAAGTAAACGTACTCTGGATTGAAAGAACATAATTGACTTTCTGAAAGTGAACTTTGACTACGTTTATTTTCATCTTTACTGTCTCAAAAGTGAAGTACTATTCTGTATCATACACGTCTGTGTTAAACACACTTTTATATTTTACCTCATGATTGGTTTACAGCCTCAATGTTTCCCAATATGGCTTACTGTCTGATTTAAAACTGTAGTAGCTTAAAAATACACCACCCATTAGGTTCTACAGTATGGCAGTGTCTGTATGGCTATTGGACTGAATGTTTTCTGTTTTAATGTTTAATAAAGTATCATAACCGCAATGTTTTGGCTGCCGCAGAGCTTAAGGAGAAGGTGTGATGTATGTTGCTAAGCCATTCAATCAAACTCTTGTAATCGAAGTAGCCTAAACTAAATGCAGCAGCTGAAATATTGAACAGAAATCCAGGCTATTTTGCAGTTGATGTCTTTTTCAGGGATAGGGATTGATGCATGGTTTTATCTACTTCTATATTCCCACAGACATTACTGATACAGAGAAAGAATGTCTTCTTTCTCGTCCACTGATGTAATTAACTTGAGATTGAGAATGGGGATGGCTCTGTAATTCTTTAACCTTGTTTCTTTTCACAAACCTCCTTTTACTATATGACAACATGGCATGCCATGTAGCCTACTGTATCATCTGTCATGACTTGTCTTCTAATTTTGAAATAGTGATTTATCACTATCATCAGCTCATAATGCCATTTGTAAATTAGTTACTTCCATGTATCAATCACAGTTTTTAAGTTCAACTTTTTAGGATTCATAAGTGACGACAATATGTGAATGTGACACTTACTGTATTTTTCACACATACTATAGCCTTGTGTGAACCATAAACCTAGATGGCAAAGTATGTAATTCGGCTCAGTTCTGAGATTTCTCAGTCTTTATATTTAGAGAGGGAAGTAATAGTATATGCATAATTCTTCCTGCTTGTTATGCAGGGTAACTGACAGGATTAATTTTTCTTTCTCCAATCTCTGGGAGCCAGTGGCCTATTTAAAGTAAATGTAAATTTCCTCCTTTATTGTCCCCACAGACTCTAGGTAGGATGTACAGAGTCCCCTGCAAGGGGAGTTGAGAAAGGGATAGAGATAAATCAAGAAAAGCATATTCCTGTTTTTCTTTGCAAGGATAACCTGTCTCTTTACTACTGCCTAGAATCATCAAATAAATAAAAATAGATGGCGTTCTTAAAATCAAGGTCATATTCAAATGTCTCCATGGGTCTTTTCAGTTGCTTCTATTACATATAGTAAATGTTTAATTACATTATATTATCTACTAGCAAAGCAGACACTACTGCAAGGCTAGAATTAATTTCTTCAGATTTCTTTATTTTTCTCAAATTGTCTCAAATATTTTTGGTTTTCAGCTGACCGTATAAATCGAACTGATTGACTTGTGCACTTTCTAGGTTCCATGTTTCTAGGTGATATTTTAGATATTGCAGTTCCCATTTTTTGTGTAAGCAGCTTTAAATAAACTAAATAAATACAAAAGAATGAACTGAAACTGTTAGGCTTTTAACTAGGCAAAGTGGAGCTTTTCAAGTGAGATCAATATCCTTTTTAGATGTTTTTTTCTTTTGATTTATCTTTACACCTGTAGGCTTACATTGTGGCTCTCTGAATGGTGCACTTGTTTTTTTACTTGTCTGATGTGCATCTTCTGGCCATGTAAAAGTAGAGATAAGACGGAACTGACTGAGTGCAGTAGAATCTATTCAATGAGTTTGCTTTTTAGAATGCCCCTTATCTGTTTAAGTATGTCTCTTATGGCTGAGAAAATGCCTGGAATTACCCCATCTATCTCACCCTTTTTCTTTTTTCCTTTAGGATAAGTAAAACTGTCAGGGTCTATGATGAATAACTTGTTTTTGGCAATTATTACAGAAGATTCAGGACTATTTGTCTCTCACCATCAACATTCTTTTTGTCTATCTGCTTTCTGCGGAAATTAACTTAAGTCATGGTGTGGCTTTCATATGGGGAGATAGCGTACCACCCTCTGCAGACTCCATGCAAGTGAACACTCAAGGGGAGATTATGCCCCCTGGCCTCCTCAGTCATGAATCAAAATAAATTAAAGTCAGGATTCCCAGCCCATCTGGTGATTTCAGTAACAGCCTGATCCTGCCTAGTCTTCATTCATCACAGGCTGTCCTTGCTGTCGTCACTCATTTGGTCTAGTGCACTGGTAAACTCCTGTCTAGGAAGACACAATGGAGGGTATGTGTAGGAAAAAACAGACAAATCTGTTATCAGAAGGAAGCTAAATCATGTCACCTCCACACTTCCTCGCTCTTTACATTTGTTTTCTCAGCACTTCTCTTTCAAATTTTTCGTTCAGTCTTTCTGTCTTCCTTTCGGTCTCACTTGTTCTCTTTCTCAACCGTGGCTCAAAGAGCAGCCTTCGTTGCGCATTGCCTGCACAAGTAAGCTGAGCCAACATTTAGCCTCCTATCAACGTTTCTCAGACAGTGCACTTTTGTTTTCCTTACCCACACAATCAACTAGCAAGGCTTCCATTTTTTAAATGATCTCTTCCTTGTTCTTGTAAGACCATACTCGGGTTACACATTGTAATTCAACTGCCAGATGAAATTTGTAATTATATCAATCGGCTGTTTTGTCTGTCACAAAGATGGGACTTACTCTGCTGTGAGCGTATGTGTGTATGGATAAGATGTAAGAAACTCTAGTAAAGTGGTCGCCTTGTCTCCTGAGGACAATCCTCTCTGTTACACCAGCCATTAGCTCTGTCCTCTCTTTGGCAAAGTTCATGAGGGTAAGGATTCAAATGTTAATTATTAACAGCATGGAGCCAATAGTTAATCTGTCAAATACATGTTTCTACCACTAGCTTTACCCAAATACTGAAAATGGTGATAAAAATTGTATGTTTACTTTTCAAGTCATGTGCTTGGTGTAATGTTTCTTTTTTCCATGTTTGTTTATCTTTCTTTTTGTTTACTTGTTCTTTCTCGCTGTTTAGGTCTTTATCTCTTTCTCAACTCCAAATGACACCTGCTGTGTACTTCGCTTTCTGCAGCACTTGAACACCCTTAATGTAATCAACAGATGCAGTTGCTGTAACAGGTCATTTTATTTTTACACGTACTGTAGATTTTTTTATTTCTCAAACTGGAGATGTTTTAATTAAATTTGTAAAGGTGATAACAGGTTAACAGTTGAATTTGTTATTCTTTGAATGGAATTCCTGAAGAGACGACACCACCCATGGTGGAGGGATGTACTCGGTTGCAGAAATTGGTATCCAAACTGTGTCCGTTGGATCTCAACACTTGACTCCTAGCGCCTGATCAGTGGTTAGACTTGGAACCTCACTAGTGTGTATCTGGCTGCAAACACAAAGTATCTCTGTGTAGTCTCTGATACCCAATCGGGGCCCACCTGCTCAAAAAGGCAAGATTGAGAGGAAAAGTAGATATTTGAAACGAGCTGGCTCCACCTTTACCTTCATCCTGAAATGTTAACAGATCAAGGGATTTTTCTCTCTCACAAAGAACAATTATTCTGAAAAACCAGATGCTTCAGAAAACGTACTACAAAATACATACTACATAGGACATTTTCACTGCAATGCTGCAAAGTGGACTATAAAGCTACACATTTTGTTGTACAATGAAGGGATTACATGCTGTATTTCTAAAGCCATTTAGGTTGTAATGGTGGACCAATATTATGGACAGCTCTGGACCAGATGCGGACATGCATGGCCCATGCCATTGAACAAAAGGATAGCCTGGAAGCTTGTTGAACAAAGACCTGAATAAGGGGGAAAGTAAGTTAAGTGGAAACAGGAAACACAATCTCCAGAGAGGAAAAAGCACTTGATGATGCCACTGCTAAAGGATACCCATACTATTTAGGCAGGTGCTGTAGGCCAGTACTTTATCAATTACAGTGAGAAATTGAAGCGGTACAGCAGTCCAGATTAAAGTCAAAATAACATAACACTAAAATGAACAGGTTACCAATACAAAATACTTCCCTGTGTGTACCAATAACTGTGGTTGGTTGACACTGTAGTTGTGGACTCTGGATAGACAGTCCCTTTGTGGAAGGATGCATTACAACTAGACAGACTGTTAGTTGTCTAAATTCCTTTAAGCAGTGATATTGCTATGTTATTGTGGACACCCTTGCAACAAATTGTATGCATGTTGCTGACGCCTTTTTTCCTCCTGTTTTTCGAAGTTCAACTGTCAGCTTGAGCAAAAACAATGGTATCCAGCTCCACAGGAAGAATGACATGTGTGGTGTTGTGATTTGAGGCCTGTCTATGAGAACCTGTTCCACAAGAGCAGGTGTTTCCTTGTGAGACAGGAAGTTTTTAGCACTGGCCCTGCACAGGGTGTGAAGGTTAAACGGCAGCCAAATGGAGAGTGTTTCTGGGAAGAAAAACACATGCAAATGTGATTCCTGATCTGCTGTTGTCAACATCTGCCTCTCAGCAGTTTGATATACTGTATGCACTTTGTATTTTGGTGTGAAAATGCGACACTTTGAGGGCTGTATGTTATTTTTTCGAATCCCTTGCTAACAAATGCTATTTGTTCCTTAACTTCTATGGCCCATGATTTTCAATTTGTTCTAGGTTTGAATTTTGAGTCATTTGTTTTCCAACACGTGTAGATACAGAATGAAATTGTTTATAAAATGTATTTATTAAATTTGACCACTTTAAATTTAAATCACTTCCTCAGATTAGTAACCACCTGTGATGTGATCAAAAATACAAGCGAGCCTCAGGTTTTAATTTGCTACACTACCCTATTTATAAATTTGCTTATGGAGATAATGGAAATAATGTTGCTTTCCCTTAGCTGTGCTGTCTCACAGAAAGAGACTTACTCCATTTCCCTTTTTTACTCACTGCCATTTCCATCTCCCTTTCTCCCACTCACTCTCCCACAGGTGGGGCTAGGCCAGACCCTAGCCATTCAACCCCTTCGTGCAAGATGCATAGAGCAGTATACTGTTGATATGGGTCCTACTTAAACCCAGTCATAAAGAGCCATTTTGGTCAACTGTGACTTGAGCTACCTATATTAATTAATTAACAGTGAAGTAAAATACAATCTCTCTACGTTGTACAATGATAAAATAGATTAATGCTAATTCTAACACTTTTGAGATTTTCTTTAGCAATGAGCTGAAAAAAAAGGATTTTGGATTCATACAGTAAGTAGGCACTCTCTAATTGAAAGCTTGAATTATTTAGAATTACATTTGACAGGTGAGACCATAGTAATTTCCTGTTAAAGCACATCTAGTTTCATGGGTTCTTCAGTAGATGAGAAGATATGTCTTCCATGTAACACACTAAGACTAAACTCAAATGGAAAATAACTATCCATGTAAGAAGGGAGTACAGTATTCACATTATGCCGAAAACTGTTTATTACATAACCGTGCAATCCATTGTTCGGCTGTGTTTCAGAAACGGTTGTGTAAAAATAGTCTTTAAAACACAATGAACTCATCATTAACACAACCAGACAACTAAAGCCTATCCTGCTATGACTAGGCTGTTACACCTTGTAAGCAAACAAGACACCATTAGTCATGAGATCACCCAGCATGAGGTAATTGAACAAACAGTAATAAAGCAGAGAAGCAAACATACGTCTTCTATTCAACCTGGTTTTGCATTCTTTTCATGAACGGACGTCCTGGAAACGTTTGTACCTAAAATTTTTGTTCAGGTGCCTTCTGTTGTATTAGTCTATTCTATTTATATTTTTGTCTGTTGATTGTTTTGTATGTAAAAAAAAAGAAAAGATTTTTCCTAAATAAATGAAGGTTGAAAACAATTGATTAAACTTTTAATGCAATTTGAGGTCAGAAAACTGACAAGGAGGGAGACCATTATGTCGGCAAATGATGCATTGGACAGGAAGGAGTAGTGCCTGGAGAAGAGAAAGACATCCAGGGAAATATGTGAAAAGGAAATGGCAAATAATGAGAAGATGATGGAGGAGAATTATAAGGAGTTAAACAAACAAAGGGAAGTTGTCCACAAGGGTTTTGATGGACTCAAAAACACAGTGGAGTTGGAAGAAAAGAGGGAGAGGATAGAAAAGGAAATAGATGGCGTGGAGATAAAGAGAAACGTCATGGAAACAGAAAAGGTTATGTTCAACCTGGAGAAAGAGAAGATAGAGGACTAAAAATAGAAGCTGCAGAATGAGAGGAGGGAATTGAATGCAGACTGAAGATTTTAATAGAAGACTGATTGAGCTAGAGCGAGATGAGGAAGAGATGAAGATGAATAAAAAGGAGAGAGAAGATTAAAAGAAAAGGAAAAAAAGATAAAGACACCTGAGAAGTACATTGATTTTGCTCTCACAGTGATGAGCACATACATGGTATCTGTTGAAAGAGACAATGAGAAACTGAAGGCAGAAAAGGCAGTGCATGAGACACAGGAAAAAATAAAGAGTGAGAATGTTAGGAGTGTAAAGTGAGCAGCCAGTAAAAGATATGGTTAGAAATAGAGATAGAATAGAGAGAATGATCATGACTGTCAAAGTAGCAATAAAAGGAAGAAGGAGAACATGCAGGCAGAGATCTTGAGCCACAACAGGATTTATACCTGTCTGGAATGATAAATGGTAACCTTGAACTAAATGTTGGTCATACAAGATATTGTGACACGCACAAGCTGCAATTTAAGAACTTAAGACTTACTTAAGACAAGAATATGTTTGAAGTTTGTAAAAACCTTCAGTTCCTTGCAGCACACAGGGGTGAGGTGAATAGTGTGCAGCACTCTGTGGCTGGTACCTAAAGGTTAGGCAGCGGGGGGACAGGTTTGTGGACTGGAGAACCCACTTCTGTAAATCATAATGGGTTGAAGCTAACTTTTCAAGATCAGTTTGTTCTTGGGATTAATCTTCTATAGCTCTGACGTTTGTCCATTCTGCATCAGATTCTTATCCAATGCCCATTACTGTTCTAAAGTTACCCCAAATGAGTCCATAACACTGAATCGCAAACTTTATAAATAATAAATTACCTTATAAGTGGCTTAATTATGTGTGCAGAATGAGGCTTGAGGACTAATAGTAGCTATGGTTTTGAGCAAAATAAATACAAATACACCCCTTTCATATGTATGCACTGGGGAATAGGAGACAGCAAAACCAACAACATCCCCAGTGTTAAAGAATTTATAATTCGGCAATTACATACCCATGCATACCCATTCGAAGTTGTTTATAGTTGATGTCTGGAGGGAATAATCATACTGTGGGAACTCAAAAGGATGGGTAGAAGGAGATAAAAAGAGAGAAAGAGGGAGAGAAACTCAGTTTCCAGATCAGTGGGGGGTGAACATTACGGAGTTCTGTAGAGATGCGATATTCCATATATTTGTTTTAGTGAGTACCAGAGAGCTCATCTCCCTCCCACACGCCTTGTTCTCTCTCAAAGCAGCTTATCAAGGTGGAGACAGTGTTGCATAATGTATGTGGTAGAATTTGTGGTTGTATAAAATATAGTCAAGGGATAATGTGTTGAAAATGTAGACTGAATGCTGTATATGTTATTCATTATATGTTTTAAAAGATTTTAAATGGATTAAATGGAAACCCATGTTTCATTTGTCTATTGATGATTTGTTTGAACTTAGATTGCATTCTCCTTCTTTAATGAGGGCATTTTTTACATCTAAAATATCATTTTACTGGGAGGGGACTAGCATCATTTAAACTGTATGATCTAAGATGAGAAGAGATGGTTAGTCAGTGTGATGATGGCTGTTGTTTGAGACTCCTCTGTCCTCTAGTGGACAATAGTAGTAATGTAGGCAATAGAAAAATGACTGACAAATGTAATTAGAACAGGCATCTTGCATTACTAATTTAATTGCTAATTTGACAGAGGTCATGTTGGATTATCTTTTGGCCTGCATATAAGTCCTTCCCAATGGGGCAAATGTGGGAAATTCTGATGCTAGCATGTTGGTAACCGTCACACTAATCAGATTCCTAATGAACAAGTCACTGAGGTACTGTGACTAAGTGTCTTTTTGTTATGCTATAACATCCTAATGCTATGCATTAGGATGTTACACACCATCTTCATGAGTACTAGCACTGTCTCTGCTGACATTGATCTTCCTCATCCTCATCACCAGCAGTACCACGGCAACATGTCCTGTCAGTGGTATTCTTCATTTCTGATTTGACCAAACACTCAGCAGAGGGAGCTGTTGTAATTCCAATGGACATAGTGTCTGCCTCATGGGGACATTGCTTAGTCTGTCCATCTGAGAATTTGACAGTTGGTCAATAGTACAAAGATGTCCAATGTATTGCCTATATCATGTATGTTGTCCAATGTCTGTCCAGACACTTTGACTTTTACTGAGTTGAGTTTTACTATTTAAAATAATTGCTTTACATCGTGCCCAATGCTCAGATTATAGTATAGAGCTGAATGCTGTTCACACAATAATTATTGACATCACCATTAACAAATCCAACTTCCTAATAGTTTGCCATTGATTCCCCCCCCCCCCCCCCCCAAAAAAAAAACAAAAAATAAATAAATAAATAAATTAAAATCACAAAAAACTAACTGCTGCTCATCTGTTGTTTTCAGCTGTCATCCTGGTATAAATAATCACAGTTCTTGGCAGTCTTCTTCCATAAACAACAACACTTGAGCATACTTGGGTGATGGCGATGGTTGTCGTCTGCTTTGTATGCACGCTCACAGTTGGGTAACTGGGGACGTCGGTATCTGTGAGCGGTGTGATTAATTAACATCCAGTTCATAACCCCCTAAATTAGCGCCGGAGCAGCCTGGCTAATGAGATGACTAGAAACCTAGAGGTTACAATAACTACGACACCTCAGTTTGTCCCCATGATTTAGGCTTCATCTAGGATATGTATATACAGGTAGGTATTTGCTCGTGTCTATCTGTCTGTCTGTCTGTCTGTCTGTCTGTCTGACTGTCCATCTGTGTATTTGTAATTTTTTGAGTTTGTAATTGAGTCTGCATGGGAAAGAGATGACAGCAAGTGATATTTTGCATTGTCTACTGCTCGCCCAGTCATATTGAAGGCACCTTTGAAAACACAAGCAGACCAGTTGAACAAATTAAGCGTGATGCTTCATGTGAGCAGCCACCAGCTCCCTGAGCCCTAACCCACTTGGCCCAAGCCCACCACATGGTCTGGTCCTGGGCTGCCAGCCCGTCAAGGCTGGAGCAAGGATGAAGATGTTGGCACAGGCAGTGACTCAGGTGCAATCTCCAAGGGAACTAGCAGGGCTGTGACCGTTCTGATCTGGTCTGAGGCAACTGACACCTTCCTGCCCCCCAGCTGGACAGGCTAACAGCCGTTAGTCTGCTACAGCCAGATAGACAAGTCTGTATGTATCGTGTATGTAAGGTATACTGTATAACAGAGGGACTGTTAAAACACGACACAGGAGGTTATGAAAAGTTCATGAGAATATTTGCCAAGCATCCAAATACATTTCAGAGGAGGTAACACAATTTAAAAATATTTCATAACAAGATGACAAACTACTAAGTTTCTCCAATTGAAAGAGCATAAATAAAGGCTAACTTGCAACTCCTGGGTAGTTCAATCAAGTTAATTAGACTCCAATCAAGGCTTTATTATTATTTAACATATTTTCCCTCTTTGATGTTGACGTTTTGTGTTCATACCTTCCAGCACACACACTCCAAAATCCCTTGTGCTTAGGTGATCTGTCCCTGTAGGAGCTGGGTGACAGGACTAATGTGAAGGGATTAAAACTTTTCTTCATTTTTCATGTAATCATTTCATTTAGAGTCAGATACGTATTTAAAGATAATTGATTAAGATCACTATATTGGTCTTGAAATCTCACAGTTTGTTGTATAGGTGCATTCAGCTCTATGTCTGTCTCAGTCGATGCATCACTTTTGATTTCTCATTGGTTCATGGGACAATGTGGCTTTTTTCTGATTGGTGGCTGCATTGGTTGTGCTGGTTTTCATTGGTGATTAGGACATAGAGCACTCCCTCCTGGGCCTCCCTACTTCCTGTCCCACGGGAAGCCATTAAGCGTCGGCAGGTCCGAGCCTGTTCATTAACTATGGCATGCATCCCCACCGTAACCGTCGACAACAACAGAAAGGAAGACAGAAAGAAATGCTCCCTCTTTAAAACTGTAATGCTATATTTATAAGCCAGTATTTATAAACACATTTGCATATATCAAGATGAAAAAGTTGTTTGAATTGGGGGCAATTTGCATTTGGTGAAACATATGGCGGAGCCGCGGAAGCCATGGGCCATGCCTTCATTACCCGATCTCCGTTTCATCAGCTCCTTGCTCCCCCGCTGAGCCTCCCTACGGCGGTGCCTTCTGTCCCCGAGGTTCCAGTGACAGGGGACAATATGTCCCCAAGGTGAGGAGCAGGGGGAAGAGGCGCTCCTGCACACATCGCTACTCCAATGATTATTTAATCAGACTCCTCACTCTGGATCTAAGAGATCAGCAAGGGAGAGAGGGAGAGAGGTACAAAGTGGTGCTTATTGCCCATTTGTTCAATGCAGGGAGGTGTGCTTGAAATCACAGATGAGTTCATGTGCAGAGAGGTGATGAGCAAATGGACTGGGACAAGAGGACAAAATGGCAGCGGAGGAAATAAAGAAAGGGAGTAGGGACTATAGACTTGGTATGAGTAGAGGAGGAAAAGGAGAAGAGAAAGGTAGAAAAGGAGATCTTTTTTTTAGGGTTATGGGAGGGGCGCGTTTGCACACTCCCATCACGGCCAACTAGTTGGCTGCAGCTCATCATCTCTCTCACTAGCCCCACATTTGCATGTGCAAAAAGGGCCTGTGTTGATGGTTTCCCGTCGCCCATGCCCTCGCTGAGCATATGTGGTCGACCATGATTGTGACTTGTCTGTTCCTATAAAAGGACCCCATACACAACCTCCTTTTAGACATATGATACCTGTTCTGGTCATGTCTTTTCTGGGCTCCATGTTATTTCCATTCCTAGTCTGAAACCCAAGTGCATGGTGAGGGGTGAAAATAGCACAGGTCACAGTTGTCTGTCACAGTTTCTCCCCCTCAATGTTTATCTTTCTATTTCCATAGTTGATAACATTTGACTGCAGCTGAATATAGAGCCAGGTGGCTGGTACAAAGGTCATTCAGGGTTTTTCTAGAGCTGTCAACCGGTCCACAGGCATATGCTATACCTGGGCCCCCTAATTTTAGTCAAAAGTAAATTTGTGTGTTTGGGAGTGTTTTATTATTTTTCTAATTATAATTATAATTTGCAATATAATTACTGACCATTCAATTTCACATATATCAAATCATGGATTACATGAGCTATTTATTGGCAATTAAAACATACATTATATTATTTGTAAAATTGTATTGTGCACCGGATCATGATCCATCCCAGCTCAAACCATCAGTGGAAAAGAATTTTGCCTAACCAGGCCCAGAAAAAAACAATCTCCTCAGCTATGTACACAGGCAATTCAAAATACTGGTTTAATTAATTTCCCTTTATGATAATGTGTTAATCTGGGCCAATAAATAGACATTTTTCCTTCATTTTCTCTGCATGTGCCATAACCCTAATATTTTTCCTGCCGTTTAGCTGGAGTTAAAACGGGGGCAAACAGGATGGGTGCGTCATTAACGCCACACGTCAACACAGCGCCGACTGTGGAAAAGCATCCAGTTGGTTAATAAGTAATAACTGCCCAAGATCACAGGAACCTTACACTACAGCAAAACAAGTTAAGCACAAGCTTTGATAATGACTCTTAATAATTCAATGTGTGTAATTATCCCCTTACAGGAAAGCCCAATGTTGGCGAAACGCTGTAGGGATTGGTGGTTGCAATTAGAGAGAGAGATCGAGGTCATCGGATCAAGGGAGGCACACGCAGTCAAGAAGGAGAGGCTGACCATAGTTCCTGTCAGAGGTGTTATTGTTGTCAAATGAACACAACTTTTTCTGTCTCGCAGTATTAAGAATGTTTTGTTTTGTGCAATAGACACCACTAGGATGTTGGATTGCTTGATCCTAGACTAATCGTGTAGTACAGGTACAAGTATATAACATGTACACAGACATATGTTAGATCTCCTTTGGTTCAAGTTCTTAAAAAATATGTTTATCTTCCTCCCTCTATGATGTCACACAATGTTTTGTTTGGGAATGTTCCTTTACTTGAATGTATGGCATAGTCCTTTGCTGTAAATGTAGAACTTTACATGAGGGTCTGTTGTTTTGTTTAACTTTAAACATCTGTGACCTGCTACTTCCCCTGTCCATTGTCCTCTGTTCTTGAGTCACACTAGCCAAATGTTGAGGTTTAGCATTTGCAACTCAAAACCCCTTTAGATTGAAGGCAAAGCTAATCACTCTTTTTGTCATCTTCCGATTTGAATCTCACAATGGAGGTGGAAAAAATCTGGAAAGACATGCACAAAAAAATCACTGTCTTTCAACAGCGCCACTCTCGCTCCTCTTTGGAACGAGAGGGCATTCAGGCGCATTTGGCGTCTATTGTCGTAGGGCTAAATGACTAATCATAACATCATTGATGTGTAGAAATAACCCCAACACAAATGGGGGTGTCATTGACAACCTTTGCACCCTTCCAGAGAAGGAGTTAATTTGATCATGATGACACAGGTCTCTTTCAGGTCCTTTTCAGGCCAATGGCAGCTGGTGCTGTGAGAACTACGAGATGTGCTGAATTCTACATGACGAGGGGAGAAAAAAGAGGGTAGAGTCGTTATTATATCTCCATTGAGGGGCTGAGAGGGGCTTCTGAATTGCCCTGGATTACACACACACACTCATTTCAGTGCAAGTAGGCTATAGGCCCTCCGAGCAGAGACTGGGCCTAGGGCCAGTATTAGAAGCTGGAGCTATCTGGAGTAAGAATAAGATCACAATTGCATTTATAGCCCAGAGAGGGTTGGAAGGAAAGAGAGAGAGGGAGAGAGGCTATGAAGCCTAATTGCCAGATGGCGAATATTTTTGCTCCCTTTCAACGGTGCATTAATTGTAGGGCGGCCCGGGGGTTGAGACACACTGATCAGTATGGTAGAGGATCCTGACCCTGATTATCCCCCCCCTCCGTGCCAGCTGAAGGGGGGGGCAGAGGGGGCTGCAACAGATATTCACTCAATCATTTGCGTATCAAGCCACCTGGGCCTTGACACAGGGTGGCAAGTGGCAGAGAGAGATAGAGACAGAGAATGGAGGGGGTCGCTGGAGGGGTCTTTGGGGGGTAAAAGGAGGCAAGGTTGGAGGCGTGGCACTGCCACAAGAAGGGGGTGTTCCCTCAAAATTCTCAGACCCCCTCCTCTTACCCTTTCCCCACACAACCCATCCTGCATCCAACCCCACCCCCAATTTACCTACCCTCCACCCCCCCCTCAGCCCCACCTCTGCTCCTCGTTTACATATCTCCTGAAGATGTAATTGAATTAAATAAAGCTTTCCTCAGGGGCAGCTGCCACAGCTGCTGTTTGTGGCATGTCAAAAGGCCCGCCACTTTAAGAGCACTTACATATGCTCCAAATTAGCAGGTCAGATAGGCGGGCGCTCGATGACAGGGCAGAGGCTGCCAGCGCGACGAGGGGCCCACAGCTGTGAGCAATTCACTGGGTGAGAGGAGGCTCTTTCAGACCTCTGATTATGAAGGGTGAGAGGACACACACACAGACACACATAGGGATGCATGTGCACACACCAATGCAAGTGTGCATGTTAATGCCTGTGTCCATACACACACATACACACGCAGGTCTCTTGGGGCATTATTGATTGTTGACTGTATCATTATGCTATCATGGCCCACTAAAACAAAAGAGCAAGGGTCATAAAGTCAAAAGATGGAACAACCCATTATGAAGAATTGGTCACCAATCACAGACTGAATTAGGGAGGAATGGGGTATTGGATTAGGATGGTATATTAATAAAAAGTGAAATTGTTGCTTAATTTGGAAACTTTTTGCAATGATGTATTAAACTCAGATTATTATTTTTTTACCAGTATTTCAGCAATACTGTTCTGAAAGTGAACATTGTTATTCACAATGACATAGTTAACCTTAGTAATATATCTACAGTGGGGAGGTGAGCTTGTCATATAATCAGCTGTTGAGAACAATTGTCTAATGACTTGTCACTCAAAACCTGTCTGGTAATTATGTTATTTTTGCATACCAGTGAATGGTGTTTATGACAAATGAACCATGTTGTAATTGCACCTCTGTTTTCTTTAAGAGATGAGCTGTATGATTAGCTGGCTGTGGGATTGGGATCATTATAGAAATTAACTCACAGGTAACACCAACAGTGTCAACCTCACATTAAGTTTGATGTATCGTGTGAGCCTCAAATGACAAATGCTATTGGCCCAATGTTCTGAATCAAAATGTAGGTACATTTTGTTCTTAGTGCCTTAATGTATGCCTTGGCATGACAGGAGTGTTTCCATACCTTGTAATACCTTACAGCTACTGTTCAAGCTAATGTACCTGTTTTTATCCAACCAACAATCCAAGCGGCACATTATTTTCACAAGGCTGTACATTGTTTTTGTTTCTCATTGTTTACTTTCCTTCAGTGATGAACTTTTTAAATGTTTTCACTTCCATCTATCTCATGGGATTCCTTCTGTCACTGTCGTTTCCAAATCTACTCATGCCGACCGCATATTTCTAAGGTACTTCATGTTAGACACCAGTTTGGAGTCAAAGAGATTTTTGTTTTTCCTTGTCCTGTTGTGAGCAGAAAATCTGTGACTCAGCTGTTTGCATGCAGCATTGGAGAATAATGGATGTGAAGGCACACCAAACAGGTCCTTTAAAAATGCATGAGTGCCCCCCAAAACCTCCCTCTCCCTGTGTAGAATAGAGCTATCACTGGTGCCTGTTATCTCCCTGAACCCCCAGGTAGAAAATGGTAATGATACCACTTAACATCGCTGCACATATGGAGGGAAAATGGAAATGCCAACAGCACCTCAACTATAAAGCAAATCAAATTGAAATATTAATCCGCTGATTAATATAACATTATGAGAGCCCATTCTCTTTGTTGTTAAACAACAAAGAGTTGCAAAATAAGCAACTGCCTAAGAGGTAAGGGGTTTAACAGAGTCCCACAGAGGTGCTAAAGCCCCTTTCAAACATCATTACTGTGCATAATGTATTCACTTCCACAGTGCTGAGATTTGATATTGATGTTTGCTCATTTATTTTTTAATTAATGTTCGTTGTTAATGAATTCTTTGATGAGAGGCATTTTGTAAATCATTATCCTTGGAAGGAGAAAAAACGGCTGTTGCTTTTCTTGCCCATTAAACTCACAAAAATTCTAGGTGCAAGGGGGATAAAGTTTAGATGAAAAGTAGGGTCATTGTTGAAAGTTTGTTTCTGATGATTGGTTTGTTGGTAACTGCAACCTCTGTACATAATGTGATTTTAGTTGGGGAGTCAACTGGGAGCTGTTTAGGGGAGCGATGAGGGCTACTCTAGGTGCCTGACTAATTACAGGAATATTACTCAAGGCTTCATTGAGAAGTTCCACTAGAGAGAACAAACAGTTTCTCTAAAGAGCCCTTGATAGAGACTTTTTCCTTCCCTTCATCCATATTAATATATGGGGATTGTTTTAAGGACAGAAAGTATGAAGGGAGGCTGCAAGGAGATGTACAACTACCACTCTGAATTTTCAAAACAATAGCCTAAGTCTTATGAACACTATACAGTAGTGTTCCAATACTGTAGAATACAATTTTGTTGATGCTTCAATAAATCAGGGATGAGATACTTGATCTCTGGACCAGATATATTGTAACACACCAGAAGAAGTATTCATACAATTGAGAAAAATACAAAACTTTTTATTTTCACCACTAAAATACATTACTAGGCATGTTTGGAGGTTTTCACTAAAGATTATGTGAAAATCTGCAGTATGGTTCTTGAGGAACACAGTTTTATTAATAATGTGAATAGATGATAGTGGATTATAGTGTGTCTCAGTGTGTGGTCTGGACCAGTTGGCTGTGAATCAGTCTCAAGCCCCCTCCCTATCTGAAACCATCTTGGAGATGAAGGGAAAACCTGGACCTTGTTATCCATCTCTTGGCAAGGCCCATCCTGTTTCGCCACAGATACAAGGCTGCACAGTCTTTAATCCTACTAAACAATTAATTGGTTAATTGGATCAATTAGGTGTCCCTATAGGATCCGTATGATCTGTCATAGTAGTGTGTTATATTGGGAATTCTTAGTCCATTTTAACAAAGAAACAAATAATGTGCTGCTACTGCATGTGATGACACAATTTCATAGTTTTCTTTTTCTTTAAATTATTTCTATATTGATTACAAAAATAAACACAATATCTCTGAAAGCATACCTTTTGTATGATTTTTGTCAACGTTATTGGGTAAGCTTTTGTTGATATTTAAAAGATTAAAATCAAACATTTAAATTTGCGGTCACAAGTTACTTGTGAACTACAACGTGTTTTTGAGACAGTGGGACTATTCTTATGACTTATGGCATTTCCAATATTTTAAGGATCACACTGCTATTTTTCTTCTTTACCCTTCAAGCCAGTTTCGAATGGTACCAAGCCACCCTGTTTTTAAAGGCACATTCATCAAAAGATGAGTGCTAGCGTGGTGCAGATGTTACACGCGTAACTGATTGCTCCCACTTTCCAAAAAATTTTGCAAGTAGAATTATGGCTTTTCATCAGCTGATATATTTCACTTGTGATTAATTGCAACACTCACATTTGAATCATTTCTGCACAAGAGAGAGCATTTCTGCTTTGTGAAATTGATATAAAAGAAATGCAAATCAATGGTGTTCTTGGCACCAAACATATGCTGCCACAATGCCAACAAGCCTGCCCCTGACAACCCCAGCTGGGGGCTTGTAAGACTTGCTCTTGGCAAAAGATGCTTTTTCCACCCGCTTTGCAAATGATCACCAATTAATACGAGCAGCCTCCAATTCTAATACTGCACCTGGTAATGGCTCTCAATGTAGTTGCTCTCTGTGCTATAGATCCAATAGCTTTAGATTAATCTCCAAAATTCCAAAAAGCATTGACACATTTTGAGCTGATGAAGAAGGAATGAGCAAGACGTCAATCTTAAAAACATTCTTCCTCCCTCATCATTTGACCACAGTCTCATCAGTCTCTTTACTGTTCCACTTGAAGACCATGATTATATTATATACATTATGCCTAGTTTAGAATCCAGGACCTCTGCTAAGCTCAGGTACAGGTGTACAGCTCCATTGTGGCTCCACTCTCTTGTCTCAGGTCTTGCTCAGTTTCAGTCATCAAGAGTTCTTGTCTCAGAGTTCTTGCATCTCTCTCTCTCCCTCTCTCTCTCTTTTTCTAATTCTGATACTCACCATACAACTTATGATGGATAGGAAGCTTTAATGAGCTCTTACAAGCAATTAAGTAATCAGGGAACCCCGCTGCTCGGTGCTGGAGCTAGCTAGATCAGTGACAAACGGATGCCCATCAGTACTGTAATCAACACAGGACACACTGCCTGCTCACCACCACTCCCAAACAATGACGCCCAGAGACAGCCGTAGGCCGAGCAGCATGGCTTCACCTCATGTTGTTGTTCTGTCTCCAAACAGGATCTGAACTCTCTGACCTATCAACATTCTTCTTCTAGAATTACACTCAACATATAACCTGGGCTGCAATGCATAGAGTACATAATAGAACCCCTTGTGTTAATTTAGTAGTCAAGATGATGAGTTGTAGATGTTTTTCTGGTCAAGTTAGTAATGTATTACAAATGTCTCTCATTAAATCCTTACCATGCTATCAGGTAAAAGTGGAGCTTTACTGAATTCCAAGCACATTGTACATAAATCTCTACAATTCACAACTTGTGACAAGGAAAATTAAATCTAATTGCAAGACTTGGCATGCACTACTGAGCTCCCTGCCTGCCTGGGGCTATGTATGTGTTGGTTAGCTCCATGTTCTCAGTTTCACATTCTCACCCACCCAAGGCATGTTGGGCACCCCAGGGTGGTATGACACCTCTACAACACTCCTGACTTCCCTGAATAATTCAAGCCTCACCATACGTCTGATGTCTCCGTCATGAATACCACAGAGTTGGGAGCCAGAGACAATACGTTGCATATTGAAAATCAAATATGTTGATTATTAATAGGGCAGCTCGGGCGAATGCTACTTGGAGGGTTGCCTGGGGTAGAGTGGGAGAAGGGCGCCCATGGTATAATGCTCTCTCGTGTGTGAGGGAAAACAGCTGAAGGTGCAGATTTTTCATTACAGACCTGGCACAGGCCAGGCACAAATGTGTGGGTGTGTGTGCACACACACACACTCAAAAGCACACACACATGCAAATGCATTCACACACAAAATATACACACAGACACATACAGTAGGAAAATCAGCGAACAGAGAAAGTTAGCCATGCATGAAAAGCTGGATGTGTGTGTTTGTATTTGTGTGTGTTCATGTCTCTCTGTGTGTGCGTTTGTGTACTGTATGTGTGTGTGTGTGCGTGTGTGTGTGTGTGTGTGTGTGTTTGTGTCAAAAGGGGCAAACACTATTTAGAGATAGAAGAAAAATTGAAAAAGTGAAAAAAGGAGAGAGGTGGGATTAAGAAATGGGCAACAAGCTGTGGGAGGCAGATTCAACCCTCAATTGACCTCTGATTTGAGTCAATTCTGAGGGAAAACATTGACAACACACAATCAAAACATAGTTTTGTGTCTGGGTGGCAGCACTATCACAATAAACTATTGGACCAGTTATGTTTTGGTTGGGAACCATCTGGCTTCTTGCCAGGTGAATTGTTTTCTTTCCTATTCAAATTGGCTTTCATAGGCAGCACTGTCCATACAGTAGTGTTAGCTACTCAGTTTTCATAATTACTTCATCAACTACAATCATTAACTCAAACTGAAAACTAACTGATGAAGTCCAATCTGTAAACAACCATTTTGTTGTTGTTTGTGGCCTCTAACAACATTGTGTGCTCTAGACACAAGGAGTGAGCTCTGTTGTGCTGCTAACTTGGCGTCATTTCCTCCAATTCAGTACAGATTGCACCAGCTAATTATGATCTAATAACTGGCAGACTGTCTGTCTCAATATTATTACAGGAAGACTAGGTTAAATGAATAGCTCATCATATGCCCTCAGTATCATTCATTGTTTTTAATGATTATAATTGCACCATTAAATCTTAATAATATGTCAAAATCTTAAGGGAAGTATGTCAATTTGCAGCTTCAATGAGAATGAAGCCAAGGATTGGTAAAATTAGGTCAGTTTTTTTAAAGGATGCTCATTGGGTTAACACAGCACACAAACAGACACAGAGACACAGAATACTTCTGAGTAATTTGATAATCCCAGAAAGATAATATCAGTTTATCTATTAATCTGTTGATCACCTGGGATACACTGTTGTGGCTTTTGCCTCCAAATCGTTCAGCTTTAGCATGCTCACTTGGACTAAAAAGAATGTCAAGGCATTGATATTTTTTATTACTGCTGAACCTCATATTAAACATGAAATGTAACAAACCACTCATGTCAGATGTCTTTGATATCAGACATTTACGACTAACTAACCAGTCTACTAGGAATGAGATACTGCAGATTTATGTGTATATTGGATTTGGTCCATGGAACTTGCTCAGGGCACTCCCAGGTTTCCTAATTATTATTCATAACTAAACAAAGTGTGTGTGGGGGGGTTTGGAACAAGTTTTCAAATCTAAATTATACAATAATCCTAAAAGGCTCAAAGGACCAACATGAACAGATTTGGTGCTTTTGGCTGGACTTTCAGAATCTTTAAAATCACTGATTTGTGCAAAGAAATCTGTAGAATAACTTATTTTCTCCTGAAGGCTTTGTGTTTATGTGGGACGGGAGAGACAGTGACTGCAAACAGCTTCCAGCTAAGAAGTGCTGTAGGAGAGAATTGGGGAGAGGGAGAAGAGAGAGAAAGACAAAGAGAGAAAGAAAGAGGGAGTGTGAGAGAGAGAGAAACCGACAGAGAGACAGATAGTAAAAAAAAACACAACAAAGAAAACAGTGTCAGTGTTATCCGGTCCGGCCTTGCTCCAGCTCCATACTAAAGCTCACATGGTACCAGAAGAGCAGTCAGACAACAAAATAAATCTAAATCAATCAGACATGTGTCACAGATGTCACCATGGTCAAACAGAGGGGCTAGCAAGAAGATTTACAGTTTAATGGATGCATTGCAGGATAGTTGCCATTTCTGCAACAAAGAGAAAATATGGGAGGGACAAATAATGTCATATGCAACAGTGTTTTAGGAGTCTGTTAATAACAGAATATAGGGTTATGTCTTCAGATTCACATGTCTCAACTAAACAAAACATGAGTTAAGTTAACTAAAAGACACCAAAGACCCTAACCCTAGAAAAAACATGGTCACCAGACAAGAGGACATCTTAAATAGGCCCCATCCAAAATAACCAAGTCATTCCTGCTCCAACACCCATTGATCAATTGTAATTACCTACCTGTGGACCAGACCAGTGGTGCTCCCAAGGCCCCTGGGGCTTTAGCTATAGACAGAGCCTGATCCAGGCACAGGTAACTCCATAGGACAGAGGGGGAGAGGGAGCTTTTAATTGCTTTGTGCACTGTGTGTAATTGAGGATTGGAGTGTGTTTGCCATGAGGAGTGTGACTTCACTTGGCCCCCTTTAATTAATCCCGTCACACAAGCCTTCTGCCTTCAATTTTCACTTAGAACTCGACATCACGAGGTGAGAATACAACTGGAAATATAGGTTGGTAACTGTATACTGCTCAGTGGGAAAGATGCAACACAAATACAACCATATGGAAAGAAACAACCAGATTGGGTTTCTGTGTTTTCCACCATTGGATGTATGACTTTGTTCTGACTTTGCAGAGCTACTACTGTTGGCCTTATTTCTTGTCAGACCTAATACTGCATACTGTGGAGTATCAATATTGCTGCATTAGCATACAGATGAACCAAATGGCTCATTAGAGTCCTGTAGGCGCCATGATGTCTCCTAGAAACCCCTTGGTGTAAAGATATGTGTTTGTATCATGAAATCAATCTCATATTTCGAGAATCAAGAATGCCATGTAAAAAGCCCATGTAGTCTACTCATTAGCATACATGCAGAATGTTTTAAGGTAGCATGTTAAAGAAATGTTGATCCATACCTCAAAGTGAATTTATTCGGAACTTGCAAGCTCTAATAGTTCACTAATATTTTTGAATTTGCCAAGGTTTTTTATTTGTCTTTTTTGTGTGTACTGGACATTTGGATGTACTGCATCAGACTGAAACCAACAGTTATGCTTTATTTGAAAAATGTACACTAACCAAAGGCTAATGTTTCCCTAAATGTCATAGGTTTATATTGTTCAATTCTACCTCAAACAATAACTAACTGTTTAAGGTAACAACCACTACACCATCACTTTAAATGCACTGGAGAGCAGGGCATGAGACAAAGCAAACAACCTGCCTACCTCCCCACAGGTTTACAACTGACATCTTTGGCCATCATGTGGTACAAAGAGTTCTCATCATCACTTTCTTTTTCATTTGCATTGAATTTCCCGTGCCTGGACTTGCAGGAGTGAAGTGGAGTAGTTGCCTGTAGTGAGCTATCCTGGCACAAGCATCCATGGATATGGCCGTGCAAGTATGTGCAGCCTGCCTTCCTTCTGTTCGCGGTGCATCTGAAGATAGCAAACTGCACTGTTGCTCACACTCCCCGATCCCGGTGTTGTCGTTGGCCGGCAGCCACCAATAGCGAGCCAACTGAGTTAACAGATACTTCCGCTCGCCACATAAGGAACCATCTGTTTTAAAGGCAAAAAAAAAGAAAGAAATAAAGGCCGTCTGTGTAGCCCACCACCAACCCCTTCCTCTCTCTCTTTCTCTCCCTCTCTGTGGCAATGCTGCAGTTTAGCTTTCAGTTAACAACATTGATACTCCTCATATGGCTGCTCGTCTGTGTCCTATTACTATCTTTCTGAAAGAAAGATAAATGTAGGTCACTTTTTGAAAGACCGTCTTCATATTTACAGTGTATTTATATGTATGGGCTTTTTTTCAAATATTATATTATTTTATTTGATTACTTGACTTAATTATTGTTATATGTGTTCTCATTTAAAAAAATCATGACTCCATCGCAGAACTTTGAATATTTAAGACTTTTTTGATCACAAGTTGTTTGTAACATATAATGCGCAGAAAATCATGGTTTCTCAGTAGCCTTGGCTATACAAATCTCCTCAGACATGCTAGCTTGTAGCTAAATAAATATTGGCTAAGGGGCATTTGAAAAAACATATTGTCCTGGCTCAGCACTCAATTCCTCAATCCTCCGTTGCCAAAACAAGACAACAGGGGTCTAGCGTACAATTTATTCCCACATGAGTGGTTTTGAAACGGTCAACTAACTGCCATGGGCTCTCCCACATGCTTTGTTCTTATTTTTATAAGATCTAAATGTAAGGTATTTACATGAAGTTACATCATGTAAGCTTGGGGAGGCTTTTGGAAGTGTGCCATTCACACTGTAACACAACTCCTTAGTTCTCGTCTGTTAAACAAAAAGAAAGATGTTCTTGTCCTGTGTTTTTTGAAAGTCTGTGAGAGGTATCTTTGCTATTTTAAATATATATTTTTCAGTCCAAAATTTTGGGCCAATATACAGAGAACTGTTTGCTCATATTATGTTAAGCACTACTGATGTCTTAGTTCTTTTGGTTCTATATTTTCTTGCATCTTAAACTTTCCCAGTGCACACATATGCCAGGTGATGTACAAAGTGGAAGTTGTAAGAAAACCTTATCTGAGTACTTAAATACTTAAGCTGAACTGAAGAATCACAGAATAACTGTGAGAGGTATGACTTAAACATTACCACCTGTATTCCATCTCGCAGGTGAATATCTCATGAATTCTCATCAGAAAGGAATTAAGGTGTATTGAAATAAGTGCATTATTTAGTAGATTTGACATGGCTGTCATATATTCATGCAGCTACCATGGTTAATGTGTCTGTAAAAACACCAGAGAAAGAAACCGATGATAATCAGTAATTCACAGGACCTATTTCTAGTTCTCCTTTAAAGCCTATTTTAGGCACAGTAGGTATTATAAATGTGATGCGGTTTAAATTTACCCTGAAATATCTATCTTAATCTGACTACATTAGTATACTTGCCCTAGCTGAGCTCTAACATAACTTCCTTTGTGAGTAGATTACTAGACTGATATTCACATCTTTTTTGCATTTTTCACTGTGATCATTAACCTCCACAAGGTTAGAAACAGCTGTGATCAAGTTTATACACTGGTAAAGATTCAACCAAAACATGGGAAATGGGCGAGGTGACCCTTTAAAGCTGTCCAAAATAATTCTGTATACCCTAAAGAGAAGAATAAGTACTATAAGACTCCTTGTCATGCTTGTTAGGAGCCTCTCAGAGGTACTATGGCTGCATTAAGGAGAGCTAATAGGCTATGGAGGGGGGCTGGAGGGGAAGAGGAGGAGGTTAGGCCCTTGGTTGCTGAGGTCTCCCGGCTGGTGACAGATGGCCGGCCACCTCTCTGGGCGGGTGTGGGTACAGGGTCTGTCGTGAGTCTGATTCGAAGCTAGCAGATAGGCTAGTAGAGATCAAATGACATTGTGAAAGGTGAAAAGACGTACCACGCGCCAGACCGGTGGTGTGACAGCTGAAGAAAGGACGAGGCACATTGACAACACAGTGGTGGCTGTTAGTTTTGACAGCCTCCCATTGGTGTGTACAAAATGCCACAGAGTTTAGACGAGCTCTGACAGTGAACGTAGAGTACACAATTTCTGGGCTGTTGTGAGACTGTTTACATTTGAAGAAAGTAAATACCACAACTTCTTGTGATATATTTAAACATCCTCATCCAGTAAAATTACCTTGTTGGATATAGCGTCACGCTGTGGTTACACTTTTCCCCCATTTTGCATGGCATCCACATTTTAAATATAAATATAGATAAATTAATCTACAAGTCCAAAATGGCTTTTCCCAGGCATTTTTTAAGAAACATGTTTAATGCAAAACGCTCAAGTAAAAAATTATGCAACTTCATGGATTACATGACCATGGCCTTACACTGCAATGTTGAATCATTTTGCACTTTCACAGCACCTTTGCCTTTTATGTTAATTGGGAAATTTGGCTTGAAACTTGGCAAGTTATGAAGACTTCAAATGCAAATCTGTTGTTTCAAATTTGACCCAGCATATGTCAACAGGATATCACAATCTGTGACTGCTCCTCCATTACGGTTTCTGTTAAAGTGATAGTTATAAGATAGTGTGCATTACATTTTCCAACATTCAAAACGTTTACAAAATGTTTTGTTTTACAAACTTGCTATGTTTCTTCTGTCAGGTTAATAATCAATTACATAGGAGGCTGTGTACTAATGTTTTATGTAATTACGTAGACTTGAATATGATTTTGGGTCATCAAGACCCCAGGACAATGGAAGGGTTATGATATGACACCATCTTCTATTCCAAGTGATCAAAACAGTCCATTCACATAGTCTTGTCAGAAACTACTCTGATGACCTGAAGCTCCAGTGCATCTCAATATCCAATTTCACAGCTTTCTAAACATGGATCAGCAGGCTATTTATTACTGTCATGGACTTGTGTCAGGCTTCCTTGTTATTTGTGTTTTATCTGAGCTGGAACAAGGAGAAGAAGGGAGGGTCATTAACAGAGAACAATGTAATGAATGTGGACCACTGGCGATGCCCGGAGTTGGAATGCCATCCCTGTAAATTACAACGCTCTGATGCTGTTTGTCTTAGGAGTCAGCAGCTTCTTTGAGACCTTTGATCCAAGTGCCAGACAGCCTTTTGTAGAGAAATTATTATGACAGCCGAGGGTTGAACCATCCAGTGCACAAGCTAGGTTTGTAGGGCACTATAAAACTTGAGGTGCGCTTGAATATAAGTTTGATGAACCAAGTTTTCCACCACTATATGTAAAAAAGGCAAAAGGTATAGAATACTTGTTTTTCCTTTTTTTAAATCTATCTCCTGTGGTTTGACTAAGTGATTTATGTCAATGTGGCTTGGTCTTGGATTCACTCACCACTAGAGATCTCGATAAACAATAAAAACCATTTACAGACACTGTGTCTTAACTGTACCAGCTGTAACAGGGCCTCGATTATAGAGGCTTTATTATTACCTTGCCTTTTCCTGTTAAAGCCGCTGTTGTTCCTCTGAATTACCTCTGAATGATTTATGCTCACTGGTCCAGCCACTGATAGACCCTGGCAGGAGAGATAGAAACACACTTAGGGCTTTTTGGTGGGTAAACACACCATATTAAAAGCCAACTTGTTTCAAAAGCCCAAACACATTTGTTACATTGAAGCGGCTTAGTGTCATTTCGCTTGTCAAATACCACAGTGTCACAGCCAATCAGGCGGCTCCATGGGCAACACAAACCATTTAACCTGAGCAAACACGTTGTCGTAAAACCCAAGGAAGGCTTAAGAGCCTGGGTAAACACTGGCGAGGACCATCGGGCACGAATCAAGGCAGACCCCGTGAACAGGAGTGACTTTCATAATGGGTTTGTGATGACTCAAGATCTAATGGCCATCTGTTTGTTACAGCAGGGGAGAACAGAATCACTGTTTAGATACATGAGACATTAGCATGACTGGTAGAGACAAGAAAGAGCGCTTTGGCAATCTACACACAATGCAATGGGTCTTTTTGGGGGAAAGTCCTCAGCTACTGTAAAGCCCAGTCTGTATTGAGACAAGGTAATAGGATTTGCATGGTGAATTTACAGGTTGTATAGATGCATGATGCCTTGAGACAATTAATCTCTCTCTTTCTCATAATAGAAAGTAAGGTTTAATTACAGGGCATTGTTGGGCATTGTTAAGGTAGCCACACAGCTGTGGACCAGCGGCTGCTTTGAACCTAGTAACCTATTTTTCTTTAAACAATTTTATATCTAAAACCGAGCAGATAAGAAGCGCTACCAGAATCTCATAGGAAATCATGTGCTTGCACTTTAGTAGGTTCAACGATTTCCCTGATGACTTGAAAGCTCCCCACATTTAAAACACAGAGAGGTTTGCATGGGATTTAAATAGGAGTTTGAATAAACCACAGTCATTTGTGTCTGGTCTGTAACCGTGAAGTTCATTTGAACAGCCAAAGTCGACCACAGTCTGTGGACTAACTCAAGAAACAAGAACAACATGTTTTAATGTGGATGTGAAATTGAATATGATGTCATTTATCATATTAAAAGTTGTAGTATTATCAATTTGCTATCAGGTCAGATTATATGTTATTAAATGCTTCACAGAAGCAATCACATATATAAAGTTAAGGGCCTATCATTGTACTAGAGACAATCAATACAAAATCCAAGAATGAGCAGTGTAATAGCATCTGCTGGTAACCTGGTCTGACAAATTAAGGCAAGCTGAGTTTTTCATTACTTACACATCCGTTTTCATTTTTTCCCACCAGTGAAACCAATTAAAACAATGCTTCCTTAAATTAGTCATTGATTTTTAGCTATAGTGACACCTTACAGAGGGCAACAATAACTTAAAGGCAGAGCTACTTTTTTTCATTACTGACACTCTTGTAAGAGTATGAGAACAAAAGACAAAAACAATTCACCTATATGAAAAAATCCCCCTTAAATTAGTCATTGATTTTTCTTCTGGTGTCACTTTGGCTAAATGCTTTGTGGTAGGCAATATTCCCTCCGACCTGGAAATTGACAAGCACCCATAATCCATTGCACTTCAGTACACCAACACACATATGCTTGATTAGATTACTCCAAAATTGCCCATGCTAGTGTGTGAAACTATGAATGCCCTCATTCTAAAAAAAGAAAAAGAAAACATGCTATTTTGCACAAAAAGAGGTTTGTGGTTAGATTGGCCACAAAAGTGATTTTTTTGTTTCAGGAGTTGGCATAAGGACAGTAGTTTAACTAATACTAATTAAGTACTCCAAACCTAAGAAATCTAAATGAATGCTTTTCATGTTCATTCTTTTTTTTTGGTGTCAAAATGTGAACAGTGATGAAATGTTTTTAGAACCATTTTATTACAGAATGTTTGCTATTGCCAATCCCATCCCAAACACATATACTTACAGAAAATAAATGTTGACTGACCAACCTTTTTAATGTTTGAGAAAAACAAAACAAAAAACATTGGATAAAAAAAATGCATTGCAGACTGTAGCTGCCATAATTTTTTGAAGACTACAAAATACAATTACGATTTGAAGCAGCAACCAATGTGCATTTACCTGATCATACAATGAAACACAATTTTTGTTATGACATGACTTCATCACATTATAAAATTCTAAATATTGATGATGCTTTTCATAAAATAAAAAACAACCCTATCAATGGCAATGCAAGTATAAGCAATTTACATATTATGGCAATTTAAAATATTTTACAAATGCAAAACAATTTGGGGAAATGGTCTGATTGGATATTTGACTGTGAGTGATTTGAGTGATGTTACTTTGCTATTGTTGACAATTACATGTACTGTATCCCCAAAAAATGGAGGAAAATTATTTTATGTAATTTTATAGATATATTGTGATATTTTATGCCGTGATTATTTGATACAGTTTGACATTAAAATCATAGATCAACTGAATAAATAACTACTAGGTATTTGAGCAGCAAACAACAAAAGGGATTTTTTTTCAAACAGTCGTCAACTGATAAATTACATGTAAGTAAATTATAGTGCTTGTTTTTTGACTATAAAATACTTAATATGCTCAATGAGTATATAGAAATGTTTTAATCCAGAAGTTTCACAATGGTGAATTTGATTTCATCCGTTTACACCAACGCAGTCTCACTAACCAACAAAGTCCATCACTGCCAAAACACAGTTACAGTATATCAGCAAATGTTATATAGATCCAATATTTATAACATCATGTACTGTATTATTTATCATATCTACATACCACACACAGTTGTCTGTGACAAAGTGGATGAGTGGTTGAGGGCCAGACAGTATTGTCAGGTAAAGGTGCAACTTTATAACTGTCAGCCAGGCAGTATTGAGGACCACTAAGAATTGTTATTACATTACCTTTCAAGTCTATAATTATGTCACTTCACCATAAAAGTATCTTAAAAGCATGTCATTACAATACATTGTATTATTCACTTAAATGAGTAAGAAAGTACACAATGGTGATAAGGACAATTAACATAAAACAACATAAAAGAAATAAGGCTGAAAGAAATTATTGGAAGCGTTGAGAGGGTCAGAAAAACTTTCTCCTTTCATTGACCATGTTCATACATGACCATGTTCATACATGACCATTGGCCTTTGAGTCCTGTCTCATAACAATGTGGCATGCTCAGGAAAAAACCTCACCTGGAATAGAAACATAACCAAACCAAAAATAACCAAACCACACTAGCCCCACGCAGGTTCACACATTGTCAGTCCCTGTCCATAAAGTGCACTCTCCATCCTGCAGTAAGACTTGGACGTCAAAAGGGAAAAAGGGTATACTTGAGTTTTTTTCCACTCTGGTAATAATTGTTATTGGGGTACAGTTTGGGTTGGGGGATCAACTGACGTTAATAAACGTAGCCCTCGCTGTAGGGGTGAGGGTTGCAGTAGGGCGCTTCCTGCACGTAGGCCATGCTCTCGTCAAAGTGTGACAGTGGCACTGTGTCCTCCTCGTTGATCTGCCGCTCCATGTCTGTCTTAAGGACAGGTCGCTGATTGTCGGGGAATGCCATGGAAAACAAAGCCTCTGGGTCGCACACAAACTTGTACACGTATCTCTCCCCTGCCACCTAAAAGAGCCGACACACCACAAGATTAGATTTGGATGAGTTGGGATAGCGACAGTTCCTGACTATAACGACGGTGGGTCGAGGGTATCATTTTGCCTGAAGCAGCTGCCTGCTTACCTTCTGCATGATTCCCTTCTCGTAGTAATAGCGTAATGATCGGCTGAGTTTGTCGTAGTTCATAGCGGGTCGATTTTTCTGTATACCCCATCGACGTGCCACCTTGGTAATAGACATGCATGAAAACACAAGCAGAGGCACACAGAAAAAATTGGGTATTTAATGCTAGAATTAGAATGCCATAGTAAATACCACACAATTCACCTTTATTGTAGGAGCACACACACACACACACACTGTTATACAATTTCCTAGTGAGAGTTCCCATGACGTAGCCTAAATGTTAAACAAAGCTTACTAATCCATATTTCCTAAGAACAGCAATTAAGAGTGCATCCAGACTCCATACCCATGATCAGGGATGTGTTCATTAGGAACTCGTCACACACCCAGTGGAGGAGGCAGCAGATGTTATAGCACCTGTCTACCAGACCACCCTCCCCTATCACATCTCTATACCCCCATCTCTCTCTCTCTCTTTCTCACTCTCTCTCTCTCTCTCTCTCTCTTCTGCTTTGACGCACCCTCCTGACATTTCTCCCTCTCGCTCCCTTTTTCTCTATATATTTCTCTGATGCTGACTCTCCACACAGGTCCCTTTTGCTTATTCATGTTACACCTGTCTGGGCCAAAGCAATACATTTACAGCCATCTTCACACACCCCCAAATACACTACGTTTGGTCACCTGATGGCATGAATGGGCCCCCCTGTTTGCTGCAGCTGGTCTGTCCTGCTGAGCACCGTTGGGCCGTATGGACCAGCGCCAATTACCCCACACCCTCCCTGACTCCCCCGTGTCCTCCCCCATTCTCCCTCGGTGCTCTGACTGACTAGAGCTGTCTGTATGATGCAAGGGTACACACACCAAAACCTGTTTTCATTTTAAAAGGCCCAACCGTCAACACCACTTATATTTTTTTGAAACAGGTTGATTTAAATATTTATTAGGGAGCACTTCACCAACCGACAGCCAGTTAAATTTCAGTGTGTGACACACTTAAAAGCAATTGTATCACATGTGTGCACAGATTATATTGTCAATTTATTTATTCTTTCAAGTTTCACTTTAAAAATTGAACCAGTAATTGCTTAATGTTTTATAAAAAAATATACTTCATTGTTATGATCTAAAGACAAGGCTCAAAATCTTTTAATGTCAAGTTGAAAAGTTAAAAAAAATAATTTCTTTCTCTGGACCTTAAGCATGTGAATTTCAGTTCACATGACGCACAATTTTTTCTTCAGAAGGGTAACTAAGGAACAAGGTTGAGTCCTGTCACCTCTACACTTACTGCTTAGGGCCCATCCTTCCACACAGATAGTTTTTTGTTTATGCTTAAAAAAACAAACAGCTGACACTGTTTTTAAACAGTAGATTCGATGGCTTGATAATGTTCCCTTGTCATATTTAAGAACAATTTCTCACCTCCTCTGGCTCAATTAGCTTGAACTCCATGCCACGTCCAGTCCAAGCGATGAAGTGGGAGTTGGAAGGGTCATCCAAGAGAGCCACCAGGAACTGCCAGAGCTGAAGTGACCCTCTGCGCTGGTACGTTGGTCCCTCACGGTAAAGGCCGGACTCTTGCTTGATGTCACCTATATTATGCAGAAGGGAGATAATGACTCACTGTTTATGTGTGTGTGTGAGTGTGTGTGACTGTGTGTGAGTGTGTGTGTGTGTGAGCGTGTGTGTGTGTGTGTGCATGTCTGTATGTGTACTTTCTGTACACTCACCTTCAACCTTTTCGGGGACCACGCAAGTATCATCGTAGAAGTGCCTAACCACTTTGTCAAACATACAGCCTAAGATAGACAAGACCGTAGTCAAAATTATATAGTAAATCATTCATATATATATATTTCTTTTTTAGTTAAATAATAATTAAGTCAAGAAATATCATTTGAAACTTCAAATATTTATCTAACCTAATAATAATATATATCAATAGTACCTTCAGTCCTATTGGGGTGAGCCAGATAGCCATCTTGCCTTAGGTAGACAGAATGGCAGCTAGGCACTTCTGCAGAAATATAAAGAGAGGCGAGGCCATGGAGTAAGTGTTAAAAGTCCTTAAAGGAGCATTAGGAACAGTATCAGTTATCTAATAGCAGTCAGGGCTGTTCACTCACTGCACTCAATGGCCCTGATTAAATAGCATGTTTCTCATCTCACTTGCTCCCAGCCATGGAGAACCTCTTAGACCACTACAGGACTATACCTATTCACTTTCCTGGATTAGACTAGTGTTTTATACATATGTTTCACAGGCAGATAGCATGTGCCTCACATTGGGAACAACTTGCATTACTAAAACTAAAACTTCCAGTATACAGCATGACATGAGATCAATTTATGTACTGTCTATACACTATTTATGACTTTGCTTTACCGCTTTGTCCAATTGAACTTTTATTTACAGCAAATGTTACAACATCTTATAACATTACAGCCATTGGCTGTCATTAAACTGAAAAACTAGCTACAAAGTGAATGTTCAATAAAATGGCCATGCCTGTTCATTTAGGGGCTGTAAACAATTCTCTGAACTTCATCAAAGTAATGGGCTTGTAGAGGAAATTACTACTAATGAAATTACCAGTTCCCCTCCCATCCTCTGTAGCAGGCCTGTCCCAGTAAACAGGCTTCATCATGACCGCTAATAAATTCACCTAAATGGTCAATCCGGGATATAGAACTGGTCTAGCCATGTAGTCCAGCATTAGTGATGTCTGAGTAACAGAGAGAGCTGCTGAAAAGGAGTCATGTTACAGAGAGTAATCTGGACCAATGGAAGCTATGGAGAGTTATTATTGAAATCACCTCCACAGGGGGCAGGTAGACATCTCTCCTTACTGTTGTGAATGAACACAGCAGTCCAGCAAAGGTTCATTTATGCCCTGGAGTGGCCTTAGGACCTTGGGGCCCAGGGGGGAGATTAGACACCCACGCTCCTGGGCTAGTGTGTGTGTGTGTGTGTGTGTGTGTGTGTGTGTGTGTGTGTGTGTGTGTGTGTGTGTGTGTGTGTGTGTGTGTGTGTGTGTGTGTGTGTGTGTGTGTGTGCGTGTGTGTAAAGTATGTGTAAGAGAGAGCAGGGGTCATTGGCCTCCACCAGCCCCTCTCTTTCCCCATTAGAGCACCACAGGAAATGAACCCAGACACAGACACACCAAACCAACCAGACTGCTGCACTAATAATGGATTAATCCAATAGACAACCCCCCAATTCCTAACACGGAAATGTTCTGAATCTGAAGAGAGGAAGGTTTGGAAGTATTATGTGGTATTGGATGATACCAATTGACATTGTTTCTTGATATATATCTATTATGGTATGTTATCTCTCTATAACATATCACAATAGATCTCTTTGGTACTTTTGACGATAAAATGAGTTTAAGGAAACACACATACACACTACACACAGAAAAGAAAAGTGAACCCTGACCTGAATCATAGGTGAAATCTCTAGGCTCCTGTTTGATCATCATGGAGGAGGGGTACGTTGGCGGGACAGGGGCACCAACCATGGTGGGGTGCTCATAAAGGGGGTCGGGATACTCCTGCTTGAATCCTTGAGGGGGGAATGGGATGTTAGGCTCTGACATCTGTCTGTGGTACATGGGTCTGCTGTCCCGTGACATCGATGCCGGGGAGGGGAAAGAGTGGCATGGCTCCGACAATTGGCGCCGAAATCTGAAGAAAACACAAAGCAAAAGATGGGAAATTCCATTGTTGGGTTTTTAAGATATAATTCATTACAGTAAATACTAGCTCTTTACACTACACTCTCTTGTACTATACTATGCAATATGTAAAATATACTATGCTATTGTATACTAAACTATACTATAAAATGCTTTAATATACTGTTCTATATCTAGTACACAACACTACAATACATCACTTTACACTACACTAACTAGACTGCACTAACTAACACAATACCCTTCACTTTCTTACACTGTACTAAACTGTTCAGTTGGGAGTACCTGTGGTCCATAGTGTAGGTGCTGTCAGGGAGGGTCTGGGAGGGCTGTAGGTGGGGGTATGTCCTGTCAGGTTTGGGTGTAGGGGTGGGGGCCGCTGTGGGGGAACCATGGTGAAGTGGGGACACGGAGGTGCTGCAGGGGGGGGTGGCTGGGCTGGAGGGCTTCATTCCTGTTGGCTGCTTCTGCTCGTAGGCACTGGGTTGGGAAGAGATCCAGTCGGTCACGTCTAGCCATCAAATGTTTGTATAAAATATGTAAGATGGAGGCCATTGTAGTGTTTATGATTGATTATTTTATTTTGTTCTATTTTAATCTTTATTAAAGTATATTTTCTCTGGCTCTCTATGTGGTGTTTGTTTCACTGAAAGCTTAGGATAACTTAAAAATCTTACTCATTGCTTTTCCCTTCATGCATCTGCATGTGGTAGAAGTGGTAATAACCCTTCTGCATGTTGAACTAGGGACTGGTTTTCAAGCTATTTTCAATAGGTTATTTAAAAAGCATACTATACGTATCTAGGAAACCCATTGGTGTAATTAGTTTTATTCTAAAACGTCTTTCATTATTTCTGTACTTGCTGTCAAGAGGGTATAGTTTATGAAAACTGTTTTCCATGTCAGAGAGGTACCTTTTAAGACATTTAGTAGAGCACCTGGTGCTATTTTAGGTGTAGTCCTTTGATTAGACTTCACGGTGGAAAAAAATGCAACCAAGACATTTTTCCATTGAAAACTAGATTGAGCATCAGTAAGTGTTTTGAGACGTTTACCATGCCGTACTACACACCTGATATTGTACAGGCACTTCTCTCCATATTGGAGTTTGAAGGGCCTATCCTGGCTACAGTTGGAGCCCAGCTCTGAGCATGGGCTGTGGGGTTCTTTCTTGATCTTCAGCTGCAGTCCGTGGAACGCCACTGTAGATAAAGGGAGGAGAAATTGAGAGCAGAACGTGTGAGCTGTCATTTGTGTAGCTTGATGGTGATTCATTCAAACATAGCAATGCAATATTAAATGTTCGTACATGTCTAAGTGCAGTCACACCTGGGAAAAAAACGATTCCGTTCTGAAGACGCAAAACGAACATTTCTTTCTTAAACAAGAGGCAAAATGTAAAAAGCACATCTTTCTCCACAAAGGATTTCTAAAAATAGGGAAATAACTGTCTCAGTCATCACTCAATGTAACAACTCACTTCAAATCTCATTTGTATCTTGCTTCACAATGGGAATCGCTTCCTGAAATATGACAAGCTCTGCGCTGCAGGGGTGGGGTCTACTAAATCCTTATCTGTTCAGCTACCTGTCAATACTTGCCAGACAACAACAACAAGATTCATTGATCTCAGGTCTCTCACTTTACCTTTGCTCACAGTCCCTGTGCTTCTAAGAGGCTGTTAAGTACCAAATCAGTCCTGATTAACCTCCCATCATCTTGAGTCATGATCAACGCTAATTCAATTGGCCAGGCTGACAGTCAGTCAGGATTAAGTCAACTCTGGGTTTGCTGAAAGTTACTGTCTCACCGCAAATAGACAAGCACGCGCACCCACATGCAGACAAAGGTGGGGGTGTAAAACCCAAAGTGTTTTGTGAAGATATACTAAATGAGACTTTTCTGATTATTCATAGATTATGAACAACATCCTTAAACTTGTGTTGGTAGATAGTCACTGTTTATTTTCCTTGAGATGAGACAATGACCTAATCCAGTCCCACAGCTCTTAGAGGAAGTATTGTAAGACTACACACCAAAATGAGAGATGTTTAGCGTTTTCTAGTATCTGACTGACAGCTGCCCTGCGTGACAGTCTCTCTGTGTGTTGGAGGTTCGATCTGCCAACGCCCCATCGGATGCCCTGGTCTCCAGGGAAAGCCACACGGGCACATGGTGACAAAACACAGGGGTTGTTGGTGGCCCTCGCTGGGGCCTGACCTTTCTGGGTCATCGATCGTAGGTCAAAGAGACACTTCCTGAGGGGAGACCTTTGTCTAGAGAGAACAGTGTCAACTGTTCTAGGCTGCAGCCTAAGCAGATTCAGGGTAAATAAAGAAATCTTTAATATGATCTTGTTCTGGCTCATTCTATCTGGCATATTGGAAATATTTTTTGCTTTAGAAGAGCAAGCAGAGTTTCATTTGTTGTTTGATGCATCTCTGCGTCAAATTAAATTATATTCTGTTTATCAATAAATCATGATGAACAGTAATGCATACAACACTTCATATACTGTTCGTGAACTAAAATGCTTCTTTTCCTTTGGCATAGTACAAATAGATATAGAAATGTCAAATAGATTTGTCAATGGGGTACCATGGTACATAAATCAATAGAAAAGGAATTGCAGTAACTACAGCAGATACTTCCTCTTTAGTTCAGAATGTCATGTCCATCACAGAAAATTGCAGTGATTATCTACATATTGATTAACCTATGACTATTTTAAAGAGTAAGTATTTACAAAAATTGCTGGAAAAATGTCCAATTGAAATGTCGCTTGTCAATAAATATAAATACTAGCAAATACATTTTTAAAGGTTCATATTAAAACAATTACTTTGTATGTGATGGTATGGTCTACAACAAAACTCTTGATGGGAACAACTGAGTGTTTTGGTTTCCTAAGTCTATTGGCAGATCAAGCTCCGGTGATTTTATAAATCTGCTAGTTACTTGGCGGCAGATAAAAACCTACCAATTTTCACCTACTGTAGGTGCCATTGCTGTTAAATGCTTGTAGTTCTTATCTAGCAGTTACATGTGGTCTCATTTTACACTTCCTTGACTGCTTCATGCCCTGCTAAGTTATGCTACAAAGTTTGTGACAAAGACCTCACCATGACATCAAAGAATATGGTTGTCAAATACAAGACTGGGATTTGTCTTTTGGTACCTCCCCCAACCAGTACATCCCATAAAAAATTAAGCGTGAAAAAAAGAAAAGAAATTACATGCTGTTGTATTCAGCAATGTCCTATTTTCTAAATCTTCACTAGCGCTACCTCAACATTATACAATAAGATACATTTGATATACCTTTCCTCCCATTGTTTGTTTTTACTACCTACTCTCCCTCTTTTCTCTATCTCTCCCTTGTAGTGAAACACACATAGGAGTGTGGCAGGCTGAGTTGCCTGCTCAAGAGCCCAACCACAGTGCCCTTGCCCTCCCACCATCTGTTTGTACCTCTTCAGTCTGCTTCAGCATGCCAACAGGACGTTTCAGATGGTCAGCAGTCTCCTACTACAATGGGAACAGACCCTGCATGCTCTGAAGGACATGGGGACAGTTTCGGAGACCTCTGATTCAAACAGAGGACTCAACAAATTTTGGGTTCTACGTTTTACTGTATGTCAAACATCTCCCCTTAGACCATAGGTAGTACTAGACAGTACTTCTGATTTCTTTCTACCACTGTCTTTGTATCCCAGTGTATCAGTTTGTTTTTCATTGTTTCTCCAGATCAATTTGGGGAGGGGGGGGGAGTATGCAACAGAAAAAGGTAATGAAGGTTTGAAATACAACTGTCTTTGATAAAATTGCATTAGAAATAATTTAAAAAAAAAGCTAAGTGTGGCATCAAATCTGTGATGTTGGAAAGAAAATGAGTCGCAAATTAACAACAATATTAATATTTCTTCCTCACAGTGTTACAATATCACAGTGCAGTAGCTACCTCCTCCCTCTCCTCCACACCTGTTTCCTTACCCGCGACACAAGCTCTCCAGAGAGCATGTGTGAGAGCAAAGGTGAGGGTACTGAGAGACACGGAAAAAAACACCCCACATGCGCTCACACAGAGGATAAACACTCAGATAATCAAGTGCAAAAACACGCACACCCGTAGACACAAAAGAAGGAGCACACAAAAAAGCATACTCACAGTTTTCAGTCTGGAAGTCTGGGACGAACTGCTCGTCATTGTCGGGAACTTGGGCTTGAAAGAGAAAAGGAGAGGGAAAATATAACATTAATTAACATTTATTGCAATGGATACTTCAGAAAAGGATTTGCAGCTAATATTTGCTTCACTTGTTATAAACCAAAAATATAAACTCAGAAGCTTCTATATAATAACCAAAGTACATATATTAATTTGGCGCAGAGTTAAAACATTTTAATATATCACTGAGAGGAAGGGAAAGATAAATAAAAAACATTGCTCTTTAATTGATGTTATAAATTTGCCTTGTCCATTGATTAGGCTGTGCAGCACAGTAGCACCAGGACTTTCTCAACACCAGTATAGCCAAACACCCATTGTTAACAGTATCTAATTGAGTTCTTCCCCACTGGTGAATCCACCTGTACCTGCCGAGTTAGGTCTGTTCCAAATGCGAGTGTGTTTCACCTAACATTCACACTCCCCTGCTTTCAGGCTAATGCTAAGATAATGAAGTCTCCTAGTCATCTGCACAAGGCCCAATTAGGCATGTACATATTTACATCACACATATTTACACTCTGAGACAGTTCTCATGTCCCTCAAGTTCTACTTTGGCAAACTGAGGCAAAAAGCAATATGAGATTTAAATGTGTCATTAGCACGTCTATTTTTGTGCAGAAAGAGGTGGATCCTCATTATCACCCACTCAGTTTCATGTTGAGACACGTCTTTTAATCTCAACATCAAACTCCCTTTTCCCATATTTTCACTTCTCAGATAATCTTTATGTTTGTTTTTATGGTGTGAATAGAAGAACAAAACAAACATAAAATCCAGCTAAATTGCTCATTTGTGTGTACAATGTAAACAGACTGTAAAGTCTGTTACATACACTCTAAAAGTTGATTTGAGAGAGAGAGAAAAATACATGGAAGAGATTTACAAAATGAAACAATTTGGCTTGGGAGAACTAATCGTGCCAATAGTAATTTAATTGTACATACAACAGATCGAAGGAAACTTCAAGTTAGTACCCTGGTCATAATACTGAAAGGGCACAAAGTGTTTCTAATTCAGACCTTAAATTTCTTTGACAATGAATTTAACTGAGAGAGCATACACATTATAAACCTGGAAAATTAACTACAAAATCCTGTGTATCAGCCAACTGACTTTTTTAGAGAATGTAAACTACTCTTAATCCATCTGTCCGTTATGAAAAACAGTACCAATCAGAGTGTATACAATACAAATGTGAATTAATGCCACACCTTCATACATCATACATAGCTAAATCCAATTTCCTGCTGTATTCAAAAAAGCATAACATTTACCCAATAGTGGCCTAATCACTCTTTTAAAAAGCTTTGTTTTCCAAGAACGTGTTTGACTGTGTTAGACCATGACAGAGAGAGAGGGGGAGCGAGAGCAGGACAAGGCAGAAAGGGGAGAAAGAGCGTCTGCAGCCAGAAGGAGCTGCAGGATGTATGAGTCATTGGCCTCAGTCTGTGAATGGGCCAGCTGATCCCTGCAACAACTCCTGGGGAGAGCAGGAGAACTGGAACTATGCCGCCATTCACAAAAAAAGAGGTGGAGTGAGGGGAAAAAAGAGACATAGAAAAGAAAAACAGTAAGGCCCCAAACACAAAGGCCAGACCAGAAATGGCACACCCTTTATGTGTAAGCGGTGAAAAAACCCATCAGAGACTTGTACGATTCACAAGCCTCCTGTATCCAGAGTGAAAGTGGTCTGTGTCTGATGGGGTTGGTTAAAACAAACAGGACTTGAATTAACAAACTGTTGCAATAAAGGTTTCAGTCGTGTTGTAAATAACTTACAATAGAATGATGTATATACAACGCAACAACTTTTTCACAGTTGTAAAAACATTTCCCTAAAATTAGCAAGAGCTTGCCAAAGTTGCCAATCATGTTAAACACCCTTTCATCTAATGGTCTATGACATTAGAAATTTAGTCTGTCTCACAAGATTCTTCTTTTTATTTCCAATTACCTGAACTAATACATCATTGAAATAGGTATATATTCCTTTTTATCTTAATGGACAGGAAGTAATGTATCAAATCTACAATCTTGAAACATACATCACATTGATCCATGACAGACAGACCTGTAATTCTAACAGTAATATCTTTATCATTGACCAAGACCTCTTTTTCCACCTAAACGATAAAATATTAAAATCATGTCTCATTCCTGTACAAGCCCTGCGGTATAAGCCTTGTAACTTGTAACTGGTGGAAATAGATGGTAAAGTATTTCAATATCTGTTTCAAAGCATAGTTTTCTTCTTTTTTTAAACCTAAATTATATTGCAAGCGTTTTCAAACATGTTGAAGAATAGATGAATCTCATAAATTATTAAGTCTCCTTTCATATGCAGGAATTGAGTAATATTTTCTACCTTACTAGAAGATACCTTTAGATAACCTTCCCCCTAAAAATGTAGTTGCTAAAGAAACCTCTTTCTATCACTGCCTTATCACTTCAGATAAAAATGAATGCCAAAGTTGTACAGAATAGTCACAAACTGTTGAAAAGGCTAGCAAAGGGTATTATGATGAAATTATAAAATAAAATACTTATTTTCATATACAGGCATATCCTCAACTACTATGTTCCTCAAAATCAGACCCCAAAAAAGTATTAATTCAAAACAAAAACGTATTCTTCAATCATACAGTAAAATACAATATTTCTGTAGTGCAAATAGTAGTTAAGTTGATAAAAAAAAATCAGAATGTGCAGTATTATCTTGTGGATTACATAGCACCTGGTGTCAATATGATTACCCTGTCAGTATGAAGACAAGTAATTCTAAAACAGCTTAGTTTTTCATTTCCCATTCTGATTCACATCAACTCAACAATTTAGTTTTCTATATACCATTGCTGTTATGTTGTCTATCTTATTATACAGTACCTAGTCATACTATAAGGTACTACCATGTGAATGTGTCTTTTCAATAACACATAGGGTTAGGGTTAGGGAGTCTTAGTCAAGTGCACTCAATAAGCATTGCAAGTGATAAAAGCATCCCATGTATCCCAGGAAAGACCTTCATAGGATGTCTACAATATGTAACTAAATCTAGTTTAACAAATAGCAATCTACATACCTGTATGAAGCTTGAAGCAACATAGTAGGCATGCATTCTACGAAACTTACTGACAGAACAAACAACACATATCAATAATGATTACTGACCAAAACTTCGATGTTGTAGACAGGGTGGAAAAAAGACACTTGCACTTAAATCCTGAAGCATCACTTCTGAGTTAGACCAAAAAGAGCAAGTATTGCCATCAGAGAAAGAAAAATAAATGAATGAAAGCTCAGAGAAAATAGACAAAAACAGATCAAGGAGATCTTTTGGAGAGCATGAGAAAAATGTAAATCCGTTCCTTTTCCTCCTCACGTGAAAAGAATAAATGAATGAAGACTTATACTACAACTGTACACAGGAGGATGAGCTTTGGTGTGATGTGCTGAGTAGAAACGAGAAAGAGTGAAAGTGTATGACAGAGTGGGAGTGTGTGTGTGTGTGTGAGAGAGAGAGAGAGAGAGAGAGAGAGAGAGAGAGAGAGAGAGAGAGAGAGAGAGAGAGAGAGAGAGAGAGAGAGGGTGAGAGAGGGTGTGAGAGAGAGAGAGACCAAGAGAGGTAAAGGGGGGAACATGGAAATAGGTGGTGGAACAGCACTGGTAGTTGGTGGCTGTGTCTTGCATGCGTTAGCTCTCGCCAAAAGCAGAAGACACAGTGAGCGTCAGAGTGCTTTCTCCTGGTAATTTGTGATGACACTTCGGGTAGAGCCTCCTCAGTATCCCTCAAGACCCAATTCATCACAGTCTCTAATGTATGCATGACACACAAGGTGCCTCTTCCACACAAGCTTTAATTGGACTGCAAAGCTAGGCATGTAGCTTGAGTTAAGATTTTTCCTCTATATCTCCTCTCTGTACTTTAACAAAAGTGAAAGACACAGCTTATGAAGAAAATACACTCACCCTCTGCCAGCCAGGTCTCCTGCAATTGACTGAGGTCCTGAAAGAGTTCTAGAAGAATAAAACAAAGGACATGACAAAAAATGTATTCACTGAGTCAACAGCCTTCATTATGAAAGATTCACAGAACAATTTGATGGTTAGTTTAGTTTAGTGACGCATATGTAGCAACAACTCAAATTAGGTCATAATCACTACCAGAAGCAAGTCCGAATCTTCAGACAAGTGTGTTGTAATTGAGAGTTTTTGTTCAGGTGGCAACAAACAAATTGAATTTTGCGAAATGTTTAGAAGCCGTGAAATTAACTTTTTTTCTGTTCTCTCTGCCTACCTTCAGTGTCCAGGGCCAGGTCAGAGTTAATGAATTTCCTTTTTCTGTCATTTGCTGGTCTCTCGTTGCATGCCTTTTTCCCTTGTGGTTTCTAAAAGGGATGCAACAGATCAATTTTTCCCACTGGAGTGATGTTGTGTTGGACACCGAAACAGCTGAGAAAGCAATAGGCGATGTTCAGTCACAAACCTGCCCCACTTACAAATCTAATCTGTTGTGAAGTACTTTCAAATCTCAAATATGTGCATTTTCGGTTTGATAAAGTCAAATAAATACATAAACAACATATCTGTAACCCATTTTGACACACTGCAAAATATCAGCAAGTATATGGTTAAACTTACTCACATTAGAATTAATATAAGGCACTTGTTGGTCGTTAAATCGCTCCATTCTGTAATTGTAGTGCTTTAGTAACAAGATGAGTCGTCACCAAGAGCTTTCCACTGAGCCTGCTGTCCGGTCAGCCCTAAAGAGATGGAAAAGAGGAGAAAACTGTTTAACGATCATGAACTTGACAGGATTATCAACCCAATAGTCTTCTGGTTATAAACTACATGTGCAATTACTTACATAGTCATACTATGACAGGTTACATTATGTAAAACTACACTAAGTAAAGCTTTGTTTTAAGATTGGTTGTATGTTGCGCCGAATTTCCCACTTCTAATATCTCTGTGCAACTGTGGCGATAAACAAAACAGCAGCAATATAACCGGAAAACAGTGTTACCAAATTACATATTAATGCTTTGATCTTACAAAATGGGAAACTAATCTAGAAAGAATTTACCTACCTAACAAGCTACGCACGACATTCGTCAATGAGAGTGTCTTGAAAGAAAGGCGAGTCTGTTCCTGAGCTTCCCGTCTGATGCTTGCGCTCTCGCCGCTCACTAGGTCGGTGTCGCTTTGGCGCGCATTGGCATCGCCTCCCAGGGCCTCCCATGGAAACAGAAAGCGCTCCCTCTCCTATTGGTTGTCAATGTGTTTAACTGGATCCGATTTCAATCATTCACATTTGTCGTAGATGCGTTTTTAAACTTCAGAAGTCGAGGCATTAAACTTGATTTTGCATTTAACACTAATCAATCAAACAGTGGGTTCTCAAACATGTTGTTAGAACTTTCTAAGTTTACAAACACGTAGGCTGCGTGCACACAGATGTGGTGTTCGCAACACGCTCACTCAAAGGGCGCGTGCACATGCACACACACGCACACATACACTGAATTTTGTGACCATGGTAACAGTGTTTTGCATTTGTAGTGTTTCCAGGGGGATTTCCTAAAGCTGCAGCTCTTCCCTCTGTGTAAGGGATACATTGTTAAGTGTGGTCTTGACATCCAGAAGGCACTGACCTGTAAGTAATGTACAGGTCACTGGGCAACTGAGGACAGGCTTGCATCACCGACTGAATGGCACACCTACACACTGAGAATTAGATGGGAGGCGAACAACAGACAAAAATAATTTGGGCTGTATTAGATGATTATGACGTTATTGATAAAAACAATTTTTATCATTTAATCCATTGCTGCAACCGAGATTAAAATAAAAGGAAGAATGACATGTGTCAGGTTCAATCTTTGGGCTATTCTATGGAAAGGGCTTCTGTATAGAGACATTGATGGGGATGTGAAGTGAAGTACAGTATCAAGTCACTCCGGGTGAAACCCCCTTGAGGACTAAGAAACACAGGTCATGTGTAGGTGTCCATCCATTTTACAGCCAAGGTAAACCCATGTGCACATCTCCACACATCACACTTCTGCCATATCTCCAGAGATGCTGGTTTCAAAGCAAGCATTAGTGTATGAAGCTCTTATTTTTAACCTATTTGTATTGAAGAAGTCCATTTTCTTGATTTGTGTTAATTTCCCGCAATACACTTTCATGCAGTAGAAATCTGCTCTCTTATTACTTTTTAACTGCACTATATGACTGTATTAATTTAAAATCTAAACCATATGCACACATAGAGTATGCCTCTAAGACAGGACAGAAATGAGAATTGCTTTGTAAAGTGTAACATACATTTTACAGTTTGGCTGGAGTCAAGAAGAAGAAACGTTTATTTGTCCGTCAGAATGACACATACATGTGTGCACGCAGAACACACGAGTATCCATTGTAGAAATGTGCTCTCTGCATTTTCCCATCCTGTTGGCTGTTCCTTTGAGGGCAGCCAGGACCTGTGCTTAGCCACATCAAGGGGGCCAAGTCCAAGTGCTCACCTCTTGCCTGGCCAGTGACATGAGCAGGATCTCAATCCTGTAGATCTGTGGACTGACCAGCATACTGCATACAGTATCTTTATATGGGGTTGTTTGCAGAGGAAACTCTTCAAATCACAGGGAGAACATGCAACTCTACAAAGAGAGGCACGGTAGCTCCACCTGAGCACTGAACAATGCCCCAATCCGGAATCGAACCCAGGATCTTGTTGCTGTGATGCAACTACCACAAGGCAGCCTGCCATGTTGTCCTTCTCAACTTTTTTTTAAATGAAAGAAAAAGGTGCAGTGGTCTCTCAATTCTTTCCAGAGCTGTCTATACACACACATATATATATATATACTGTAAAATACATATGTATACAAAATATATATATATGTATATACACATCTATGGTGCAATGATATCCACCATTGCATAGCTTATCAGGGAGGCTACCAAAAGGCCAAAGGAAACTTCAGAGGTGCTGCAGGAATGTGTGCCAGTAAGTAAGTAAGTAAGTAAGACTTTATTTATATAGCACATTTCATACAAGAATTGTAGCTCAAGGTGCTTTACATAAAATCAATAAAGGCCAGTAACTGGCCTCTCTGGTCTATTACATCTATTTCACGTGTTGTCCACAAGTCTGAGCTATGGGATAGGGTGGCAAAACACAGAAGAAATTTCTCACCAAACAAAACTCATCCAGGCCTGTATATTTTTCACACATTCAAACATTCAATGTGGATGTAGGAAGATGTTTTCTAGTCTGATGAGACCAAGGAAGAACTTTTTGGCCTCAATTCCAGAAGGTATGTCTGGCACAAAGCCAGTTCCCCTCTTCTCCCAAAGAACACAACGGTTAGTGTCAAGCATGGTGGTGGCAGCAACATGCTCAGGGCTGCTTCTCTTCAGCAGGGACAGGGCTGCTTCTCTTCAGCAGGGACAGGGGTTCTGGTCAGGATAGAGGGGGAAATGAATAGGTCCAAATATCAAGATATTAGTGCATCTTTCTGCCCTCTGCAAGAAAGCTGAAGTTGAAGAATTTCTACTTTCCACATGACAACCATCCGAAGCACACAGCCCAATGAGAATGGCTCTACAGGAATAGCCCAGTTGAGCCCAGAACTCAATCCTGTAGATTTGTGGACCGACCTAAAGAGGCCTGTGTTAATTTTAAGATCTCGAAATTTGACAGAGCTTGAACCCAGCTATGCTAAACTGATTAAGATCTATCCAAACAGATTTACTGCTGTAATAAAAACAAAAGGTGCTTCCACAAAGTATTTGTCAAAGTGTGTGTACTGTTCACTTGTGTAACCATGGGATATTTTTACAACCAAAATCAACCAAAACTGCAATTTCAGAAAGGGTATGTCGACTTTTGATACCCACTGTATGTACGCATATTCTAAGTGTAAAGAGATGGTCATATCTTAAGATTGTTGCACGAAAAAGTCAGCCACAGCTTTTATTATTTTTCACATTTTAGTAACAGTCGACAGGCTCTTCTTACAGACCATAACATTGGCATGACTTACAGTACGGAAGAGAATAATATATAATAAGCAAAAAACAATACTATGTATACAAAAATACTACATCACTGTTCAAACACTGCAATTACAAACCAATAAAAACCTGAAGGAACAACTTGTTTCACAGGCAGGACAGCACTTAAAAGCGACAGAAATCCTAAAACTGCTCCTAAAAAGCATGCAAGAATGCATCTTGGCTTGTGCACCGGACATCTTTCATTGTAAGCAATCAAATAAGTTTAAATTATGGTTTGGATGTTTGTTTTTCTTTACTGTTTCATTAAACTTGGTTTGTCTTTGGTGAAAGATCACTTGACTGGCTACATATTTTGAAATGCTGCTCCACCTAGCAAAAAGGTGACATGTCCTGTACAGTATAAGGAAGCTATGAATCCTGAAGAACAGATCATAAAAAAATAGTTTTGAGTGTAATACCTGACTACAAATGTTTGACAAAAATATCTTGAAAAAGACTTTAATATCTGTTTAGATCACTAGTGGTTGGTATTCTCTCATTATTATACCAGAAAACATTTTCAGTAGTTTCAGTTTCAGTAGATTTCTGTGAAAACCTTCCCTTTATAAACTTGAGTCCCAGATAGCTTTGTGATAAAAGATAGAAAGAAATAGAATCGTCAAAATTGACCTCCACAATATCAACAGTAATTATACAATGGACATTGAAAAGCTGCAGGAGCAAAAAACTGTAAACACTTTCTATGATATTTGTAATTTAGCAACCCTGACATCTGTTCTTAATTTCTAAGTTTTCAATCCCCTTACAGGACACCTGAACCCAGCCACTAAAAACTGCTTAGTTTTGAATCAGTAACTGTACATTTGACATTATTAAAATACTTTGATCGAAGTGTACAGAGGTCCTTGCACTGTTGAATCTCACATTGGGCATTGCTCAATCATTTGAGCATGGTGGCAACCTTTAGAATCATAACCTATCCTAATAAACATACTGTATCTGAGTAGTTTACTCAAAAAGCAGGGCCCATAATCCCAAACTGACATTTAAAAGTATGATATGATTATGTACTGTGACATCATGTGTATGACAAGCCGGTAATATAACATATTCAAGACAAAAGTGCTTCAACATAATAACAAAATAACGCACCAAATACTACTTTACATTTCAACAGGTCTCAGAACAGTGAGATCATGGTCACCATGCGATGTAAGTTTTCCACTGCACTATTGGTGAAAAAGGTAGATATTTCTGGTGCAATACATCTAAAATACCGTTGTGCATCATGCAACAATGGACAATCATTACATTCATTTATTATCTCACATACTGTAAGATCCAACAGCAAGACACTTTTATTTAAACCTGACAAACATGCTCTACAATGCATTTATTTGTCATTTGAATCAGTGTTTAAAGTCATGGGTGATCAATTAGAGGTGAACAGGACCTTTTATAATCAGCAGTTTGACTGCATTAAAAGGATATGTTCTCTGGATTGACATTATTCCATCATGCATTGTGGTGTTCAAATGCAAAGATAGATACATACAAACATACATTCTGCATAATAATATATAATTTCATATAGGACATTGAATGATTAGCATTTGCTTTTGTAGATTTGATCCACATGGCACAGAGCATGAAAGCATAGCGATGCCAAGGATACAGTAGCTACAGTAGCTGTTGTACGGGGTGCTAACCAAATCATAGAATTGCAACTTTTGCATTGTAACCTTCGTTCACAGATAAGCTTGTGGTGGTGAAGAAGCTCTATCTGGTTAGGCCTTTAGGTTTCTATAAAGGCTTTTTTTAAAGAAATAAAGAGGCAAATGTTGAATGTTGTCCCATCAGTCTTTGCTCTCGCTACATGTTCGTCTGATGACAGAGAAGAAACTGCTTTCTTGAAGTGGGCCCATCAGCATTGGAGCCTGGTTCTTGTGCACTATTTCAATCTGGTGGGGAATGAGATTAAGGATACATTGATTATTGTATGGTTGTACTGTAAAATTATATAATGTGGCGTTATCTAGTATGTTATGATTTCTTTCACCTAGTTTATCAGATACAGTACACGTATTGCAACACTTAGCATTAAGATTACATTAACTTACCAGTAACAACATTGTAGTTACACTGGTACTGGAAGTTACTGATTAGCAGAACAAGTTATTACAGTGAAACTTGATATGGGGAGGTTGGGCTTTCCAGGGGTGAGTGCATGTTAACATTGATCTGGTTTGATTGCACAACTTTCAACTGCCTCTTTACAACATCCACTTACCCTTTCACCTCTGCCCCATACAGTACTGTGCCGCCTTATATTTTTGTAATAACTTAGACCATATACTTTTACTAACACTTTATAACATTACATAGAAATCCCTAGGTACCAACCATGTTTTTACACATGGTATTTAAGTCAGGGAGTCAGGTGGCTGAGCGGTTAGGGAAGCGGGCTAGTAATCTGAAGGTTGCCAGTTCGATTCCCGGCTGTGCCACATGACGTTGTGTCCTTGGGCAAGGCACTTCACCCTACTTGCCTCGGGGAGAATGTCCCTGTACTTACTGTAAGTCGCTCTGGTTAAGAGCGTCTGCTAAATGACTAAATGTAAATGTAAATTTAATGTAACCTTTATGTAAAGTGTCAAACATGGACTAATAAAACAATTCCTGGACTAATGTGTCATGATATTGTATGATGAAATTGAACTCGTATTGTATGTATAGTAACTGCAATTATATTCAGTCACTAATACCTCTGTGGAAAGGCCAAAAGCTTTTGGGGGACCATTAGATCAGTCCTGTTTAAGGTTAGAATTAAACATCAGTTGAATGGTAAACATCAAATAGATGGTATGGCATGACCTGGTCTTGACTCATTATAGTGTAGTTTGCAGTACAAACACAATAATGACCTAGGTAAATGCTATCATCCACATTAAAGAGACCCTTTTTACTTCAAAAGCAGGCATGTTATTCACTGTTCTTGAACTCTGACATTGTGGCAATTATAGTGTACTATGTGTGGCCTTGATGTCTAAATTATACTTATCATGACTAACCCTAATGTTACATCAGTATCATTTAGTTGATAAATTAACCTTTTTATTAGGATTGAGCAAACTAATAGGTTAAAGAAGGATGACATTAAAGAGAACCTGCCATATTTGAATGACTTGATGACGAAATGAGCGTTCATATACAGCTGCATGAGCCAGGCTTTATGCATGTACAGTAAGCCACATGAACTTAAACTAACCCTAACTACATTTTCAAAATACTGTATGAATCTATTTTGCACTTGAAAATACAATTTTGACATGAGATATTTTACAAATTGTTTCCTGAACAGTTGTGTGGCTCACAACAATGATTAGCTATACATTTTCATTCAGTATTACTATCTATTGTTAGTTGCCGAACTAGAATGTTGGACATTTCGGTTTCAGTTTTGGCCCCAATTTACTTTGATGAACTGAACTGTCTTAGTTGCTATATAATCTTTGTTAGCAAGGAAAATCATCCATACTGATGGTTCTACACTGAGAAAACATATTCATCAGAGCATCATAATTTATCGCCATTATAAGAAACACATCATAGCAATTGTAGCATTAGAAAGACAAGTGTCTACAGGTGCAAATTCAAGTTTATTTATGAGAATGCAAAACAACTTCATTAGAAAGTAGTATCATTGTTAATAAATAGTAGGCTGAGTAGGCTAAGTGTACCAATTCAAACTCAACATCAAGACATACATAACTCACCATGGATATTTCATGAAGACACAATAATCTATTGTCTGAGCCTAACCGTACTATGGAGCTTTGGCAACAGATACAAGTGCACTTCTCAACTACTTGTTTTGTCATGCACTCAATTCTTCAACTCCATCTGAAAGACCCATATGTAAATTATGCCTCCACTTCATCTTAAATGCTGTCGGAGGACTATCGTTGTAATTAAATCCAAACACAACATGAACTCAACGCAAATTGAGTGATTTCAAAATGGAAAAGAGAACAAACACTTGTACACTTTCATGGGAGTACTTTGAGGCACAAGGTGAGCAAATTAAAAGTCAGCTGTGTTATTATTTGTTAGAACTAGAAACTTCTGTCAACAATTACAAACATGTTAATGAGTACAACTGTATAGTTTTCTTACTTACAGTACAGGGAGTCTGCATCCAGGGCTCACCATCAATCTGCATAGGGAGGGATTTGCTAGTTCTGTATCAAACACAGAACATGTATAGATTAAATAGAAAACTCTTAGAAACTTAGTTATCAAAGTATTACAATTGTAACAGCCATTTACTTAAAACAGACTTTGGGGGAATGTGAAAAGTAGTTTGAAGTAATGGTCAATGCTCCTTTAATAATCTGACCTGATGGTGACAGAGGAGCACTGGGCCAGGCGTCTCCCAGCACTCTTCAGGCCTGTGTATATCTGTCCCATCTCCATGGCCCCTTCCAGACCCACTACCTCCAGGAGCTGGTCAGAAGGATCTACACATACAGAAATGTACCTTAAATGTTTACATTTTTGACAGTCAAAATCTAATCTATGAATCTGTATTCAGTTCTTAACTTGATGGATTGATCTAAAATAAAAAATAAATGATTAAAAGTTTACAACTGAGAAGTTACTACCGCTTTTAAACCTTGAAGGTTCAGTCTTAAAAGGGTAAAAACAACCAACAAGAACAACAACAAGCCACAAACAAAACACCTATTAATTAGATTGCGCCGGCAATGCAAAGCAATCTTGTGTTGCTATAATTATTAATTTCTGTTCTGTTTTGAAGTTATGAGCATTGATTTTGCCCCTGCTGGAAGCCCAGTGTCGCGCTGGGCCCATCTGTTTCCCCGGGCCTGTTATTCCTCCTACTCTACAACTATCGCCCCTCTGCAAATTAAGGATCTCCTGCAGAACTGTTGGGAGTACAGAGACACTAAATTAGACAAAGGCACATTTTAAGGAACTTGGTGGGTATGGACTAAACTGCTGTTGTGTTTATATTGGGTCTTTGGTCAGTGATTTCTTCAAACAACTGACTAACAGACGGTTTGGACATGGTTAACTCAACATTGCAGAAATTCAGAGTATGTAGAACCAGAGGGAGATTCAGGAGTTTTTAGTAAGCCAAAAATGTGGCACCTTTCTAGCTAGACATTTAACATTGAAAAGGCTTTGCAGTGTTGGAAAACCATTTATATTATCAACCAATGCTTTGAAGTTGAAGATGTGGATCTAACTTTATCTACGGGATCATGAAAAATTATGTTAAAATAGAATTTCAATAAAAGTTCAAGGCCTGTTTTTTTTTTTTTTTAAACAAAATGGGTAGTTTGAGTAGTTTATTTTACTGCTACTGAAAAACAAATCCACACAAATCTTATACCTAATGTTTACCAAAATATTTTTTTGTTAATTTCTTCGCATACAGTATCTGTCCATGGCCCTGTTTATTTCTGAAAAAAGAAAGACTTATTTCCACTTATACATTTTACATGTTTATAACTTCTGTAACAATTGAAGGGAAGTGTTGCCTCTGTCACCACAGCTATGACTATAGCTATGTATCCATCTCTAAGACTGCAGTTGTTGCTAGAGTCACAGAATAAGTGCTTGTGTGTGTGTGTGTTTGTGTGTGTAAAAACATCAGTGTGTGTATGTCTGTGTATATGTATGCGTGTGGTAACCCCCTGACACAAGGCTTTAAAGCTCTACTCCCAGCATGCCTTCTCACGTTAGTGCTACTGGCTCAAACAGCCCCGGGCTGGCATGTATGATGGACAGCATCACCACGGTGATGGATAAACGTGTGTGTATTCCTGGTTGCCCAGGGCTACTTGAATTGCAATGTAAATGCTTACTGTGGGAATCCTATGCCGCCCTACGCAACAAGGTCAGGGAAGACCCATCTAAGACCAGAAAAGTGGTTGCAAAGCATTTCTATCCTGAATACAGATGTATATTATTCAGATTGACACTTTTATTGTATTAACTTAGATTAGAAGCTTTTAGAAGCTTTTTTCTTACAATCAAGTAGAATGTAACGTATTGCCCTACGGCTAACCATACATTTAGCAAAAATATGAGTGTTATATACTGTCTTGGTCTTGTATTAATCAGGCTGAGCTTGATAATAGTGTTGTCAGGTGTGCACTATTAGCCGAGTGTCCTTGTCATTGTCACTTGTCCAGCACAGTTACTGCAGTGACACATGCAGAGTGACAGAGCTGGAGCTGGTGAACAATGCAAACACTAGCTGAAAAGGGAGTGTGTGTGTGTGTGTGTGTGTGTGTGTGTGTGTGTGTGTGTGTGTGTGTGTGTGTGTGTGTGAGAGAGAGACAGAGTGAGAAAGGGGATGGGGTGGGGGAGAGAAAGAGACAGAGTGAGTGAGTGAGTGACAGTAAGAGAGAGTCTTTGGGCGTGCAGTATTTCTATGTACGAGCGAGCAAGAGCGATGGGACGAGGAGATGTAATCCTCCACCTCTAAGTTGCCACACCCTCCATTTCCAATTGCCCCCACTGCCTAACATCCCACCCCCATCCCCCCCTTTCCCTCCGCCCTCATCTCATTCTAAATAATTCACCCTGCAGCCATTCCCTTCCACCTGAGGGGCTTGTCTCCTGGCGTCACCAGCAGGACAATTTAACAGTTCCAGAAAGGTCAGAGTTTTCTCCCTCCGCACCACCCACCCCACCACCCAGTTTGATACATGTTTCGTTCTCTGCAGTTCGCTGGCTGTGCTTGGGCAATACAATGTTCACCAACCCACCCTAACGCTAATGCACTCCGATATTTATAGAAGAACTGTACTACTCAATTCTCTGATCTGACAAGTTAGGGCACTCACCTTGAGCACACCTTTAGCAAGGGCATACGGCACTCACCCTCACCCTCACTAAGTCACCACTTACTGTAAGTGCCTTCCCAGGTATAGACTGCAGATTCACTTTTTTTCTAATCCATGACACCAAATTGATTGATCTTTCCTTGAGGAATAATGGACAGGATTGGTAGTGGGGTAGTGAGGTTGTGTATGAATTGATCATCTAGTACCCCACTGTTGGTCTATGATTTCAAACTAAGAGAAAAAAATCTTTGAACATTAGTGGCACACTGTACAGTATCCACCCCAGTGCAGGATTTAGGTACTCACAGTTTTCTTGATGATTCAGAAAAAAAGATGATGGGGTGGGATCTTTAGAAAAAAATCCGAATCTCAAAGAATGCATTCATCAGTGCTTGATTCATATTGACTGAAATCACAGAGCCAAGAGGGTGATCTTGGATGTGCCACTGTTGAAGCAGGACTTAGGATAATGAATCTGGGAAGCACATTGGTTTGAACTTAAGATGATGAATCAAAGGATGTTATTAATAGCGCTCCTAAAATTCAAAATACGATACTTTGATCTGATAAGACAGCATATCAACTGTTTTATAAACATAATAATAATAAAAATGACATTGCTTGTTATTAAACTCCAACAATAAAAAGCAGTGTAAAACACACTAAAATATAAATTGTTTGTTTAATTTAAACAGCATAAACGGTGATGTAACCATTGTTTCAAAGCAATAAACCACTTAAGGGGCGATGCAGCACGACCCATTGTATATTTGTGATATACCACACCCTCTCATGTTTAATTGCTTCAATATATCGAATCACCCATTGTTAAAACTCAAGCTTACACAATCAAAGGTTTTATAAAGCATTTACAAGTGAGAGAATTTGAAATTATCTACAGAGTAACAATCTTTTACTGTATCAGCATGTCAGCTCTTCCCAGGACAGTTAACTAACACAACTCTATTTTACAGGTTACCATTGATGGGTCTCCTTTTGGACATAAATGGATTCAGGGGTGGGTGACAGCTTGAGACCCCTCCGTCTGCTCCTATTAGCCAAGCATACTACACTGCCTACATGTCATTACCAGCCAAGTGACAGTCCCAAACAGTGACATTAAACCGTAGCCCTTCATCCCCAACAATATCAACTTGTCTGCCATGATTTAAGGTGTCACTAGTGAAATATTCATACTGTACTGTAGCTTGGAAAAGTTTGGCCTAAAGTTAGGCATACTGTAGCTAAAATGAACAAGGACACATTCTCCTTTATGAATGTTTGGTTAACATCGACTCCTAATGGTAGATAATATATATACCTAATACAGTATACCTATACAGTAATATATATACACCTACCTTGAATTGCAAACATGAGCTCCTTGGGGTCCACCAATGTCATCCTCCTTTCGGGTGTCTTCTTCCCTGCTTTACGGTTCCCTCTTCTCTTCCTGCTCTCCCCCCACAGGTTGGAGCCGCCGTGCATACTTGGAATGTTGAGGATGGCAATACCCTCCAGAGAGATACTGCTTAAGTCCAGAGTTAAGCCATCACACTTCAAAAATAACACAAACCCGGAACAGATTGAAAAAAGGAGAGATCAAAAAGAGAAATCATTTGCAAGAGAGAAAGAGAAATCATTTGCAATAATAAGACCTTGAGAACTTTTTATTTATGTTTCAAACATGACTGTGAAACGCCAGCCATTTAAGTACAAAGCCATAAAGCCTTGTTCGTATGTTTCAGTTATCTGACAACACTCGCTCAGTTTGATTCACTGCCGATGTCAAATCCATTTGATCTTTGACAGGCTGGAGATGTCCAGCAGATGGGGGACCTGTCATACTCTGCGACCCCTTAGACCTTTCCACCAGATATTTCCTCTGTCCATACTCATAGTGCACACTACACTTACCCTATCGTAAGTACCCCTCAAATGTTAATTAATGAAGACCTCTACACTGTGTGGACAGCTCTAAGGAGGCAGAGATGGATCAGACAGACACCCCCTTCATTATCACTCAATATCACACACAGCAGGGTCGTGCAGGGATAATTACATTTGTGTTGGGCTGGGGTTGTGCTTGTGCGAGAGGGAGGGTGAATCTTCTTGTCAACACTTCAATAAAGTGAGATTTGTTCAAATGAAGGCTTTTTCTGGATCAGAAGGTGACTGCCCTGAGTCTTTAAATGGTGTGCACTCGATTAGAGGCACTACTGCAGGGTTTCATACCTATATATTTAGCTACTGTAATACAGGATTATCTATCCCTTTGTGGAATTTAAAGGGTTGCAAGTCAATAATCTGGAAATAGCTTCACTGCATGATTACTGTACATCTATTACAAATAAACGATCCATAAATACTCCGCTAATGTTAGTTAAATGGTACCGTAGTCCTGCTGCACCAAAATAGAAAACAAGCAGTTTGATTTACCTCAATCTCCAGAAAGTCATGAAGCTTCTTACATGTGGCTGAGAATGTCTCAGAAGTGCCAAACTCAAAGTACCACAGTTTATTCTTTGTTCTGAAAAACAAGACAAGAATTGTAAAGGGACTGGGAGGAAACATACAGAACTGTCTCTCACCACATCAAATTCCACAGCCATACAGTCATACTAAAAGTACTTAAGAGTGCTCTCTCCATTCCTACTGTATCTCACTTTCCCCATAGGCCTGTCTTTTGTTTGGTCATTCTAGACTAAAAAACAACACTGAGCCTGTACTTGTTTTGAGGCATGTATGTCCGACTGTCTAGTAAAAGGTATTTTACATTAAAGTGATTATAGCCTTTTTGACATACAACAAACAACACCCATAATGTCAAAAGCCCTGCATAGTCTATTGAAATGTAATCATACTGCTGGTATTTCATGAATTTGCAGCATAATTGCACAGAATTCATGCTCAGTCATTAATCTTATAAAATGAAAAAAGTCCACTTAATTAATCATGATGCCTCACAGATTCTCAAGGCCAAAGGCAAACATTAAGATGATTAGGTGAGCTGACACATGAGCACATGGGCCTCGTAGTGGGTACCCACCATACAGTACTGCATGCCTACAATTATGACACAGTGAGGGGCATATGGGGGTAATCTAACTGCCCCTTCAATTAACTGAGGACTGGGGTTATTTCCCCAGGTTTCCTAAAGCATACACTCCTATAGCTAAGCCTGATGATCAATGACCTTGCTAGGGTGAGTCACCATCTGTCCCCAACATGAAGATACCTTTAACCACAGATAACCATTATAATCATCTCTACTGACTCTACTGTCATTTTCATTGCATGCACAGTAGATTCTACATGAGATACACATCCAAACTCTATCTAGTAAGAAATAATAAATCGTACATTTCTGAATTCATTACAATTGCCACAGGTTAGAAAAACATGGTACATGGAGAAAACAGCATAATAAATATATATATACAGGAATTCAGCAGGTCTAAACCTAGCCACAAGGTAAATCAATATTTTTAGATGGTCTGGTAACTACAATTTAGCCAGCCAATATTACCTGTCTCAACTTTGTGCCCTCTGCCCTGCTTTAGTGAGCCTTGAAGGACCCATAATAACTTTCTCCTCTTCCCCTTTGAGGGCAAATTATATGATGGAAGATTATATCTATCAACATGTGCAAGGAAACTGTTCCAAACCCCTTTCAAGTGTCCTCAAATGAAACAGATGGGACCAGTGCCTTTGAAGGAGGAGTACTGAATATTCTTCGTAAGTCAATTAATATGCTGCTAATCAGGTTGACTGAATGCTTCTCTAAGATGCTTGTATAAAACATTTTAATTTCAAGACATCTTAAGTCCCATCACATTATACTGTATGAGTTCATCTATGAATGTGTACAATATAGTAAACATACAGCCATACTGTAAATATAAAAAAATGATCTTCATAGCCAGGACTATTCTGGTACCTACAACAGGACATTAATCACTGACTTTCAGAGGGGGGGAAATGGCAACAGTGCTGACATACAGAACTGAATACAATAAAAAAATTGCCTTTTCTTAGATGGAATCAAAGTGCTACAAGCAGGATGTATTAGTATAAGCAGAGAAACAATCACTGAATTATTGATTTCCTCATTAGGACTTTTGTCAGGGCCATTTAGCAACTTTATAAATTAGCTTTCATTAGCCACATGCAGGACAGTCTTGAGCCCACAATGATTTATAATGTGCAGCATGGTCAATAGGTACAGTAATGCAGTAGAGAAGGAAGGGGGGCTGGGCCAACGGGGCCATGTTGAGAAGCCCTAAACCACAACAAATCCTCATCTCCTCCAACATGACTTCCAACAGCTGCCCCAAGCTAAAAACACAAGTCTAATCATCAATTTGGAGACTCAATAGCAACACATCCAAGGCCAAGAAGTACTACACTGTCACCTCTGCCCAACAAAATACAAATACATACTAGGTAAGCATCGCTAACTTGCAAATTAAACGGGTATTTCAAAAGGTTTGAGGAAGAAAAAAAAAGAATGACCACAGCTAAAGTTGCAAAGCTTTCTTAGATCAGAGATTACAATATACAGATGAGTTTCATGTGAAAGTGTCTTGTTTTGTTACTTACAACAGTTCTTCTAATCCTAAGTGAAGTATATGCACATTTACAGGGGAAGATGCAACACTGGCAATACACTGCTCATCACCTGAATAACATGGCATCTTTGCAACTTAATAAAAGCAGCTACATGTACAATATACAGTACACATTAGGTTCACTCTCTTACTGTGGAATATACAGTATATGTACAAAACACGGCACTCTTAAAGTCTTCAGCTCTTAAGTGCAGTTAAATGTGGGGGCAGATAAGACTAAACATCTGACTGTCCTGTCGATTCCTTCCACTTAACCTAACAAGAGTATCATCGCAACAAATCACGTCCTCATGTCCCTGTTCATTAGGTAATTAGAACATTGCATTGGCTGGATTGGATTCCTATCTTTTATCTGCCAAGGAGAGCTCATCAAGAGACTCATTGAACAGACACGCTGTCAGAGTGGGAATCTCCAGCATACCATGGACTTGCTGGCTAAACTGACTGAAGATCAATGTGAAGTCACTAGAAGACCAAGATCATCTAGACATGTTGTTATTTAAGTGGGTTGGGACCATAAATGTAAATATAAAGTAAATGTTTAAAGGCAGAGGTACATTTCAAGTCCCTATCCATATGAATATAAGACACAATGTATACTCTCTGGCGTAATATTGTATTTGGTCAAATAGAAAGTAAAAAGGATTGGGCCTAAATAGTATAACAAGTGATCCACAGGCCACAAAACATCAATCACAATTTTACCAAGAGTAAGTCTTTGCAAATCATATGCACTGTAGTGAATAGAGGAGACTCAGTTGTTACAGTACAAGAGTCTAAAGAAAACAATATCTCATGTCCACCAACTGCTAAAGCATCCACTAAAACCTATAATGCTCAGCTTCACAACAGCCTCATAAGTCAGCTCATCTACTCTATCACCAACTGTCTTGTCAAAATATTAAGGGGTGTCTGAGGCAAACAAGCTTCACTGTAGCATAGTTGTCCAGAGGCAACAACACATTGTAATGCTCTTTCGACTGTCCATACTAAGGAAAAAGCACTGTGCTATTGATTTTTTTGGCACTGACACTTAATCTAACCTGAAATGATCTATGACCTTATTTTCACACTAATTTCTTCTTTATCAGAGGTGATAAATATTGCATTGACATAACCAAGTCTTGGCGCACGCATCCATGCTGTTTGTTTTAGATCACATTGCCCGGAAGGCTCCAACTCTGGCTGGCAGAATTGACTTAGAAATTGGCCTGTGTTTTTTTAAATAATCTCACCTTTGTTTAAGAAAATACATAAAGGACAGTGTACAATAAGTGGATTTATTAATCCCAACAATCACTACTTGCCCTGTTGTTACCTTGAAACAAAAGAAGGGAAATGGTGTCTTCCTACCATCATGCACAGGAGAATACTGTGAAGGTGTGTTGGGGGGAGGAGAGGCGGCACTAGCAGCAGCTGGTGACTCTGCAGGAGCCAGAGGCCCGGCAGAGGCCCGGCAGAGGCTGGGAGACCCACCATGAGCTGGGGGATGCTACAGGAGGGTATGGGGCCTCAATGTGGAGCTGGACTCTATGGCGAGGGGTACGAAAAACATGGGAAATCACAGGGCATGGAGTTATCTAGAGAAAGTGTATGCTTTTAATGGCTGTGCGTGTGTGCGTGTGTGCATGTGTGTGTGTGTCTATTTTCACACTGAGTTGGGGACAGGGCCACAGGTGAGATCTCTCTAAATTACACTCACAAGTGGTCATTAATTATAGATGACATCCCAGTCAGACAAACGATTTCATCCTCAAATGAGGTCCGAGGGCATCCCCTGCCTATGTCCACAGGTGTCCCGTGGGGAATGGGTGTGGGAGTTTGTGTGTCAGTGTGGGAGAAGATCCAGTGGGCCCAGCATACGTGGATGGGCTTTGATGAACACACTCATTATGCTAAAGAGCCCTCCATGCCTGGGCTTCCCTCTGCCTCCAGGAAAGGTTAGCTCAGTGGAGTGGTTACACAGCACGGCTAGAGACTGCGAAGGCACTGGGGAGTGTGACGTTGTAATAGCGTGGTGATCACTACAGACATAAGCCTTAGACCAGCATTGGATATCTCAAAAATGTTATAAAGATCTACTGTGTTTTAGAATAACTATTAGCCATCAATGCTGGTCATGTCAATTGGTTAAAAAAATACATTAGAGTTAGTGTGTTGAGTTCAAACTAAATAAAAACGAAATAAAGAAGACATTTTGGCTCTCCTCATATCTCTTCCCTCCCCCTCTCTCCGGGGCAGAGATTAGTGTGTAATTACATGGGAGATCAGTAAAAAGGAAAAGAAAAAAGGGGAACAGTGTATTTTAACAAGAGGGGGAAGGAGGAGGTGGCGTAGTCATCGTCACGGGCCGACTGATTGTCTACTCTTAATCCTCAACCTCATTATCACCTCCAGGTCCAGAAGCAGTAGTAAATGAATCTATCTGCCGAGTGTCAAATCTTCACACCTTCTCTCTGGTAATCACCCCAAGGTGTAAATACAGAGTGGGAGCACAGCCCGGGCATTTCATCAACAAAATCCTCTGCCTTCATAATTAAGAAAGAAATGTGCTATTGTTATGTTGGTAATTAAAGCTGATCAAATATTTACATCTCTTTTAAGGTCAACTCGTTGACAAATTGTAATTGATCCTGTCTGATGAATGGAAGTAGAAGCAACGGATAAGGAAGTATGGCCATGTGTTGTTGGGCTGATGTGTGGCAGAGGGAATGGGAACACGTGCCTCTTCTTGCCAAAACCTGCTTGATAATACTTTCTACACCCTTGAATGTCTACTTTTTCTGAATAGGTGTTTGGCCATGCTCTGTCTAAGCTGGGCGGTTATGGCCTCAACAGTAGATTTAATAAAAATACTTTCCAAGTACTCTTTTCACTATACCTACAACAGAACCCTGTCCCACTGACAAGAGCCCCTTGGACAAATCCAACAAATCTACGACACCTTGAAAAACTATAATCATGCATTATTCAACTGGCAAGGATAGTGTGTAATAGAGAGATCCTAAACCCATTCCATGCTGTAAATTATTCATTGAATTCAAATAACAGATGGTATAATTTTCTTAAAATATCTCTATTTTCTCACTAAGGCTTATAATAGTTTAAAACAATATGTGTTGTATTTGTATACATGTGCACTGCAAGCTATGCGTTGTATGTGTCCCTTGTGTTCACATCTGAAGCAAAACAGAATCAGTTCAAGATCAGATTTAAATCAAGGTCAAAATTGACCTATGAAACACTATGTGTTTCTGTTTTTCTGTTTGTCCTATGCCACCACTCACACACTAACAGTAAATCCATCATGACCGTGAGCCACAGGATAATGGTAGGCTAAATGTTGAACTAAGGTCAGAGTAAAATATGATAATGAGTACAAATGGGATTATTAGGAGACTGTGTGTCATCACTCTGACAGATACATAATGTCAAACTACCCAAGCAAATTCAATTACACAGACAATTACTCCCCACCACTAGTGAAGACATATTGGGATGTTAAATATTGATAGAAACTTAGATGCCACATTTGTTCTTCTTCAAAGGTGAACACATCTCTTCTAGGTAATCACAGATGCTAGTTTGTCAAACCTGCCATAAACACACTGGCAAGTAATCATCTTGCAGATATTTCATGAATTGTACAGTGGAGTTGTTTACCTTATTGCTGTGGACTACAGTACTGTCCTTTAACATGTCGTAGGACAAACTTGGTTTGTAGGGAAATCCTTTATGTTCCATTCTGAAAGTCTAAGAATTGGGCTATTGGCCATTTCACAACTTTCTGCCTTTTTTCAGAAAGAGTGTGGAATTTAGCTGTTGAATCTTGCATGCACTGTTACAATCTAAAGCTGCATACATTTACATTTAGTCATTTAGCAGACGCTCTTATCCAGAGCGACTTACAGTAAGTACAGGGACATTCTCCCCGAGGCAAGTAGGGTGAAGTGCCTTGCCCAAGGACACAACGTCATTTGTCACAGCCGGGAATCGAACTGGCAACCTTCAGATTACTAGCCCGCTTCCCTAACCGCTCAGCCACCTGACTCGCATACATTATCACTACCTTGTATGGACCTCTGAGGATTAGAGGTGACAAAGTCATTTGGAATCATTTTACACTGACTATGGTGAAATTACAATATTTGAATGTTTGCGTTAAGTTACAATAGTGTAAATGCAAAATCCGAGAATCTACATTCTCTCCCTGTAAGAGCTGCATAAACCTGCATATACTGTCACTGAAATGTTCAGTAGACAATGTTATTCAAGTGAGACTATCCTAAAGTATGACACACAGCACTAAAATAAATAATTCAGTGTACCTTTTCTACCACTATACACTTACAGTGTGGTACCCCGGCTCAAGATGCCAAATTCACAGGTACACATACGCAGTCAACACACGGAGAAGATGACATTCACTTCTGGAAAGTGCTGGTTAACAAAATAGTATCGCTGTGTACCTGCTGTTGAACCGTTCGGGGTGTTTTTCTCTCATGATGTGGAATCGATGCGCGATAGAGGCATCCTAAAAATTGAAAGAAAACCATCTGTTTAATTGATTAATTAAACAGATGTGACTTAGAACCATTCAAAGTAATAACAAAAACAATAAATTGAACTTTAACCCTCACAATTACAGTCAACCCTTTACCTACCAAAACACAACATTGTCATTGCACCAAAATAGCACATATTCTCTGTACATATTTAACCACATTGCGGGGTGTTTTTGAATTATTGGCCAAACGGAAGGTGAAGGAGGTATCTAGCCAGGGATGGGTTATTGACAGAGAACCTGTAAACAGCACACAGGCTCCACACAAGCTAATTAATTAAACACTCATAGCGAGTAATCACAGCTCCCAACGAACATACAGGATCCTGTCGGCTCCCCTGGCAACCAACTTGTTTCCTCTCACTCTTATTCTCTATCTCTTACTCTATGACCCACAGATGCTTGATGCTACAGTGTGCTGGTTGAATGTAAGATTCATCAGGGAGTTGTGGAAATGATATTTTTGAGAGATCTTGTCAGTATTGTATGTAGTACGAGTTTCCAATGATTTTGAAGGTGTATAATACAATCTTGCTCGCTTCAATTTCATAAAAATCGTTTGTAGTCAGAAATGTTGTGAAAAGATAGACAAAATCCGAAAATGACAAATAAGAGGGAAGAAAAGTTAGGAAACTTTTTCAGTTTGTTCCTCTCCACTTCGTCAATCTGTTTTGACCCACTCCATCTTGAGTAGCACTTTTGAAATACCAGCCATAGGGAGGACCCCCTGCTAGCACTCTACAACATTTAGGAAAAGGACAAAAAAAAAAATCAATGGACTTTCTCTTCATGTCTTTTCAAGACCCTGTTAGATAAAGACCAAAGGAAATTCCAAGATCCCTGCAGACTCACCTTCTCTCTTCAACGCTAGCCAGAAAGGTGAGATGATAGGTGAGGAGGATAAAGGTGAGGAAGATATATCTGAGTGATTGTAACTTGATTTTTTAAACAAACAACACAATAACTAAAAACACAAGAAGGAAGGCAAGAAAGGGTTTCCTCTCCTTTGGCGAAGGTCTCTACTTGATGTCAAACTTGGCAAACATGAACGACTGCGCCAGTACAAATTGCAACAAATACAAACCTGAATACAGTACCCTCCAACATAAAAAGTTCTCAACCTGAATGCATGAAATTCCCGCGGGATCAATAAAGCAAATGGAATTCAGTGTGAGGTGAAGTAAATGTATGTATTATAATTACATTAATACATATCAAATTAGTTCAGACATGACTGTATATGAACTAACATTATAAGAATTTGAATTACTAGAGGCCTGCAACTCCCTTAAGAAGGACACAGTTCGATCTAAATAATGCTCCCTAAATGTTCCTCTGGCTCACTCTCCATCTAGGCTGCCTTCAAATAATTACTATTGTAAAACTCTGGCACCCAAATTAATACAGGACATGTGTAATGTCCTCTCATAGCTCAAAGTTTGGTCCAATTATGAGTGGGTTCTGACAGCCTAGTGTGCCTTTTAGGGGGGGAGAGTCAAGAGTAATGGGTTTGACATAAGCACCAGGGTCGTTAGAGGCCTGACTGCATTATCTTAGGAGGTCCTCAGTGATTAGTTCTGTCTCTCACCCCTAGCCCTGATTGAGATCATTACACTTCACGTCACTTCAACGTCCTCCAAATGGAATGGTTCCATTAATTCAAATCCAACTGGATAGCTGGCAAGAATAGGAGGTAGATTTAAAATAGTTTACAGGAATTACCATCTTTTCAAGAGATTATTTTGAGAGTTGGGTGTACAGTAAATCACTAGACGTGTAAAGGAAGTGGAAGGTAGATGGTGCTAAGTTTATCTTTAGTTATCTGTTCAAAACTGAACGTATTACTGTAGGTGTTTTGTTCACATTGAAAGCACTAATGCTTAAATCTATTTCATGCTTTGTAAAGTAAACTTGCTATTGGAGCAAATTGGTATAAATTCAACTTTAAGACTTTCCTTACAGGTCAATATAGTAAGATATTGGTTGTTACTACTAAGCAGGGTGTAATCACTGAACCAATCTTACATCATCTGCATAATCTCTGAACTAATTATTAGCTTGACTTGCTTTGTGATCTTTGTGGTATTAAGTTCTTCCGTTATGAAGAGAAAAATCATATCACACTCAATTCCATTGAGAGCTCAAAATCTTCCTTATCCTTCACAAACAACTTCATTTGTCATCATCATGCCTGTTGGGTACTAATTCTATTTTTTGTAGGCCAATGCAATACCATATACTTTCTCAGCTATTATGCTACCCCAGGGCTTTAATTTGCAAGGCCAAATCATTTCTTTTCATATTGTCTTTACCAGCATACTGCACTAACTTATTATACATACATTCTTTAAGGTATTGTATGGCAGGTTTTGTCAAGATAGTCTATGAAGAGTAAAATTGGTATTAAGAGGTGTTAATATACAGTATTAGTCAATTTACTACCAGTGTCTGATTCCAGAGTTTTTAAACTTAATAACAAATATGTAGACATCATTTAATTGAGTAACATTTATGAAGCCATGCATCTCTTATTTGTCCTGTCGCATTCAAAATTCGCAAATGAAGATGTCAACGCTTTTAACACCTGAAAATGTCAATTACCATATTTCCCTTGACATTTATCAGTAATGGCTAACATGTGCAAAGTGTAATTTGTTTCATTATGTTGAAGATGGTCAGCAATGCAGTGGTTGCTATTGTTCGGTTTGCAGGTTCCTTAATGCGCACAAACACACAATACGTTTTTTTCTTCAATTTGGAGTGGTAGAGGTTTAAGCACAAACCAATAAAGCAATAATGTATATTATACTTCTTTGATCTAATACAGCAAAAAGCAGACTAATAATTTTTTTTCTTTAAGTAATAGTTCTGCACTGAGTGTTAAAATAAAAACCTCAATAATTTATATTATAAAGAAAGCTCTGATCTACAATTATTATGCCATTCAAGATCATGTTCTTTGTGTTTATGTTGTTACAGATTTGTGGTCTTAGCTCTCTACTGGTGTGTGAAAATTATTAATAATGTTCTTGGAAATATTGATGCACTATCCATCCTACTTACCACTCCAATTGAGAAGTAGTTGTTGATGATACTGTAAGGCACAGGGTCTCCCTTCTCCTCCTTGTCTGTGGGCGTCACATCAATCTTCCAGCGGTCCAGCATCACTTCAGAACTGTTCTCAATGTCTTTCAGGATCTTCAGAAGACTCTCACCCTCGTAGCCTAAAATATGCATGCATTTGTATATGTGTTATGGGAAAAACATTAATTACAATAATTAAGTTGCGGTAGGAGTTTTCCAACAAAGTGTACTTCAGCAGACTCAATCACTATTGCCAAGTTAAATACTGTACCTCCTCCCCAGCGCAGACATCTTGCAAGGTCATTCCCTGTGCCAAGAGGAAGTACACACACAGGGGGGCTCCTGTCCAGGTTAGCCTTATCTGGAATGGAAGGACAACAACATAACAAGACTCAATAATACGAAGCTAACAATAACAACGAACCACAAACCAACTAGGTAACAACACAGTAATCTACTTCCCAGATTTGAAGACTACAAAATAGACAAAAGTCTATATGGATGTCCAGTCACACCACCTATTTCTGGAGAAGCATTCGGTCCAGGCTATTACTGCTTTTTGTTTTGATTGATAAAAAATTGAGGCAATTTTTAAAGGCAAAACAAGAAACAGGTCTTTAAGACAAAATAGACTGTGCAGGCTATTTCTCAATTGATAACTAATATGTCGTTTTGGAACTCATGTAATCATCCTATTTTACCTGTCCTGAATACGTAGGCTGAGATGTAATCAAAGTTTTTAAATACTGTACGAATCATACAGTATGGTTTACTATTCCAACCAAAATAACAAAAGTGATGTTTATTTAGGAACTGATGAAAAGAAATTTCCCAAAACATTATATAGAGTACTGTAATTTGAAGTAGCACAAATCATTTCCTAGATGTAAAACACAATGAAGAAAATCATTGTTAGAGGTGCAGTAGATATTTATTTGACATGCATTTGAATTTTAATTGTAATTGTTTGCCTTGTAGAGGTCATTTATTTGCATGTATAACACTATGCTCCTTTCTATACTTACCTATGAAGTCTAGAATCCACCCCACGGTTCCATCCCCACCACAAGCTAAAACCCTGAAATCTGAAACGTCCCTGAAGAAATTCAACCTGTCACAAAAGAGGTAACATGGCATTAGGACCGATTAAGAAAACTGGAATAAACGTATATGAATTTTCTAAGAATTTAATGTGTAAGAAGGAAGTGATTTCCAATCACTTTAATGTATTTATTTAGCAGACACTTTCATCCAAAGCAATGTACAGGGTATTTCAACCTGCAACCTGATAATCTGTACACTGAGTAGTTTAATAATGAGAGGTGTGTTCATTTCAACCCATTCATGTACATTTCTCATTTGACTACATCTTGTGCTATATTCAGACAATGATGTTCTGCTAAAAACCTTGTAATGTCACCAAATAACACATTTCACATGGACAATTATTCATTTATCCAACTAGCTTGTTTAGAGGCAAATTGGATCATGATGGGCTATGTTAAGTCCAACTCCTTCCGTTCCTTCACAATAACAACCCCCTAACTGAATGAGCAAGCCTCCAATCCTCATATGGCGGATAAATGATTCGCTCAATTACTCTCCAACTGGGACCACAAACTGTATTAGAAACAAAACAGACGGCCACAAACATAAAAGGCAACTTTGAGGATATTTAAATACCAAGAAACAAACACTTAATTTGCGGTGATTAAGTTAGCAAGGCTGCTAATTGACAGGAGTGCGTGCGGCTGCCTCGGCCTGCAGTGGCCAGAGTGACCGGTCACCCTGTTAATGCTCCCTGTATTATGGGCACTTCACAAAATATTAACATGGTTATAGTCAGGCAAGGTCATTGGGAATGTTCTCAGTTATAGACTGGGTTCTTCTGAGTGCAACAAGTCCTTAGCCATTGCTGTGTAAGAGTAGAGTACTTTCATGGCCTTTCAGGTGACAAAGCACCACACACACAATATCAATAGAAATCAACAGAAAATGAACCATTTAAAAACTCCAGACTTTGTAAGACAGAGTAGTAGTACAAACTGACTGAAACGGCCGATTGGCCACTTCAGAGATTCAAACACTACATAAATGAATCTACAGTATGAGCGAGAAAAACTGTTTTTACTGTTTAAAGTAAACACAAAGAAGAATTAATACAATAAGTAAATAAATACAATAATTACAAGCAAATGATTTTGCACAGTACTATATCTATGAGGATTTTTTGGGGGAAGAGCACAAACATTTAAAACTGGGATTTGATAGTCATTCTTTGTTGGGTCTTGGCATTCTTTAATCAATTTGGTAGCATGGGTATTTTTTTTAAATGGTGGATTCAAAAACAGGGGTCTTGTGTCTGTGAATGATCTTCACCTTCTTAGTTTCTGACTGGAACTGTCTATAGCCCAATGTCCATATCTCTGTTGTGATGCATATTATTGGTATGCATGAACACACTTAAGTTTGGCACGGCCCCCTTTTCGCTCTGTGTCACACGTCCATCATATTCACAATCCACAAACACCGTACACAATGTTCATACTAGAGCATGATGTTGTCGCCTCTGCAGTTTGTTATGTCTGCTCTCACATTCTAATCACAGCTCTATTTTGTCAGTGATTGAATGAAGGGTCCAATTTCAAAGCCATCTCTTGCCTGAGATGTTGACTATTACTTGTCTGGGCATCAGGAAAATACATTAGTGTGTTTGTAAACACTTCCATCGGCCAGTCTCATTCTATAGGTAACTTAATAATAAGGATAATATTGAATCATGACTGGAGTGTGTTTTGTGCACTTAAGGCACTGTTACAGTTTGTGTTGGTCTCTTAAGAGTAGAACTTACCCAGGCATAGGTCCATTCTTGGCCAGGTTGTATACCTGCCTTGGGTTTAAAAGGTACTGGAACTTTCTGTAGATCCTGAGGTGACGAGGGGATTATGAACATAAATTTAAAATGCAAATGCTTCATTGAAATTACATTAAACATGCCCATGATTATCCTATATATGAAACATTTTATCATAGTAACCTAATAGGCTAATATGGATAGCCCTAATGTCCAATCAAAGTGTCCTAGTATTCTCGACGGGTTAGCTGGGAGGGACATACCGCAAGTCCTCTTGAAGAGAAGCCATTAGAAAGACTAATTCATTTTAATTTCAATTTCATTACATCAACTATCTCAAATCATATTTTGATCTCATAATTTAAATAAACGAGGCCTGGAGTAATAAGGACAAGAATGAAATGTTCAGTAATAACCCTATTAGCCCTGGGTTAAACAAGAGGGCCTGAATCTCCTGCCAACCAGCCACATGACAGGCACGATAAGGGCCATACTGGCTAATCATTATGATGCAGTAAGTTAGTGTTAGGGTGTTAATTTTACTTACCAGTCACAAACTGACCACCTGGAGGATGGTTGCCCAGAGTAACAGCTTTGCCCAGACTAACATCTTTCTCTAAGAATCATCATATAGTATGCTAAGAGATTGTATGTTTAAAGACAGAAACATAGACGTTGTATACCTTTCTCCCTGCTTCCCTCCACTCTTTGGATTCACAAAAACAAGCAGAGGATGAGTGCCCTCTATTGTCGTGATCTAAAGCAAAAGATTAGGAGAACAGACATTACATAACTGGAATTATTGATATGATACAGATTTCTAATTTCTAATAATTCATTGTCAAAAGCAACAAACATTATACCATTCCTGAATATATTTTTTTTAGCACAACCAATAACATATGTTTGACATCAACAGTCAGGTTAGTCCTCAAACCAAGATTAATTTATAAGGGTTGTTTGTCACCATCCTAATTGGAAGTGCAGTTTGTCTCATATGACAGGGTCTCAGTCCATAGGGAAAAGCCTCCAAGTCGCTACGATAGTTGGGTGGTAAAGTGTGGCACTGGAGGCAGGACTCCATGTGAGGCGTAAACAAGTCCTAATCCCGGGACCGTACAAGTTGCCCTTCCTGCCATTCGGCAGAAGCAACGGTAACGTTAGCCAGTGCACTCCCTGACACAGATGAAGCGCTTAACTCTCCTTGTCTGCTTTCCCAGCAGGATGGGATGAATTAATGAGCTCCCTGTCCAGCCTGGAGTGATCCATTACTTCCTCTAATTATAAATAATAATCCTGATTATTACACTGGTTAGCTGGAGAGGGCAGAGATGGATGTGACAGGGATATGATTTATCATATTTCTCGCAGCCACTTGCAGACAAGCAGTCGCCATAGCGGCAGATCTTTCTTGCCACAGCATATCTGATAGATGTTTGCTAGCCCTTTCCAAGAATGATTATTGTACGCATCTCTCCAACCTTTTTTGCGTAATAACCTCTGATAAAAGTGTAAATATACCAATTCTAAGTTTATTAAGTGGGACAAATGTGACTTCCATACACAAACAGACGTTTTCAGATTAGGGATACAGCACTTGGGCCTCACCTGTAGTCCTTGGCCATCAACTGTGACCGAGTTGGCTCTCTGCATCTTCCCTCTGCTTCCTGACTGACTCGATCTGGAGTCTTTCCTGAGTGTTGACTGCCTCTCCTGGGGTGAAAGGTACACACAGGTCACAGTCAAGAGTATTGTGGGTTTATTGAAATCCAGAACTACAAATGAAATGTACCATTTAGGGGGGTAAACTATAAGGGATAGGGTTAGGGTTAGAGTATTTCACAGTATACATCTTAAAAGGTCATAATAGTGAGCATAGTGTGTGTTGTGCTATGTTTGGGACTGTAAGCTCACCAATATGACAGGGCAGATTGTGTTGGGGGGCAGAATATGATCTTTTAGGGGCCCACAGTCACATTCAGGTTTTACATGGGAGGCACACTTGTTATGGAGCTGGAAGAGGTTTTAGATAGACATTTAGCCAAGCATGAATTAAAATATAGATGTTTGTGCATGGTTAGTTCATCTAACCATGCAGTTTGTAATCTATTTTGACATGTATGCTAGTACAGTAGCACTGCACTGTATAACCCACATACCCCCCATCCATTCACCCACCAACCCCAAACTACTACTGACCCACTCCTCCCACATCAGAATCCCACTTGCCCCTAAGCTCACCTTGGTTCACCCTCCCTTTCCCTAGAGCCAACCCTTTGTAAACAACCAATACTTTTTTAAGTATCATATTATATAACAGTATTAAGAATAATGTGATATAACCTTTACCAACACTATAACAATAAAGCTGAATATTTGCACTTTATCCTATTACCACAAGACAGAAATGAGAAATAACTGTTGGTGTAAATTGGGAAGAAAAAAAAGAGTGATTTCAAAAATGAAAGGTGTAAAAAACAAATCATAAACAGCAAGAAACATGTTGGAAATAATGAGATGGTTGGTTCCCCCTTCGAGTGGCGTACCGTGATTTGGCACCACACACAGTGTAGCCCAGTTAGACCTTGGTAACACTTAATGGTTTTGTGACACTTGTCACACTTTGTTGGGCAGTTCCCCTCCACCCAGAAATGGTGCATCACCTGTGGAGCGAGAGAGAGAGACACATGGAGCGAATGAGAGGAGGGGAAAAAACAGGTGAGAAAGAAATACACCGTAAGAGAAGAAAATATTTTAGACGGGCAGACTGAAAGAACAAAAAAACAACAAATGAATTACATTAAACAATGATGTTGTTGTATCAAGGCTTTTATTTAAACCAGGCTAATCTTGTAATTAGCAATGCTTAGAAGCCGATTGAGTTGTTTAGTTCCATTAGACAAAAAAGGAGCTCTTGGTGTAATCCCCATGAAGTATTGCTGATCAAAGCGTGCCGATTGGTAAGCACTCCAATTGGACTCACCTCTGTGTTTTTCTTAGACTTGACGTAGGTTTTGATACAAGTCGGTGGGGCGCGTGCCACACAACGCTCATGAACAGTGTACTTGCAGACTACAAAAAGGTCAAGAAAAGAAAAAGTACAAATACACGTTTAGACTGGGAATTGTCCCAATTTTTGAATCATAACAATAAGTCAAAAACGGCAGCAAAAACATTATTTCATGAATGAGAATAACATCCCAAATTGGCAAGGTAATAAACAGACAGAGACAAAAACTTATACAAAAATCCAACCCCGCTCACAGGAGCAACAGAGTCCCTGCTTCCCCAGGCCTATCAGCATGTTCAGACACAGGTTACAATAGGCGGGCTTGTTGAAGTGCTTCAGTTTCCACACATGCTGCCCGTCGTCTTTCACATTCTGAGAAGGGAATTCATGTTGTTATTGACTGACAAACCCACCACTGACTGATAAATGGTCAAATTACTGACATGGCAAACCTTAATTCTTTGCAAGGTATTTAGTTCCATTTTTGTCTTCCTTGAATTTAGTCAACATTATTACCAGTATGTTTGTCACTCATTTCACTCATCACAAGTGTGATGCCATCTGCTTGTCATTGATTTAGGCCAGTGGTTCTCAATTCTGGTCCTCGGGCCCCCCTGCCCTGAATGTTTTAGATATTTCCCTGCTCCAACACACCTGATTCAAATAAATGGGTCATTATCAAGCTCAACAGAAGCCTGATAACGACCCATTCATTTGAATCAGGTGTGTTGGAGCAGGGAAATATCTTAAACATGCAGGCTAGGGGGGCATAAGGACCAGGATTGAAAACCACTGATTTAGACTCAGTTCCATGAGTCTGTGCATGGGTGACCATGTCTAGGCATAAGAGTGAACACGAGGCTCCATCTAGTGGACAGTCCATGAAGATACGTCTGTGTATTGTTGAACAAAAATTGTGTACTTTCTTCTACAAAGTGCTGATGTCTTGGACATTCTGACCACTGGTGGCTCCAGTGTTTGGTCATCTATCCATGACACTGTTCGTAGCAACAGTACAGAGAATGGTGTTGGATGATGTGTCTTTGATACCCACTGTCTCCAGGCCAAGCAGCACAAGCAGTGGAATCGTTGTCATGCCACCCTGGATCCACTCCTCTAGAGACACTGTGCCGTCGTGGTCATAGTCAATCTCTTGCATCATCTCCTGCAAAATCTGTAAACACATCACAAAAAGACTAACATTGATGTCAGTGTAATGGTGTCCTGATTTAAGTTTTCAACAGTTCCGGTTTATGCTTTATCCATTTGATTGACTGTGGCTGGTCAAACTGAGAAATTAAATCCAGTTTTTACCGGCTTCAATTCAGTCACATCCCATTCCAGGTACTCAGCAACATGCATCATTTGAGTGATGATATGCTCCAGTTCCTAAAAAAAACAAAAAACAATCATTAAACAATATCTACAGTGCTAAACCTTTATAATTGACATCAACATGGTTTACAGTTTAGGCACATGCAACACATACAGTATAATAATAGATTTTTCTTCTAATAAGGGGACTTCTACAATACATAACAAAAGCAGCTTCAACACCGGAAGCTCCAAGGCTGACTGTGTAATTATAAAGGCTGCTGTCATGGAGTGCAATTATTATCTTAACAGACAGGCCAAAGAGCAGATGTAAACTGAACTTTTGTCCTCTTCAAAAGCAAGCTCAGCTTTTGATATGGGTCTACTAGGAGTGTAAGACACAAATGTAAAATAAGCAAGCGATTGTTGCTTCATCTATCTTATCTACATCTAGTTCTTTAATATTCATGGTGTATCAGCGCAATTTAGTGTGCTGTGTGTTTATCAGATTTATTTATGAAAAGAGAACGGCTTACCGAGCCGTCCAGAGATCCATTTCCATCTGTGTCATAGAGACGGAACATAACTGTAAGAATGAAAGTAAAGAAATAATTTTTATTATGTGTACTATTTCAACTGTCCTTGAGAGGCAACGTTGAATATTCTGTCATTCATGACAATAATAATCAGATATACTCTACTTGCAACTAAAATAAATAGCATAGTGTAGTTTGTTTCTGTGTAAACTGTACCTCAGCATTGTCACCATGGCAACCCACAGCACACACCAGGATAGTGATTGAATATCACATACAGAAACACCAGTGACACATAAAAAGTACTCAATCAGTCCAATAGTAACAGAATCGTGACAACAACACCTGCTACGAGTCATTTCCATACGAATGAGTGGCTCCTATTATAGATTAGGCGACGTTCTAGCCATGGTGTCAAGTTCCCCTTACTCCCACCCCTGGGTACACAGTAGTGGTCCGGCTCGTGAGCAACCCAGCTGGGGTGTGGGTGAGATCACTGAGGACTTTTAAAGGGGAGGTAGATGATCTCATATGAGGCTGATGTTTGTCAGGGCAGTAATGAGGAGCTAATTGACAGTTTCCTGCAGGAGTGTGTTCCACTGGGAAAAGCAAAAAGTGAAGGGACGGAGTTGCCTGGTGGGGATCTGAGGCTGCTCTGAGGAGCTTGTGGTGATCCAGGTTGGCCACAGGAAGTCGATTGAGTGCAAGTGAGAGGAAGAGTATTGGAAAAAGTGCTTCATGATTTAACAATACATTTTCTAAATACTGGAATGCAATATGATAAAATACAGAAATAATTTTATGAAAAAATTACCAAAAAACTCCTCTCTGTCAATATTTCATTTTTACCATGGTCTTATACTGTAGATGGTGGGTCATACGGATCTATACTATAATGCAAGGGATCTTTGTGTGTCGGTTGGTCTGTGTAGTTTTAATCTATTGTTCCACAAATCTGTGTGTGTATGTCTCACCGACAGCATCACAGGCACAGTGCACTAATCCTCTAAACTGGGAAAGTGAATAATGCAGTTCTTATTAACACCAGCAGAGGGCCCTATTTACCACTACAAGGGATTAGTTAGACATGGGAGGAAGGAAGCGAGAGAGGAGGGATAGAACCGCAGGTGATATTTTCTATGCGAGAAATAAAATGTTATGCTAAATCACTGATGTGCTAATACAGAGGCTAGAATCACTCAATTATTTATACATTCTATATCTAGTGAACCACTCCTCTACTTAATTATTTATCAGACAAATACGTTTATGGTAACTCTAAAAAGTCTGATGTACAATTACCTAATACCACCTCATGAATAAAAGAATAGACATAAATAATGAGATAAATAAACGTTTCCAACGTTGTAATGGCAGTAACAGTAAACATACAATGTAAGTAGACATTGGAGAAAAATGTACAGCCTGTTACTCCTAGAGTAATGGATATGCCCTGGCTTGGAGTAGTGGTTGTTTGTTGCTGATTATTGTAGAGGGCACAGTTCAAAAGTGACTGAGATAGAGGGAGAAAAGGGGGAGAAGGAGGAAGAAATCAAGAGAGTGAGAAAAAGGAGACAGAGGGACGTAGATAAACGGAAAGAGAAAGAGGGATATAGTACATACAGAGAAACAGTCAGAAACAGACAGATTAACTGAGAAAGTCGCTTTGAGAGTGAGAGAGGGCATTTCACAGCCCACTTACATTCCAGTTTGTCTTCAGGCCGACCCCCCTCCAGTAGTGAGAGGTAACACACAATGTCCTTCAGCTGCACCATCTCTAGAGGCCTGGGTGGCGCAGGCACCTTCAGAGGAGTGCAGCTCCCTTTGATCAGCTTCAGCCCTGCTCAGATGGGGAGGAACCAAAGGCCAACATGTCTTTTCTGCTGCTGACTGTCCCCGGATAGAGAACATATATGCTCATTGGACAGAGATCTTTCCATGCTAATACTTAGTGGAAGGAGTTGTGGAAGTTCATTCTACAGTATTACAGTATTTGTAAAAGTTAAAGTTTTGGTTTGACTGCAACTGAGAGCAAGGTACACATTCATGTACTGGACAGTAGGTCTTTAATGCATAGGTGAAGGCTCTTACCAGTAACTCTGGGCTTTTCTGAGGAGGAGCTGGGTTTGGGTCCCTTATTACTGAACGATAAGAAGAGATGCTGACAGAACTCGTCTGGCAATTCACTCTCCAGAAAGGTCTGCATGAAGACTTTGAAGCCTTGAAAGTCAATTTCCTGCCACATCATACAAACCTTATAAGTATCACTTATCTGGGGAGGCTTGGATTACAATATTCGTCATATGAAGTGGTATTTACCTGGTTTAGTATTTCCTGCTTCTACGCAGCATAAAAATTAAAAAAAGACACTGAATATTTCAATGTACTGTACAGACATTTGCATTTCTAGTTTTTGCTTCTAACCACAGCAAAAATCTGTCCTGGGATGATCAAACAGCTTTCCAGTAAGTGATAGAAAAGTACTCTTATAGGACGCATGGGACCTTTGCAGCGCAGGTCTCATGTACCATTAAGAGCATTACGAACATAAATGTTTTATCATACCTCCTCTGGGTTGTACTTTGCCAACACCCCATCTCCATGGAACTCTTGCAATACATCTTTCAGCTTCTTGGTTGAGTCTGAGAAAGAACATTACACACCATGTTATTCCCCTCAAAATCCTTCTCACACTATCCAAGGTTAGCAATAATCATGTCTGGAAGGACATACATTGCTAATATTCTCATGTTTAATTTACCATATAATTTAACTATAATACGTACTCAGATAAACACTGCCTCGTCAATATGGATAGTCAGTTTTACCATTTGCCAATATTGTAGATCTGCTTACAACATGGTACACTCTTTACTATTAACTATTTACATGAACCCTTACCAGCTGGATTCTCTCTCTCTCTTTTAATTTTTTAAAATATTAAACTATTCTGACAGAAGGACAGAACATTTAAAACGTTCTTTGTGACAATAGAACAATATGGTCACAATTCGCAAACACATGAACCAGAAATGTCATGGCCAAAGCTTTGTACTCTAGTTATCCAGAAAGAAAAGCATGAATTCATTATTTCTGTCTGTAACATTATCCAGTTGAAACATTACATCCATGTAGGACTTGAAATCACAATTTCACTGCATTTGTCTCTTATTCCTGGAAAGGTACCATACTGAACTTACGATATATGTTCACCTTATTGGTAATTAAATATTATAATGTACTATTTCTCTATGTCAGAATGTAGGGCCTATGATCAAAAGTAGAATGTGATGCAAAATATATACACTACTAAATTACTTTCTTGTACAGTCATCATGTCAAGAGAAATTTACAATTTCTGAAAGAAAAAAAGGGCCTGTATTACAAACTTGCAGAAACATCCGTACATCAGTGACGAATCATTTGAAATACAAACAACATCATAAAGACTGTTATGGTTGAGCTGTTATGTTGCTTAATCAATGAGGGGGCCTCATTAGCAAACTACAGACATTTGTGTGATGCAAGTCAATCACTAAAAGAGCTTTTCTCTGAGCTTTGGGAAAATATAATGTGAGAGGCAAACGGATTAGCTGAAACTGCAGGGATCAGCTGTGAAGTAGCTTACCAGTGCAAACAAAATGTGACAATTAAGATGACATGTATGTATGGAAAGTTGGTTCATAAATATATTGGGTGATTTGTGGAATTAAGCTTTTGTAGCATGTGTGCCTAGTACATACAGTATGTGTTTAACAGTGTTTTTGAAAGGGTATCAGGCCACAGTATCAAGCCTATAGTACAGTTATGTGCAAAAAAAGTAGGTGCGTCAAGAACACATGGGTATGGGTGTAATATGTGTATATACTAAAACAAACACATTACATTGACACGGACACACACACTACACTTACATTGTGCGTATTCCTGAAGCAGGGAGAATTCTGCTGGGGTCAGAGTGACCCACTTATCCTGGTTGGTCATTGTGATGAGTATATACTTCCTTCACATCCCCCATCCCGCAGTCTGCACTGTCCACTCACTAGAACACAACAGAGAGATCTGAAACATAACATTTGTACTCATACTCTGTCTAGAGGCTAGATTATAGTGACAGAACAACTAGCCGGGGGAATGCATCTTTCTTCAGAAATAGTAAGTAAGTAGTTATCACAGTACAGTGATCTTGATTAACACATATAGTTACAGTACACTGTAAACACTGCTACCTATTTGCTTGGAACTATTTTCTTTGGGGATAATACCATAGCTTTAGCTAATTCCCCTTGACCATTGAAAAAATGTTTACATTTCAGAACTAATAAGTGCAAAACCATTGCAAAGCTGCTGTGTATGTGCATACAACAGCATAAAAAAAAATCTTCATTTATCTGTATCTGCCTGTGTGAGTACATGTATTGAACATCGTGTGTATTTCTGTTTCTGTGTCTGGGATCTCTGCATTCACTCACACAAGTTGTCCTTAGTTTACCCACTGAACCACATCAAGTAGCAGCAGCCCCACAAGACAGGTCTACTTTGCATGCTAAGAAATTTGTGAATAATTGATATAACCGCACGCACAAATGTATTTCCTTTCTGAAAGCACAAATTGACATATAGAACAGTAAAAACTGTCAAACACACTGGAAGTTGTGTGCTTGATGCTCAGTGATTTTTTTCTGCCTTACCTGTATCTACTTCACTGCCTAAATATGCACTGCATAATTACACTCCAGTGGAAAGTGGAGTCAGAGTGTAATGTGTGTGCTGTAGGCACTAGTACATCCTCAAAATAAATTCAGTTTCCCAAACTCTAAATTATCTTGAATTTGTTTATAAAACTGTGCAACACCTACACAAAAAAGAACTGGCCATGTTCAAATTGAAAAACGGAAAAATGTGACCATTCAAATCTGTGAAAAGAATGTGTTGCGGCATCATGAACTAAAACAACATATGCAGAAGAACAGTATAGACGTTGTCGTTCTACACATTCTGATAGCAAATGATGTAGTTACAGAAAGTTCACTTGATCAACCTGTTCCATTCTGTTCAGTTCCATAAATGGCTGCCTATAAAACATGCTTCACTTATGTCCAGTGACACAGTGATGGTATTAAAGCCGGTTGGCATACTATACACTTCTTTATTCTTCTGTACTAGAACACCCAACAGATTACTACAAACGACACTATTGAAAGGCTGTCACAGAGAGACTTGCTTACACAACAACAACAAAATGAATACACACATTCAGTAGACTTGAGTAGTGCAAAATAAAAGAGATCTGTACCACTATCTGTACCACAAAAGCAACAGCACATCAACATGTCAGCATCCAACTCGCCTGCTGGTTCTCTCAGCTAACACATTGAGTAGTAGTCCTACAAGCAGAGGCAAACTACATCTTCCACGCCAATATTAACAGTACACTCACCTCATGTTCCCATCCATATCTCTTGCAGCTGGGAGGCAGCAAAGGTATTTGTTCATCAAATGGTGTGTGGGTGTGTGTGAGTGTGTCTATGAGAGAGAGAGAGAGAGAGAGAGAGAGAGAGAGAGAGAGAGAGAGAGAGAGAGAGAGAGAGAGAGAGAGAGAGAGAGAGAGAGAGAGAGAGAGAGAGATGATGTGTTTGTGTGTCAATAAAACTTGTTGTTCAGACAGTCATTGGATATCAGGGATAGGAACCGATGGAGAAAATGAACGGACAGAAAAAACAGGGAGAGCGGTCCTCTGCTTCTCCGCAGCGATCAGTTCCCATACCCATGCTTACGTCACACACTCATCCTTTCTCTACCTCCCTCCTCTGTCCTCCCCCTTTTCCCTTGGAAGCTGATGTCCTGAGGTTTAGCTCTTCCCCGCTCGCTCACTCCATTTCTCATTACTCGCACTCTCTCTCTCTCTCCAGCCCTCATTACTTGCACTCTGTCTCTCTCTCTCTTTCTCTCTACTTGCTCTTGTTGCCGTGGCAAACGGTGTGACCGACATTAGCATTCAGCACGCCAGGCGGTAACCGCGGTGACCTGTGGGAATATCGCTCTACAAGACTGATGGGATGTGACTAAACAGGGCGGGGAAGAGTTCCATTCAAACAGGAAGTCTGATCAGACAATTAGCCTTATTCAACAACCCTATTTAATGTTTATTTAATAGTGGTTGAGAAAGGACAGATGAAAAAATCACATTAAATTCATTGTAAATATATGATGTGAATTGAAGTCATCTCTGTAAAACACAAGTTGGAATGGTTTATTTGATTTCAAAATAATGCTATTCTACCTACCTGCTTTGTTCCAGTCCTATAAAATATGTATTATATCACATAGAACACAATGGCCAGGACCAGCATGCTTATTGGATCACCAAATTCATTTAACAGCCTGGGTTTAAATGATGGCAGTCATCGCTGACACCGTTCTCATATACCTACATCTACAAGGCGACTGAAATGCAGAACAAACAGGGAACAGTGACCAAAAGTAGGGTTGGAAGTGATTGACTAGTGTGCCAATACTGTTAGTGTTTTCCCCTGCAGGCAGTCTCTAAACATATTTCTAGTCACAGCAGACCCAGTTGAAGTATTGACATTTCCCTCACATGTGACTGTGGGGGTTGAGAGACGGTGCATCAGATTTACAAAGAGGGATTGTCAGAACACTATCTTCCCCCACCAGGGCCCTTTATCTATCTACAAAACACAGCATGAACCTTTAATAGGATACCAATCCATGCTTCAATACTAAATATGGATTTGTTATATAATACATTCAATCAGATTCACAATTTGGATAAAATGCGTGAATTAAGAAAAACTATCCATGTGCCATGTCATACCCCACAATTGCTCTTTAATGCACCTATGTGTGCATAAGTATTATTGTACAGTATTATATATTTTGGAAAAACCATTGATCTGTCAGGTTTGAACAAGGATTGAATGACATCTCAGATCTGATTGCAAATATACAGCCCTACCTCCTTTTGTCAATATGTAGAACTAGCCACACTTTTGGCTGAAGTGCCTTATGCACAGATGGATAAATCGAATGAAAACAATCCGTTTCCATGGTTACGAGAAATCACGAATGCACAGATTCGCCAGTACGTCATTCGAATATTTTTACCCGAGGCTCAGAACGGTATCTGCTGTATACAGTACTTTAGCCTTTAGTGTAAAAAAAAACTCTGTGTGCTAACTCTGTGTATCATTGTGGGGCCATTATGTAAGGCCCATCAACGCGACATAACGGCGTCCCTGGTGCCTGGAGATGTGTCTGTGAAGCTGCCTATTAGACAGCTGGGCCTCTCACTTTCTATACATCCCTAGAGAAGGCACGGGAGCATGATGTCATGGACAGTTTCACCACAGCCTTCCACTGACAGCATTCCACTACTCCTGGTGTTATCTAGCTTTTCCACAGCAAACACCTCCACACTCCACAGGATTCATCTACTGGCTTCTACAGCATCTATGATTCCATTTGCTGCATTTGTTTGCCAATGTGTTGGTGTATTTGTATTATGGATCCACACTGAGCATCCATTAGCTGTACAGTCATTCATTAACGACGTCTTCACATCCAAAAGTAATGATTTTAGACCTTATGTCCACAATGTGAATAATGGATTGTGTGAGTGTGTACGTGTGCGTGTGTGTGTGATGGCAGAGGAACAACTGCGTTGATCTGCATGTTAATAGTTGGTACAGATCACAAGGCTATTTCCATAAAGTGAGTCACTGCAACAGTTTGTAGCAGAATTATTTTTGCTCTCCCCATCTGCCGGCTTGAAGAGAAATGGAAAATGAGCCATATCTGTAAGGTATATGTATATAACTGTATATATAACAGCAGTCACAGCAGTGAAAGACTGACATTGAGGCTATTTAAAACAGAGTAAAATATATTTAACATTTTCGATTGCAATGCTGTGTTTGAAAGGACTGACAAAGTGACTTATCCTAGGTCCAGCGAGCAGCATCCTCCACTAACACGAGTGCTTTGATGATATCAAAGTGGCATAGCATTAGCTTTCCCCAGAGCGACTGTGAGGACAGTGAGAAAGAGAAGGTTGGGGAGAGAGAATTATATCTTGTTTTACACTGCACAGTAACTTACTTAATCATTCAGATCTGGAATGTTATTTCCCAAAACAGGTTTAAGACTAGAATAGACAGGTGATGATTAAGTACTGTATACGCTAAGGCTGTTTCGAGACAAATATATCATCTGGATATGTTCTTAAAGAAAAACTATATATGGACAGAGAGAAGTAAAGGCGAAAAAAGTAAGACAAGACAGAGAAAGGAGACAGAAAAAGAGAGACAGAGAGAGACACACAGACAGAAAACAGAGACAGAGAGACAGAGACAGAGAGATCTGTTCTGTCTGTTAATTATTTAGTGTATTCATAGTACAAAAACAACTAAACCACAGCTTCAGAAAACCAAGTGGCATTAGGACAGGCTTCCTGTGTTCAGTCCATTTTCACAACAAGGTATTATTTATTTGAATAGAAATTTCAAATTTTTGACAAACATAGTAGCAATTTTGTATATGTAGCTATGTCACAAACAGCAGTCTATCTAACAATAGTGCCACCTGGTGTTGACTTGAAGGAGTGAGATAATTAAGAGTAAAGACGTACAGAATGATTTCCATTTAATATTTCACATTGCTCTTACATTGTTGGTTTACAACAATTCATATATTCAAAAGTGGTGTTGTAAAATGACATCTTCTAGATTTGACAAATTATGGACTAATAACATTTGGTTGCATTTCTTTACATTTTATGAAAATAATATGAGCATATTCAAGAGTTTAAAGAGAAAGTGTTGCATGGATAAAGATAGACATTTCTAATATTATCCGTGACTATCAGGAGCAATGTTTGTAAATGGCAGAACTGATTGAATAGTGATAATCAATCAATAGCACCCATGTTAACAATGTTTAACAATCTGAACATTACCATAAACTATTCCTTGTCACATGTGTTCAGTTATGTAGTATAGGTGAACAAAATGTAATGTAATTTTGTTTATGATACAACATCATTGTCATGATAATAATTATAGTATTCACTGTATAAAAAATATTTGTCAGGGACATTAATGTATGCTGTGTAATAGACACTATAATCAATGTTTATGCACATACAAATGTATAATACCTAACGCATAAGAAACTGTATAATTGTTAGACATACAAGTACTTTGACGAGTAAAGCATAATCATGGTTAAACTATTTGATTGGTACAGGAAGGCCTAGGGACTGTGTGACTTTTCCTTAAGACTTAGTGTGACTTCTTCTTGACAGCAACTATCTGGATGAAGGTCTGCATGCCCCAGTACAGCAGAGAGAGGGAGACAAACGTCTGTACAATACAAAGAAGCAGTTTAGGATAATATTCCCTTCATTCCTAAAGGGGTCTGTAAAAACACAGTTTAAGTTTTTATAGCAAATTTTTCATAGCTATAAATGGAAACTTTCATTTGATCCAGTGGTGAAAAACATTGACACAAGTGATATTATTTCTAAAGTCTGTTTGTATGTGGATGTATTGAGATCCAGTATAAAAGTGCATTTACTGTATGTATGAAGCAAAAGTTAATGGGAAGACATTTTCTGGCAGAGTAGGCAAGGACTAGTAAAGGTTATGGAGTAGGCCAAAGTCATCTCCCAAAATCCTTATGAGCATTCGTAAGTCAAGAGGTCAGAACAGCAGGGGAACACAAGGTAAAAAACAGTTGTACTCTCTTGCCGCCCACCCCCAGCCCCCACCCCACTGTGTTCTGGCCCATAAACTGCATCCTACTTTGCAGACTGAGCCAAAACCAGGCCCCTGTCTATCACAGGCAAAGGCCTGATGGGAAAAAGTAGTGTTTCCTACTGGACGTTGCAGCTGTTTTCCTCTGAGAGAGAGAAAAGGCATGGGGGAGAGGGGGAGAGAGGGTAACAGGAACTGGAACGGCCCCCTGTCCCTTTTCTTCTACTCACTACCTGTCATGGCAAACAGGTTCCCTACTGGGAGAAAGGGATTTGAGAGAGGGATAGAGTGGGAAGGGAGGGTTCCAAAAAAATAAAAGAAAGCGACCTGACCCAGAAAGTCCAAAGTCTGGGGCACATGTTACTATGCGGAAGTCTATTACACTGACCATGAAGTTGCTATGTTAGTGCCCACTGAGGAGATGTATAAGGATAGATAATAAGGCATACTCCTAGAAGAACCTCACATATCATATCTCCAAACAAAAGCCTGACAACATGTATATCAAACCAACATGTTTTGGAAGGTCATATATATCGGTTCGGCTCTCATCTCTCCAGCCACACTGTGCAGTTTAATGGGTTAGGGTGGAAATGCATGTGGGACAGATTACATGTTGAAGTGGTGGGGTTTGCAAATAAGCACTACAAGCATAGAACATTGACTCCCAAAGTATAAATCTCAACAGATCAGCTCACACTCACTTTGTTTTGTTTTGCGAGTTGGTACAATACCTGGTTAAAGTACTAATAAGAGAGAGTACAACCGTGCAGGGCATTAAAGTTCAAATGTTTTGTAGCTGATCCTCTTGTTTAAGGTCGTTGTTTTTTTTCCCCTCGTTTCATTTTAACATTTAAAAGTAAGGAAACATATACACACACTCATTTATTATGAACATGCTGTGTTTAACAAAGTGTTCCTATCAAACATAAAACGATAAGTGTTAATCAAAGGCTTTCTATGCCTATGAAAGCCTTCATGTTTTGAATATAAGATTTAACTGGGTGGCTATGCCTTCAATACACTGACACAGACAATAAATAAAATGGATATGTTGAATGCACAAAAAAATATGAGCATCTTTTGTCATCTCCTGTTTGGTTTCTACCCTCAGTGCAGTAGGGAGTTAACTGGCAGGGCCTGAGGTCTCCAAAGCAGCTGCACTCATGATTGAAATCAAAACAAGGCACAATGGCTGTGCCAGAAGTGTGATATATGGATCGGAGTGGGATGTTTCCAGAGAGTCTTGTTCATATGGCTGCTCATAGTACACATTAGGTAAGACATTGTCTGGGGAGCAGGTGAGACAACACACACATCTGCATTCATGGTTTTAGACACATCCACACACACACACATTTGCGCACCAGTGCACATGCTCACACACACACACGCACAAACACCTGTTGTTTTTTTCCTGTCTCTTCATTATTTTTAGGTCTTTGAGCCTACTAATCGTATATGTGGCACAGTGTAGGTTAATGTCTCACCAGAGAGCACAGTCTGAGCAATGAGAAATATTCACAATACCCTCCCACGCAGACATACACCACACACACCAGACACACAAGCGCAATTTTACTCTAGTGTAAGCTCAAAGCATTTAGCCCCTACATGTCTTTCTTCTGCATCTACAGTTTCAGCATCTTTCAGCATAATGTTGTTTTTCCCCCATTATTTGTATTTGTATTTCAGTCACTTAAAAATGAAACGGACCTGTCTGAATTCCAAAAGGTCATCGCCTTGGCATCGCCAGGCTTCACCACAGAAGTCTACTGCACACCTCAGTAATACCCATAATGATTTTGGTGGCGACTGACTGGAGGGAAGAAGAAAGTTGGTGGAAAGCTGGCAGACTGGATGGTGGGCCTTGTTCCAAAAACCCAGGATAGAAAAGAGCAGGGAGGGGCGCACTTCAACCCTGAAAATTCTAGTTCTTTGATGGTGCAATCAAGGGGGAAACCAGGGCTACAGAAGCCTGCGTCTCTGCGGACGCTCTGTAAATCAGTTCAATGGGATTTCCCAGAGAAGGGGCAAAGATGGATGGGTCTTAAGGGGCTTGTAGGAGAGCTATCATTCCCCCTCCCTCCCTTCTGGCCTCTTTTTCTCCACCCATATCTCTGCTCCTCTTGTTGCCTAAGCAACTCGGAGGAATTGGATGATGTTAATGTTAGATGCTGAACCAGTCAGCTGTGTTTGGAACACAGTAGTCTACACAGTATGTTGAATATAGAGAGTGCACAAGGTAAAGCTGACCCTGTAAAAGCGCAGCCCAGGACCAACCTCTTAGATTCCCTCTCTCCAGCCTAATGAATCAGAAGCCCGATAATAACCAAAGCCAATGCTTTTATTGTACTTATACATCCACCTCATCCCCACACTCCTTCTAATGAGAGTGCAAGGTCCATTGTGAAAACGACATGCATGACGGGAGATTCCGCAGTGTGTGTGTGTATAGTGTGTGTGTGTGTGTGTATAGTGTGTGTGTGTTCAGTATGTGTGTGCGCAGGCGCATATGAAGTACATGAAGATAGAGAAATCCCGTTCCATTATTATGTGTGATGTGTTTTGTGACTGTGAATAATTCTTTGATGTTAACATGTGTTGTGTTTACTAATGTTCTGCATTCATGAATATATAAATGATAAAAGCATTATTGGGCAACACTTTATATAAAGGTTACGTTACCTACTGTACCATGTAAGTATATTTCAAAACCTATAGTCAAAGCGTTGTAGGAACATAGGAAATTGCAATGTAATTAAATTGTTTTAAGTGTTAGTGGCATAGGTTATTACTAAAGTGTAAGAAGACATGGTATTGGGGGAGGGGTCTATGGGGTAAGTGGATGCTGTAAAAGGGCATTATTTTGGATATGGACATCAAAATTTCAGAGCAGAATTTAAATCAACAGATAACTATAAAAATCATAAAATGACTCAAAGAAACTCAACTAAATACTGGTTCTAGGAGTTAATACATAATTTATACTGTAAAAGACACCAGACACCCTGAAAATAACTGTTCTCCAAAAGGATTTTCATGGCTTTTTGGCATGTGTCTTGGCTCTTGAGTGACATGATCCCCAGCACACAGACTGATACTATTTCACAATGTGTGCAAAGAGCTATTCCACTGTTTACTTGACTATCTTTACCCAACACTCCTCCCCTTCAAACCCCACTATTTCACCCAGAGGGATTTCCTTTCCATCACTGATGACGATGTCATTCCTCAGGAGTTTCCATAGCCCCAAATTATCTTTTAACTTCATGGTGTTGCTGGGAGTGAATCTCTTGCACCTGAAAACATGCTTGTACAAACTACAATCGCAGAAAATGTCTCCCTTTATCAGTTGTCTTATCTTTTCAGTCAGGGTCCAAGCTTTGACAATTGGTGGAACTGTAGGGATGTGGTTTACATAGTCTTTTTCTAAAGTGTCAGGTGTTGTGGTAGATAAGGATGCTTGGTGAGCTTTTGTGTCCGTGTGAACTATGAAAATATTGTTTTGACCTTTCTCTTTGACTATGGAATATTTTCCTTTCCTGTAAGGCTTGGTGAAATATGAATGTGTTCTTTGGTACTGGAAACACTAAATGAGATGATATGTACATTTTCTATTTTTTTAAGGAATAAAGAAAATAAAACAGGATTTTCAATGATGGATACAATCCTTCTATCAATTATGGAATTACACTTAATGTAAGACAATGATGCATCTTTGGTAGAGAGTATGAATTAGTCTTACAATACTAATCCTTTAGGAATTTTGTAAATCGTTTTGGGAAAAATTTCCTCAAGTATCAGTGTATCTGAAATGCCCTTCAGAGATGCTACTTCTTCTTGGACTGGTATATTTTTATTAGTTCTCCTCCTAAATTACTATGAAGTTTCAGGGCGTAGCCAATTCAAAGTAGACTGATGTAATTACTGTGGGACATGCAGAGTCAGTCCCACAGTGTTAGTTCTACAGCACGTTCCGTTATACCTTCAAGCAGAGCCTGTCTGTTGAAATAACCATTTGTTAAATAATTTCAGGCATGTCCCACTTACCATTACTCCCCGGCTTAACAACATACATACACATGCACTAGCATCCATACACACAAGCACTCTGTCAGACACACAAACACACAAACATTCAATAACACGGTCAATACACTGTTAAGACACATTCAGATACACATCTACCCCCTCTCACACACACACACACACTTTCTCTCACACACATACACAAACACACCATCTAAAACAGCATGGGCTCCATGTGTGCCACACAGATGTAGGGTGTGGGTGGGTAAGTGTGGCAGGCAAGGTACTATAGTCCCAGTTTACAGGTCAAGACTGCAGCTTTACAAGCGAAATCTCCAGAGCCACTATAAATACCACTGTGAGCTTTAAGGGTGCCATATATCACACCAGTGGGCTTTAAGTGCCACAGCCTAGCTTACTTTTTTACTTTTTGTAGTTCTTTTTTATGTTGAGTTGAATGTGCCTGAATACAATGAAATGAGACTTTCCCCCCTCTTGCTCTGAGTCACTGTTAATTGATTGGTCGACTTCAAAACACGTTCCCCTTCAACAAAGAGTTGGCCATTCACCTTGAGTATCAGAGCTCTATATCATTACTGTACCATGACTTTTACTGCTTATGCCGTAGAAATGGGCAAAAGAGCTTGTCAGGAACAGTTTGGTCAAAGCAGACGTGGTTTTCAAAGAGTACCACCAGCATTGGTGACATTTATTCTTCTCACAAAAAAGGAACTTAATGATACACTGATAACAACAGCATGTACTATATTACTTAACATGTGCATTGTACAGAGGTATCACTGCAGAATACACGTAGAGCTAACTCTATGTCTGTCATTCAGAGATCAGGAATAGTCTCATCATAACAGGGAGAAAAACTTCCAAAGCTCTTTTTAACACCTGTGTGAACAGATGTGGAAAAAGACAATGAAAGGAGGGATTCAGAGATCACGTGCAAATCTCGTCAGCCAAACCTAGTTAGCGGCCAAACAGACTAATGGCTTCCAGAAGGGTTGCTTAACACAAACTGGTCGGGATGGAAGGGATAGGGGGAGGAGGAAAGGGAGGGAGGTAAAAAGAGTGGGAGGGATAAGGGCACATATTAAGAGGTCAGTTGCGATCTGCAAGTGCCAGAAACACACAGCAATTTCCTGGTCAATTGGACTGTGCATCTGGAGTCGTACATCACCCATGACTGTGTTTCAGGAGGTAGTGCAAGTTCCTACTGTACACACTGCACATGCAACAGAAACACGCACATGCGAACATACAGAAGCACATCTGAAAGAGAAATCAACTAAATATGAATATACATTCTCTAATACATACACGTTTACTCACATACTGTACAGTTTATGGCTATTGTCACACCTGGACAAAAGCCATTTTCATCCATGCATGCTAGCCTAGCTACAGGCAAGCCCAGGGCACAGGGTATATAACTAGGCCTAATGGCCCCTAAAGACTGGCTGTCAATCTCTCTCTCTCTCTCTCTCTCTCTCTCTCTCTCTCTCTCTCTCTCTCTCTCTCTCTCTCTCTCTCTCTCTCTGGCTAAAACCCCTATTTTGGGACACTTTTTGTGATTAGTGGATTATCACTGTCATTTCAACTGTGTCCTTATTGATTAGTAGAGGAAGTCAAATTACACAAATTGCAATGCCCAGAATTATGCTTTTCAGAATGAAAAGGTGAGGCTTGGTCAAGGCCTTATGTGGCTCAGGAATAAATCACAGTCAATCGATGTGCCTGACTCTCCCGCTTTCTGCTGGCTCTTGCAGTTGAGTCAGGGCAAAGGGAACAGTGAAAGGAATATATGTCCTGCCTTCAATACAGCAACACCCACAAAGAAATCAGCATGATGGAACTAACCCTCTCCGATTTTTGATAGCACCAGGATGTATATACTGTAAACAGTTTACCCAATGTTTACAGCAGAGAATACTGTTTGCCTAGGGATACAAAGAGTATGGGGTACCAAGACTACATTGTATTTTTTAAGAAAAGAATATCTACAGCATTACAGTTATTGTGTTATGTCAAATGTATCCGATTTCTATAATTATGTTAAAAGAAAGTGTTTTTCTACTCAACAGCCTCCATTTTAAAACCATGTGAGGCAGTCATCCACAATCATAATGTATATAGCTTTAGTGTACAACTGACTTTTTTCATCACACTTTACTTTTAAAATACAAAAACAAACTATGAAGCTCGTTCCCAGTGGTGAACCCCAGGTGTACCCCAAGTGAAAACAGAAATGGGAAAGTGTTTGTTTTCATTTCCAACTCAGTTATAAAAGTAGGCAGAGTTCTCTAACTACATCATCTAAATGGATATGTTGTTAAGGTAGTGTGCTTGTTTTTAGTGCTATTCCTTAGCATCCCTTTTTGTCAGTATTGTTCGTGCCTGTATTTAAGTTGTGTATACTGTCAATCATTTGGCAAAAACGATAACAGGGCATCTAAGGGCAGCCAAACTAAACAAAAAAGAGGTAACCAATCCAAAATAATCATGAATATATTAAGTACTGTAGGTTTTAATGTATTATTGTAAAGTATAATCTGTACTTGTATGTATGTTATATACATCTATAGGATGTGTGTCTGGGGTAATATCACTTACCTTTATGGGCACTGCCAGTGAGGGCAGAGGTGGTGCCAACATGTCATGTGTCATCATCGTCACCATCAGGGCACAGCGTAGTGTCTCAAGCATGGCCGCTGTCGTCCTGCACATAAAGAGGAAAGAACAGTACGTAACAAATATGAACCCTGACACGGGTCGTTGGTGGGGGTCAAGTGCATTCATAACACATTTCAAAGTAATTCACATGTTACAGGCACGTATGTGAACAGTACTCATGTTAAAGCCCTACCGTAACCAAGAATTAAGGGTTGTAACATGACTTGATAAAATGCACTGTCCGGGATCACTTGAAATGGATCAATCCTCAAGAATGTGAATTATTTTCCAATTTACTGAGCTGATTGACCCTCTCAAGTAAAATTTTACTGTACTATACCTCTGGTCAATGATGAAGCCAATGGAAGTGAGAGTCAGCACAATATAGCCAGTCATCAGCAGAACTGTAAGCTGGGACAGCATCTATGGGTGGAGACAGTACATCAAGTCATGAGTAGTGCAAACATTTCAGTCCATGTTGGGCCTTCCTCAGTGTAAGACATAAGTGCACTTATGTGAAGTGAACACATGGGTTTAAACACTGAAATGTGATTTACTGTCCAGTCAAATCCCTCACTTTGTTATTGTCCATGTAAGTACTGATTGCTGCATCCTGAAGGCTATTTGGGTTGGGAAATGGTTGACTTGATAATTAATGTGTTTGCATGGCCTCTAAGACCACAAGCTTCTGCTGTTGCTGCTGTTTGTGCGTTGACTGAAGGAGGCAACCCTCCACCAGGACTATGGTGAGGGGGACCACAAATAATAGAACACGATAGAGGTGGAAATTGCTAAAAGACCGGCCAGACAGCACATTTTGGCTAACCAAAACTATTCCTGGGGAAAATTGTTTTCATAAGATAACTGTTGTGGAGAAAATACTGCTTTGATGAAGAAAAAATTTCACTTTTGGCACTGAGAATGGAAAAGAATAGACAAACGTTGTCATGATGCTAGGTCGAGACCCACTCTGTGTTCAATAAGTGTAAGAGATAACATGACGATAGACCACAACAAAATTAACTAGAATACACTGAAGAAAAGTATCCACATTGTGGTTTGACCGTAACAATTGAAGATGACAAAAACAATTATACTCAAAAATTATATTTCACTCTTGGATAAAAGCCTAAAACTTATTTACCAACTTAGTTGCAAACACATTGTGGTAAACCCACAGAACCAATAGGAACTGCATGCAGACATAGACCTGGCGGGGAATTGGCCAACTTGGATCATGTGGCATCTCTTCTCCTGTCACCTGGAAATATAAATTAACATTTTAAATACTATTAACACATAAATAGTAATTGTGGGAGAGCACTGGGCAGGTGTTCAAAGTGGTACAGTTTGCACTGTACAATCTATGTCTGTTTCCGTGTGCATTCATGTCAGATAATTCATCACTGCTTTAGTTACCCACAGTCTACAACAGGAGTTCTTTCATGATATTGTGGCCATCTCCCAGTGCCTTCCACAAGTTTAGAATCACCATGTACAGTTTTAGAGACACATTTAATTGTAAAGGCTGTAGGTTTTTGATTAAAGTGAGAAGCATGAAGGGTCAGAATACTATGTGTTATTTCAAAGCTAACCACTGGGGCACAAATTGGGACCATTAGTTTTATAAACACGCATGAACACAATGCATGCATGTATGCACACACACACACACACACACACAACACTTTTGATCTCACACATTTAATGAACGAAAATAAGTATTGTGTTCCCTCTACAAAGGCTTTATGTGGTGTGGTGTGTCCTTGTAAATCTTGTGTAAAATGTCACATTTCCATGGGAGAATTCTGAGTCATTTGGAAAAACCTTTGTGTCAAATGTTAGGTAGTTCGGTATGTGGGTGTCAGATTTAAATAACATGCCCTGTGTGGGAAGTCAGACACAACAACCTCAACATGTGGTTTATAACACTCTATTCTTGAAACACTGTACTTCTCTCTCACCGTGGGCACCTCTGCATGATGCCCCAATCTTGGTTCACCGGGTTTCCAACTTGGTCCTTTGAATATGACGGACAATTTATTTGCAACTTTAGTGTTTTTCTTAAATCTTTTCCACACATATCTATAATAGTGTAGCTAAAAAAGGGAAAATAAAGAAATTCCGTTAGTAAATTACATTTTCATTTAGTCATTTAGCAGACGCTCTTATCCAGAGCGACTTACAGTAAATACAGGGACATTCCCCTGAGGCAAGTAGGGTGAAATGCCTTGCCCAAGGACACAATGTCATTTTTGCACGGCCGGGAATCAAACCGACAATCTTCTGATTACTAGCCTGATTACTAACCCGATTCCCTAACCGCTCAGCCACCTGACTCCACTGAAATGAATGTGCCAAAAGTACATCAACACCCTTGAATTACTCTATATTGTTAGGTACCAATATCGATCTTCTTTGAAGCCTCAATTCACCCTGTTCCTTGTCATTTGAAGTACATTGGCCCTGTTGCACGCTACCATTGGTGGTTGCAGAGAAAATAATCAAACTCAACTCCTAGCATTTATTTTGACTGGCCTCTTTCACCTCTGCTGGAAAGTTTGTTTAAAAGTGGAGTAATATTGTTATGGTTACAGCATAGCTGCACCATCAGCAGGGAAACCTGAGTCTGTTCCTCATCTCTAGCCGTAATGGGAGGTGTTCAAAGTCAGTCTGAGATGCTCGGATGGAGTGTAATGGACAGACTCATTGTCTGACCCCACTCATTTAATATTGAGAATGACCAATCCAACCAAGCTGTCAAATGTTTAGCTAGTACAAGTAATGTAAGTGCACCCAACAAATAAAACATTACCCATCTTGTCAGAATTTAAGGAATACTACATACAGTACTAAAAGTGATTTAACAGCACTAACAATTTCAATACATAATAATGCATTGTATAATTCCATAAATTTGGTTTTCCAAGACAATTCTTGTAATAGTAGTACTTCTTGTGAGACTGACCTGAACAGTGAGAATTTCAAACGTGTTTATTGGATGAACAAGACCATAGATGACTTTATCAGTTTCTGGAGCAAAGGTTCCTGGGTGAGTGAGATGATGAATCTTATTAGTTGCATCTTGATAATCATCATCGTTCCTGAAACTAAGAGGCATGATGTGCAATTGACAAACTGAAGGTGTGCACTTACCAAATAAACGATCCCATATGATCAGAGCTCCTCCATAGTTCTTGTCTATGCAATAAAGATTCCTCCCTGCAAATAAATACACAGTTCTTCTGATATACTGTACATCTTTCTGAATAAAAATGGAAAACAAATATTATAATTAAAAGTCTTTCCATGATGAACTCTGTGGTGACTGGGTGTGTTCAGAATCCATTCCAGAGGCCCGAGATCTTTTATCACCTGAAGATCACAAAGAACAATCATTTAAAGTGTTACTTAAAAAAATAGGAAATGACAATGCTTCCAATATGCAGTTTATATGTTTGTTTGTAAATCAAAAGTTATGCCTTAACTTTACTGACCTTTACTGAAAAGAAACAATGGAAAGAGTGGCAGACAAATTCCAAGATGGAGAAAACAATATTCATAAATTGAAAGCCAAACAAAAACTGAGATGGTCAAACTGAGAGGACTCATAACCATGAAGGTAGTTAACACTACAAAATGTTCTTTATGTACTTCTGGTTCCTGTAGACATACACCGTTTCAAGTTTTAACAATGAATGCACATGCAAACGTACTGCATATCAGTGTATCAGTGTAAATAGTTAGTGCATATACACTAAAGCTTTCAAAAGAAATGCCTCATATACTCATAATCAAACACATAAGATTCTTCAGTGGCATGCACACACACATGCACACACCATCATTACTGAGCCATACAGCACATATTTCAGAAGTATCAGGTTTCTCTTTGGGTGTAACTTCTACAGAGAAACTTTATGTTTGGGTCTAAAAGTGATTGTACAGTCTAGGAAATGTGCACAACTGGACAGAGTCTCTCAATGATTCATTATTTCCACGTAATGAGTGGTCTGGCAAGAGCCAGTTTTATCTTGAATGAAAACGGTCTCTCTATTCCACTCATATTCTAACACAGGGTCGGTGAAGACTAGCGTGCCAATATATTACACAACATCAAAAGAGTCTATAAAGGAGGCCTAAACTATATCCCACAGAAAATTGTGAATGTTACGACTAATAACGTACTAAAAGATGGAAGCGATTTCAAATCCATTCATTCCCCCCTAATGATTGGGAATTGAAAGATACTCCCAGTTGCTTTAAAAGGAGGTCATGCTTCTGTTTGGAATATGTAATAAAATATAATTATTTTTATTAAACACAGCTTTGACTTGAGTCTGGGACCAATACGAGTTCCTGTAGCAGTCAATATAAAATAAAGACCATAGAGTAGTAAGATAACATAATTTTATCTACAAATAGCTTTAGTATCTTTCCATCATTAGCAAAACATAAAATCAATAGTTTCTTCATTCATTACCAGATTATCTGTGCCAGTACCATGTCATTAATTAAACCAAAGGTCTAGCCATTGAGTAGGAACTGTAACTTAGTGGCCAGTAGTGGTGGTATTTACCTCAGTATGGATCCAGAACTGGTAGAGCAGATTAAACTGGATGTGAACGGCAAAGACAGAGGGAGGCAACACTAGAGCCATGGGCAGATAGAACACCTAGGATACACATTTTGAAAAAATGAATTAGAATAAAATATAATAGAGTACAAAACGGTTTCTATTGTTTTGATGGCCAGGTCATGGGAACCCATACCCATGATGAGAACTGTTGGGTGAGAGACTGTCTGAGAGCGGTAGTGAGGTTGTAGTATTCTGAACTGTGGTGAACCTGGTGAGCTGCCCACAAGATGTTTAGCTCTGCAGAAACACACACATACAGGAAAAATGATAAAGAGATACTGATATCAACACAGGTCAATAATCTACAAGAGTTTCATAACAAATCACATGGATCCCAGAACAAGTTTGCAAGGACAAACGGTTAACATACAGGACCTTTAACAAGGGTTGCAGCATCGGTTTTCAACTTTCACACACACACTGTACTGCTCAACTAACGTGACTCAGCATACAGTAAACTGATTATTCCTTTACAGTGTTGTGATACTTGCTACATTAATATCTGTTTTACACTTCATTTTAACATCCAAAGAAACATGCTTGTTAAGTTAGACTGAATTTGAAGTTTTATTTGGACAACCCATGTATCTGTGCATTTTGGTTTCACCTTCTGTACAAGAGTGCTTTAACCTTCAAATACAGCGGTAAGACATAGATCTTTATGAGATCTTTCTATAATTACATAGGCATTCTATTAAGAAAACAGATAAAGGTCTTCAATATCGTTTTGTGGAGGGTATTTAAGTGATGTAGTAATATTAAAGTAGAGGTTACAAATCATGGGAGTGTTCCTCTTATACACAACAATAATAGACAATTACTGATCAGTCAACATGATGAACACAAACTCGTAAAGCTAACTCTGTTTCATTTGGATAGATATTTCAAAAGACACATCTTGGTACAGATACGTCTCTTTCAATGTTTTATAAACTTGTGAATTCTATTGAAACCATGAATCATAAAACCCAAAGGGTCAAGCTACAGCAGCTGAACAAACATGGTCTGGAGAAAGTGTGTGTGAAAAGGTGCAGAGCATATTTCTGTAAGGACAATGGGACAATATCCTTTCTTACACTTCGCTACAACATGTACTGCAAAGCTTGCTGCCAACCCATCAGAATTCACAGGCTTCATTAAAGAGGATTTAATAAAGCAGAGGAGACCAGGGAAACTCCTTCTTACCCGAGAGACCTATATCACCAATGTTTCTCATTTCAACAAGATATTTTTCAAAGTATACAGTATATTTTATATTGAACTACAGTATATTTAAAGATTATTCAAATAAATGTGCTTCACAGAGAATTAAAGTGAACTTTTTTAAGAGAGAGAAATGATGTGAGAGAGAGAAAAATAAAACAAGACCAAAAGATCTATTTTTAAACATCGTCCCCTCAAGAGAACCACAGAGGTAGTAAGAACTGTCCCATTGTGAAGCACATAAAGAGAAGTAAATTCCATGACTTGATTTCGCCACCCAGCCCAAGTTTTTTCATCTGGGTTGGTAGGGGGAAGTGTTTGTGTGTGGGGGGGACCACGCTGAGGCTGGCTAAGATTGATGCAGGGTGTCAATGCTAGGAAGTACGAACTGCTAGGCTTCACTGAAAGCTCATGTCCTCATCCTGGGCCTCGGCGGGACACCACATAGTTTGGCAGGGTCTATTCAGGAGGGAACCCCTTTAATGATGAGAACCATTGCCACATAGCTCCTTTTCCCAGCCAGAGCAAAAATGCTGAGGACTGCACTTCCACTGATCTCTAGAGGGCCTTTTTGCTTTTAAGATTCTCAGGAATATGCTGGTTGAATGCCTTCTAATATGAAAAATGTAGACAGCAAGGACATTTTTCTGTATCTTTTGAATGTTTTGTTTTCCATGTAAGGGCACAGATTGGTCACATACTAATGACAATGTTCTTGTTATATGAAATACAGTAGTGCAATGTTGTTACATATTTAGTATTATCTACACATACTGATAACCCTCAACCAGAGAGCAGACTTTGTATCAGACAACGGTCACTAATACTCTCCAACGTCTTTTAAATCAATATGTTTGACTATTTCACAGCTGTAATAGTGGGCTCAAATCAGATAAATAGCACTGTCCATTTTCCTGCCAATCATATCATTAGTGGGCTGTAAAAAGTTTCCTCTGTTTGGATTGGATATCGTTGCATGAGTTGCCAACATAAACATCACTGCAATGACTCTAGGGAAGCAGGCTAACTCCCAAGTGTCTCTGCAACATTTGATTCAGTCCACACACACTAATCACCAAACACTGCAACAGGCTCACACAGTTATTAGTTACTTAATATCTATTCTATTCCATCACTTATAAATAGCATCAAAGATTTGCTGAGGCAATGTGTGCCCACACAAGTCCAAATAACAGAGAAAGGTATGTATTGGCCAACTGGAGCACATGAGGGCAGCAGACACCCAACTAGCAGGAGAGCTTTCATCAGTCATTCAACTCATCATAATTCTCCTCTAATTATCTTTTTTCCCTGCCTAACTCCTCTATACACACAAACACACCCCAGTACACTCTCACATGCACAAGCATTCACAAAAGAAAGACATGAGTACCAAACAGAACACGGATGCACATACACACACAGACAGTGATTGATCTGGAGTCATGACCTGCCGGCCATTGTTGATAATATTCCTCCATCCCTTAGGTGGCACCGTGGTCTCTTGTAGCGCGCCAAGCCGCCATATCCTGACCGATATGGATGTGGAGTCTTTTGTACACCCTTCACCCTGCGCCAGGCCAGGAACTTCCAGTCAGAGTCAAGATTTATGAAGCATGGCCAGGGGTTAACACCGGCCCTGCCATATGGCCAGCGGAGCTCCTCTTTAAACAATAACATCCAGATCAGCCGCACCTCCTCAGGGATGCATACACACACAGCCCTGCAGAGCAGAGGAACGTGGCTCCTTTTGAGTTGAGCTCATCTGTTTGTCTTAACAACTACCGCTGCCTGCAGAGCTGAGGATGTGCACTGCAGGGATGCCGATTGGATGTTGTGTATGCATAGACACAAGCAGGCAGAACTGCACATTTACAGAAATACACAAAACAGACAAAAAACACACTGACATGAAGGTACAAACCTGTACACACAAACTCACTCGCATACTGCACAACCAAATACACCCTTACATATGAATTCCTGGGTTTCTAGTAGGATTATGTAATGTCAGGTGACACATATGAAGGAGAATAAACAGAATCAACAAGACTGTCAACAACACAACTCCTCCAAACTCCCAGATTTCAACTGTGATAGCCCATATAGCCATTGGAATGGAGCCGTTTACAAAATCTAAAACATATTTGCAGAATAACATAATTCTCATTTAAATATAGGACTAAATAAAGTCATTCAGACATTTACACAACAGAATAATAGGTAATGGTCCTTTACCTTTAAGCTTATCTACAATATACCATCGGTCTCTGACAAAAACACTAAGTCATAGGCCATCAAGAGCCTCCACCGAACAGACTTACACATTTTGAGAATTAAATCTCTATATCTAGGGTCATACTGTACGAGCAGAACAAAGAAAGAGCAGGGGATGTATTCTCAACAAAGATGGCATCAGCTTAAAGAAGACAGCTTTTCCACTCAAAGTACTTTCCATTCAATTAGACAGTCTTTTCAAGTGGAGCACATGAGGGGAAACTATGAAAAGGCCATAAAACTGGTTAAAACTGGTAAAACAAAAGTCTATTTTACAGTGCAACTAATTAGGACTCATATTGCAGTGGAGGATGTCACATTCGCCCTTTCCCCAACTTTTTATTGTAATATCTTTGTTTTTAACTGTATTAAGTTTTATAGTTCATATGTTTTGACACAATGGTATTTCCCATGGTCCATTGATGTACAAATTGAGTATAAAATAACATTTTAGATGCAAGTAAGAGTGATTTTAGAATGACTACATGTAATCAGGTCATGTTAAAATGTTTTGTATTTATATACTAAGCCAATGTATTTAATCAGATATGATGTATCAGTTACAACATGTTGTTGACTAAGGCTGTCAACTGGACCCAAAACATTTATTGGAATGTTATATTCCCAAAAATAAGAGATTGGACTATAATCGAATCTATATTGCCAGTGCTATAGCCAAAAAAGTGGCATTGGTAACATTGAACTGAAAGTCTTTCCGTCAATCATTGACTGACAGTGACAAGATAATAACTGAGTTTTCTAACCTCAATTTCTTATTTAAATTGACATAATAACTACCAGTACTGCTAGTTTATATACCCTTAGTATAGATAGTCCACATATTTAAATTGTAGGTCCCTATATGTTTATTGTATGCATCTTCCTGCCAAAGCAAATTCCTTGTCTGTGCAAACTTTCATAGCGAATAAATCCCCCATTCTGATAATATTTAAGCAATTCATTTAAAAAAATGATCAAGTTCTTTTCTGGCCACACTACACTTGCAGCTATGCACATAGTGGAAGAAAACATCAAATATGGCCCTACAGCTGACTGTTAGTTGAAGCAATCACACTCCACCAAACAACTGTCATGTTATAAATAAATGTTGATCCTAACTGTTTTTTCTTAAAATGAGCTAGAGGTCATTTACTGTTTGACAGAGATGACCTCACTCTACCAGAGTGCAGAATGCGGTCTACGTCTAGCCTATCCTGTGGTCAGGGAGAGAGTTTCCTTTGGTAAGAAGGGGAAAAGCTTATATCCCTGCACAACCAGACAATTATCTGTTACCCAACAATGTTCCATAATAACAAGTCAAAGGCCAAAGACGGAAATTCAAATGGACATTTTTGAGACATAAAAATGTTACCACACTTAAAAATAAAACTCTTAACTGGATACTCTGTAGATACATGTATATTAGTATGTCTTACTTCTGCAATTAGTCAAAACAAAAAAACTATATAAAAGACAGATGCAGGCACTTCATTAGCAATCCTTTGTAGATTGTGTAGTTGACTTCTTTTGAAAACACACATTCCCATGACAATTTAGTAAATTAGGTGAAGAGACCTAATGGGTTTTGATATGTTTATAACCTAGTGCTAAATACATTATTTAAAGATCCAATAACCTTAAACCAGGTTTATGAACCACTAACCACAGAAAACCACGAAGGATAATAACATATTTTCCTTGTTTACATGTTTTATGCCATCCAAAGTACACTTGTTGAGCAAGTGTACTTTGGATGGCACGGGCACCTTGATACAGACAATCTGGCTTGTTTTCCACTTTCAAAAACACAGCTTCTGTTTACAAAGATTTGAATGCCAATACGGAAGAAAACACAGCTTTGAATCAGAAGAAGGCCATTGACACCATTAAACTCTCCACTGGTGGCAAGTCTGGGGAGGGGAGGGTAAAGTTACCACCCGTGTCTGCAGCAACTGGAGCAGGGTAGAGCAGTGACTGGTGGGTGCACAACAGAACTTTCCCAACACATAAGCATCTAATGCTATGGGACAGTGTGTAAAACAAGTCATCACAAACCTGTTGCTTATGTTAGCATAACTTTTGTTTTAGATGAAAAACACTGCATTGTGGGTTTCTGTATTCAGAAAAAACAGGTATGATGACAACGTCTCTAATTCTGTATGTGATGCATATGAAGTCAAACTAAGTGGAAAACAGTGGGTCATACCATGAGCAAAACGGTGTACCCAGTAGTAGCAAAAGTCCACTCCCAGGAAAGCCAGCCACCAGGTCCAGGATGAGTCCCAGGGCAACTCCAGAAGGTGGAAGTGGTTCCATATATACATGTAAGTGGTCAGCTCAATACTTCGCAGGAACAAACTGTAACACAATGCCATCTGTTAGGATTGTAATCAAAGACTACAGTATATCAACCGTATTTACATTTACATTTAGTCATTTAGCAGACGCTAAATGCGACTTACAGTATGTACAGAGACATTTCCCCGAGGCAGGTAGAGTGAAGTGCCTTGCCCAAGGACAGGTATTTAGATTGTAATCATACAAAATCAAAGACTACTGTGTTATTATCGTTCTGTATTATGCAGTTTTGTGGTTACTCACTGTGGAAGCCTGGAGATTATACCTGCAGACACAGAGGTGACTCCGTCACTAATGCTAGGCACAGGTAGGCCATTCTTCAGATAGCCCACCACCAGTTCCAGTAACATTAGGCCCACAAAGTAAGGGGTGGCCTGGAGAAAACATTAATCTATTAACTTCAATTAAATGACAACTAAACTAACAAGTAAGTGCAGGGTTCTTTGTTTTGAACTTAAATATTCTAAAAAGGCAAAAAACATTTGCAACCAGACGTTTGCATATTCTCAGAGGGCAACTATATACTTTTAGTAGGTTGGGGGTAGATTATGTTATGGTCATTGTTCCTGTATAAAAAGTGAACATCCCAAAAATCTATCAATAAACAACAAACTAATGACAAACTGAAAACATTTTCTGGCATACATCAAATTAGCTAAATGTTCTTTCCTTCTCAATCACTCAACACACTTGCATGCAGAGATTACTCTGACACATTAACAACAAAATCTCAAACATCCAGACATGACACACCCCTGTAAACACTGTATAAGTCTCTGGTCTGTAACAATAGTAAAAAAAAAGATTGTTTAATTGCAGTACTTAGGGACTGGATAAGGACTGCTGTGGTTTTCTTATTTATTCAACTATTAAAATGTGGCTCTTTCGGCTAACATTTTCTATGCTATAGTTACTTCTTTATCATACATCTGGCATGATAAAAAGGCAACATCAGTAGGTTAGTGTGAGTTTACAACTTCTGTTTGTTTTATTCAAGGTTCAATTTAATCAAGATACTATTCCCTTTTTTAACGTAAACCTCTGCCTTGTGTCTGGTTAGTCCCTACTGCTCACTCATAATGCAACTGGTGTCCAGATTTGGCACCGGGGGAGTCGTTGTTCACCCAGCAGTAGATGGTGAGGACACCGTTCAATTGTATTGTGATTCCAAAGTCAACAAAAATAATCACCTAGCATGAACCATTACTTACTGTAAGTCGTTCTGGATAAGAGCGCCTGCTAAATGACTAAATGTATACCAATCCTGGAAGGAATCGCAAAATCAATCAATTTAAAAAGGAAATTACAAACAATCTTTGCATATTTTGCTGAAGTAAACTGCTCGTTGACACAACATTAGCTAATTTAGCACATTAAGATACTTTTGTATTGGGATACATTTCAGCTGTGGGACGTTAGTTCAGACTTAATTTCTGCTGCAAGGTTCAGGCAAAATCATCTCAAGGACAAGGTAATGTGTGTGCCTGTGCTTTGACGTTTGTACCGCCATAATTTGTATTAATACCCATGGGGGATGTTCCAGAAATCAGGTTATGTGATATCCGGGTAAATTAACTCCACAGCTGACACCCAGCTGTGTATCAACATTGCCAATAGGTTGCTGCAACATTGTGAATCAGCTGGTGGGTTAACTTACCCGGTTACGTTGCATAACCTGCTTCCTGGAATAACCCCCTGGCATTGAGAAGCATATTAGTGGTCGTTGTTGCATCAGCTTTTTTTGAGAGAAATAGTGTTGAAGACGTTCCTAAATTAATACATTTCTTAGTAAAACTACAGTAGGCTACCTAGTGGCTACAGTGGTAATTGATGGCTGGTGTGGCTTGTGTGAGATGGCGACTTTTGGTTTGGGTTTGATCAGAGATGGTCTACTTAAAATGTTTGAGAAACGTGTCTGAACAAGACAAACATTTTACTATACATCTAAAACTAAGCTAGAGTGGGCTACCGAGCTTTGGCTCTGAAGTAAGAGTGGATCACAAATCCGTTTGATCGTATCTTTGTTGTTATTGCGCCGAGCATTGCAAGATCATTGAAACTTTTATAGTAACATACCTGTTGCACGTATTGAGGCACATCTTCTACGTGTCGAAATGATGATTCGTTTGGTGTGACCATGTAAAACATGGATCGAACACCTTTAGAAAGCCAGTCAGCGTGCAACATATTAGCCCAAGCGCCGTAGACCGACTAAAAGATATCGCTGCTGGCTCCAATGCTTTTTATACCTGCTTGTAGTTGACAACATCAACTTGAACGTACTTCAACCCCGTATATTTGTTGACATTGATTAGCTCAGGATAACGTACTGTAAGGATAGGTTTCACGGTTAAATGCAGAAAAAATGCATTATTGTCAGATTTGTATCCCAAAACGTTTTTGACAACTCTTTTAAGTAGTCTAATGAAATAAATGCACATTTAATTTGCATGAATACTGCATGGCCTCTTAGGGCTTCCGTCCGTTATTGATGAGAAAAAAAACATTTTGAAATCAGTTCAAGACATCTTTACGTCGTCTTTATGCTTGAAACAAAGCTTTGGAGTTGTGATGCTACAATCTACACTATGAAATAGTTAAAGATTGGACGTTGGAGAAAAAAAACATCCAGTGGCACTCAAATTAAAATGCACAAGCACAATGTGGTGAGATCAGCTAATAAAATAACAATTTTGTAACAGAATGATCCTTTGTAGGTTTTCTTGTGGAGTTTTGCTAGCAATCCTGAGCGTAAGGAAAAGGTGAATTTATCATGCAACCAAAAACCTGTTATGACAGAACAGCAAGCCTAATTTAGTCTTTACTTGAGGTATTTGTGAGGACATACGGAAGTTATGCAATCAAAATCAATGTCAACTTGACCTTAGTTCAAATTCACATGGTGTGGAAAGAAATACTTAATGTAATGATTTGCAAATGTCATTCAGAAAAAAGAAATGTTTATTACTGTGTAATTTGAACATTGTGGAAAATAAATTAGATTAGAGGACAGAAAAGTACTGGAAAATGTTATCAAAATCTATGTTCGTTAAGGAAATGTTGGGTATCCCCCCAAAATTATTAATGCTTGAGTCTAGTATTAAACAGTGCAAATCAAAGCATGAATGTGTCTTTTTCCAAGTTAGGCACTTAACTTGGAATGTTGAAATGCAAATTATCTTAGTATTTAATAAATTATTGTTTTCAAACAGACAATTAAAAATTGTTTCATTTAATTCATTATTACATTTCCTGAACAATAGACATACTTGTGATCTTTATTTTAGTCTTTGGATCATTTGATGTCCTGTACATGTGTACTTCAGCTGAAGAAACACATGGTGTGCCTCTGTATATTTGTACATTTATTAACATTTTTTGAACTGAGCAAATGGCGATGACAAATCAGCAGAAGCGGAAGTCAGTTTAAGGATGTTCCTGAGAGAGGAGACAGGGCCTACTTGGAGGAGGCCTGCCCTGCATCATAAGCGAGCATGCTCAGAACTTTGGTCGCTGTCGTGACTGTCCTCGTTGGCTAGGGAGTCTCTGGAGTGGTGAAGTGCTGCTATTCGGGAGAATTCCGAATGCAGTAATTCAGCTTTTTTCACATTAACAAGTTCTTTCTCCTTCGCGATTGCCCCCTGTTGGCCGCCTTTCACTCGTTTCCATTTCATCCTCCTGTTTTGAAACCATACCTTTACCTATAGAAAAAACAGAATTGGAAAGTCAACCCAATGTAGACTAAAGGTGTCAATTTGTGTCTATAAGCATTGGAGCATTCAGTCTATACTATACATACTGTAGAAGGGGACAGCAAATAGTTTGGATGATGGCTCCTAGCATTTAAGAGTGACTGCAAAGGTTTTGGAATCTATTTCTATGACAGCAATTAAGTGTTGATGTTCTGTCCCATCTGCTCCCTGGTATCTTATACTTTTCCCTTACTCAACAACCTCACCAGTATTTACGTCTTCTAGATTGATGATTAAGCTGTTTCTTAAAACGGTTTACATGGATCTGATCCGAGCCATGTCGGTGAGGTTCAGGAGGAGGCTCCCGCACTATATGTTGGGTCGGTTTATTTTGGGGATCCATTCGGCCCCAGGTCACATGATCAGGAAGTTAGTTGACAGCACAAGCGTTTGTCTTCAACGTCAGAAACACATACCTTGCTGACATTCACATCAAGATTCCTTACCAGCCAAGGATGCTATTTTGGACCAGGACAGAGGAGAACTAGTGCTATGGCACATCTGCATGGACAGTATTAGATTTAGGCTTTGGCCTACCTGTTTCCAGCCTTGATGCAAATGTATGTTGATTTAACAGTCATATTACATGGTTGGGCTTAGGTTATTTTACTGTATTCCATATTTATAAAACAAAACGAAAATAAAGATCTCCATTGAAAAAGGTTTTAGTCAAGGACTAAGAAGAAAAATACGTAGTTATCAAATTTCAAGTGTTGTGGTTTTCATGTCAATATCAGGTTGAGTTTCAACTGTGGCCACCCAGGTTTCCTACTGTCATGACTGGTTCCTGTGGTTTAAGTGGACCATCCTTAAAATACATCTGCAAGTCTTGCACATCTCTCTGAGTGCTGCTAGGAGTCCTACTTACATCACTGACATGGATAGTGTATTTGCTATGTCTACTTGTGCTGCCAACAGTGGGTTAATTGCTTAAAGCAGAATTTTACTTTTACAATTTGAGATGTTCTTTTTATAACCATGATATTTCTTTCAATATAATATGAATAATGTCATTGTTGAGATAGAAGGAAAAGGCCTGTCACTGGCACGACGTCGACTCATTGTGAATTAGAGCCTCAGAAGGGGTGTCAGAAGACATGTGTATTGTGTTTCCTTCCCCCCAATTTGTCCACGGTTATTTATTTCATGTGACTGCTTTTATAGCCCGCCTACAGTACGTTCTGAGACTAATTTATAAAAGCAAGGAGAGGAGGAAGTAACTTGCTAGACAGCACTTCCTGTCTCTATGACATGGCTGTGGCCTGACTGAAAGAGTAGACAGAAACATCTGGAATATGAGAGTCCTCCATTGCAGCCACAGCTTTAGCACAAAAGAGTACACACCAAAGTTACAAAAACACAGAAACCTCTTTAGTTTGTCACAATCATTGTGTAAAAAAAAAAAGCATGCTTAAACTGGATGGGGTGTAACACATGCACATATACTTGAGGGCTATAGGGAAGAGTGGGGACATACTTGTCTTTCTGTGAGATCCAGGTTGACTGCTATCTCGTAGCGCCGCAGTCTCGTCAAATAGTTATGATGGGCGAACTCGGCCTCCAGTTCTCGAATCTGCTCCTTGGTGAAGGCCGTTCTCTCCTTCCTAGGTTTGCTGCTTACATCTGATTTATAATTCCCATCTTGGGACTCTGAAATGAAATACCACAGCAATTTCTTCCCAATTCAGAGAGATTTATATGCAAATAAAATATTGACAAAATGATGATGAGGTGGCAGGAGCAAGTACGATACAAAAGCAGGAGGTGAAGCACTCTGCAAGATGCTGAATACTACATACTTTATGTGCCTGATTCTTGCTGCTGTGTTGCTGCTTCCACCTTCTGGTGTGCACTTAAGTTGTATTGCGTTTAATGGAATCTGCCGCAGTTTAACATGGAACGATTAATAAGTCTTCTCTTTAGGATGTGTTAAAATATGTTTCCTCAGTTTATTTATCTGAAGAAAAGATCAATAACAAGTTGACAACTTCTAAGATATACTTGACAAAGCCTTTTCTCCCCTGTATAGAATTGCTTTTATTCCATTGTTTTACTCTTACTATCCAGCTGTGGCCTGTGAACCAGACCAATTAGCGAGTTAATGTTTCATTTGTTCGAGCAGATAGATCTGGTCAACTTCCTATTCAAACAGATTTCCCTCTGCCCAGAATCAGGTTGGACCAATCATAACTGTTTATCTGACATGGGCCTGGTTTAATACGATGAGGAGCGCTGCGGAGGCATTTTTGTAAACAACCAAGATTATGTTTTGTTGCTTTGTGGCAGAGAAATTTTGGTCTGCACCTGTTGATGATGCCCGTTGGAAATTGAATTACCTGAGAGGTTCTAGACGAATAAGCATTTGCGAATTGGTCTGCTGATGCCAGGCTAGTCCGACTGGGAAGACGACATCGATGTGGAATGTGTAATACTTACGTAATGGCAGTTGTTATGCGCAATGGACAAGAGATTATGGTTTAAAGTAAACTACTATTTAAGAAAGCTGAAGATCCTGTACAAGGTCAAGCTTTTTGATTCACTGGAAAAGCTATATTACTCAAAAGTCCTATTCTTGTGAATTCATGAACGATCGAATGACAAATCTCTAAACACAGTTTTTATAAATCATGTTTACTTGCATGTGTCTTTTTTGCTGTAATAAAGAATAAACTTGTATTTTCTACTGTGATAAAACCTTGTGGTTTGTCTGTTGGATATGGTTTGGTTACACATTGTACTTTCAGGCAGCAGTTATTGCATGCAAATTCATCTGTAGCCTTGTTCTGTAGTGTGTTAATCCAACAGGCAATCCCAAGCCAAACTGTAAACAGACCTCACATTTACAGAGCCAAACCAGACCAGGCTTGGGAAACTCTTTGCCACGTCATGGCAGACAGTGTGAGAAATCACTTCTTTCAAGGATTTTTGCGACTTTGTAGTTCTGTAGCACAACGGTCTACTAATGTACTCTGTATTCCTTAAAAGCACCCTATCACATTATCAGAATCCACCTATAAAGCAGAAATAATAACTTATTTTCATACCTACTGTATCTTACATGCATTGTAGTAATTCCACAAAGTTTGACAAATCTATCATATGATTATACGTCATAGTCAAGAGGACTGTTTGTAGCAAACAACCTCTAATTGTCTTTTACTTTCCATCTCACTAGCTTCAACAGGGTAGAACAGTGTCAGGCATGGGACAGTCTACACTGACGCAGTTCCTCAGATGTATTGGTTCTGGTAAACACAGACATTGTGAAAGAATAAAAAATAACATGGCCAGCTGCATGAGCAAAGCGCAGACCCAAAGTTAAAATGAGTACAGGGTTTTATGATGCAGCCACTAAACCACAGCAATTAGTTCCCTGCTGTAACTTTCATCTCTCCACAAAAAAGAGAAATAATGGGAGAAAACTACAGTGCCCAGACAGGGGTATGTTAGGGATCTAAAGACAAACCCACTCTAAAAATGTGATTGTCTTGATTTCAGTGTTTTGTGGAAAGACTAAATGGTACACAATGTTATTTTATTATGAAATTCAAGTTCTATTTAAATATAGAAAAACAGTACGGGTGTTAAAAAATATTCTTTAACATGTCACACTAGGGTGATAAACCTTTTAATTATGTAAATCTGACTACATTTTATGTCCAGTAAGCCCACATTTATTTAGCTTATTACATAAAACACTAACAAAATAAGATGCAAGATCCCTTTACTGTTCTTCCATACTGGAATTATAACTCCTCGTCAACAGTTCCAACATTTCAGCAAAGTGAACCAAATGGCAACATTACCTCCAGCTGGTCCACTTAAAATGAACAGGTTTGACAGAAATCAGACACCCAAATACCAGCCAGTGAGCTAATCATGTGTTTGTTTCTTTAACACCAACTTCTCAAACCATGACTTGACAACAAAGGTAGAGGAGAACTGAAATTGACTGACAATTTAAAAAAAAAAAGTTATCTGCGGGAAAGGTTTGTGCTTAGAACTGAACAGTTGTGTTTTGTCATTGTTGTTTCACTGACTAAAGTTTCACAGACTTACACTCAGGTTTCCAGTCCAGATGGTAAAATCAAATCAGTCTCAATGGATTGGCAACAATGTAGTATTTGGACAGCTGATTGAAGCTGTGAGCTAACTACCCTGGATAATCAGCATGATTTGTGTTAGCGTGAAAAGAATGTAAGTCATCCATAATGAGTATGCAAGAGAGGTTAAGTTTTGTGTTTCAAATGAAGTAGAGGCTATAATAAAAAGTAAGACTCAGCTTCACTTTTCAATTTTTTTTACAGATTCCCCTAAAGTTAATATCAAATAAGCCTTTATTTTGGTCATATAAACTATAAATATTTACATTTAAGCTTATATCTAAGTGTGGACAAATTATATAGTAGATGCAGAGGTGACTATACTGTCATGAAGGTAATATACACCTGACCTATCTGAGCTGGTTTTTGACATTCCAATCATTGGCAGGGCAAATGGAGAGCACACTACCCACTAAGTCTCACAATCACATTGCAAAAGCAACTCCTGTGTGGTAATCATGCTCTTCCTGAAATGTGGAAGTGTAAAAATGGGAAACATAAAATTGATATATTCAATATACCATAAACTGACATGTTACAAAGTGGCAACATTAATTAATTTCAAAGGGACTTTTGTGGGTCCCTTGGCTGGATTTATATTCTTTTGTTTTTTATAAAAAAAGAATATATTTTTAATTGTATTCTTTTCACGATTTATGCATTTGCGTATATTCAGTCAATAAAATGTATTACACAAAACAATACATAAAAGTAGGTCCCTGACTACTTTAGTCAGCCACTACGTTATTTACATGCTTGATAATTTACAACCTAATAGTATTAACTTTGAGTACCATGGTTACTGAATCTGTACAAAGAATATAAAGATGAAAAAGGAGGAACGGGGCCAGGTGAGATGTTGCAGATCATTTTGTACCTTGTCGCTGTATGTCTAATATTCACAGTCACAAATCCTTACTTTATTAGAAAGAAAAGATATTGAGATGTATTATTGGAATTCACAAAATGTTCACAAAATCAAGGAGTATGTGCTATTTAGTTAAAATTGTATGGTGATAGGTTATTGTAGTTAATTTTGTTTTGTTTATTTTGTAATTATTTTCTTTCAAAATATAATTGTTGAAATTAGGATTGTGCTGTGCATTTGATTTGAAAGATGATGAAAAGGTAGACTGATATTAGACAGCAAATATACTTTCTTTGAGGCATTACAGAAGACTATGAATTATGTTAAAAGTGAAATTATGTTACATTTCAGGCAGGATGCAAGCACAACATAAAAAGTGCTATTGACAGGAATTGTTAAGTGCCCATGCAGTATTCTGTGACATCTACAGAATTATAAAAGATAATAAGATCTACCTGATTTTATGCTTTCTTAAATGCACATCAGGTCTTTGCTGAGTCAAAACTATTGTTGATTGTTCATGGTACCAAACATACAGTAATACATAAGTCTTTGGACACAACATTATACTATGTTTTATGTCAGCAAGGCATGAACTGAAAGGTTGTAGGCTTCTGCTAAACTGTTATTTAATTAGTCTATTATTTAGTCCAAAATCTTTAATACATTCAAGTGCATTAAATTATCTGGTTTATTATTTTAATAGTTTGAAATATCTGTGAACAAAATTGCTTTGGCTGTCCATTTGCTGTTTTCCCTTAAATCACTTTTATCTTGGAACTTAAAGTGTTCTCTTACCTGAACTGTCACTTTTCCTCTTGCTACTCCTCTTTTCCACTTCAACAGGCGACAGGGTCTGTCTCCCATAGTCTGCAGGCACACAAGATGCTCCATTGGGGGTGTTGCTATGCCCCAAGCTGGTAGTGCTAGTAGACATATTGGGACCGCCAGGGTTGCCGATGTCTGGAGGCCCGGGGACATTGACATTGTCCTGGGCCGATTGTGAGTGGCTATGGGGGTGACAGAGGTTGTGGCGGGAGCTAGTGGTTCCAGGTGAGGGCATCTGTGGAATGTGCCAAGCAGCCTGGTGCTGAGGAATGTGGTGATGCTGCGACTGCTGGGATGGTGGATGCCCACGGTGGTGGTGATGATGGTGCTGCCCTGGGAACAGGCCCCCATCTTCAGGGTAGCTGGAGATTATGCAGGTAGAGGTGGAGGAGTTGGTGGTGGAGGAAGCCAGGTCTGGGTATGAGACATGGTCAGAGCGTCCATGAAGGGTCAACGGGGACTGGGTGAAGGCAGGGTGCAGGGCTTGAGTGGTGGCATGGGGGCCTCGCAGACAGCCAAAGAGTGTGTGATCCATCGCATGCACCACACTCGCACCCCCCAGATAATTGAGGAGGTGCAGAAAAGTTTGGATCAAAAAATTACTGAAGTTTGAAAAATATCCAAAATGTTGTACTTGTCTTTCTTTGACAGGTTACTTAATAGTAACAAAGATGAAATAGATAAAAAAGTACTTGTCTGTGTGTTGAGAGGGGGCTTCTGTGGTAATCCTGAGCGTGCGGACAGTTGCCAGGCTGCATAGGATAAACAGTGAGCCCTAGATAAGCTGCTAGAGAGATTCTCGAATGTCAGGAGCAGGAGAGTGGAGCTGGTGGAAGGGAAGGTGGTTCCAGGGAACTGCAGTACGAGGGGAGCCACAAGAGTAGATGTTATAAATAGGGTGTAACATGAGAGGGAGGCTGGGTCACAAACTGCATACGCGCTACTGACCACATGCATATAATCGCGGTCCAAAAGCACAGCACAATAAATCTGCACTATTAAAATGGCTGAGTCTCAGGAAAGAAGCTAATTCATTTTGAACTTGGATTATCTGACCCCTGGTGGCCCCTTTTTTCTAAGAAAGCAGTCCCTTCAGCTCACAGAGTCTGAAATGGGTGCAAATAGGAGATAGAGGTCTTGGTGTCAATGTGCTTCCTCACCTCAGTTACTATGGTTGATCAATTCTTGCTTGTTCTGTTGTCATCTGTCCGTATGTTGTCTGTATTGAGAGTGCATTTCATCTTGATATTCTGTTTTACTACTGTACCTCAAAATGTACCATATATCCTGCCACATCCCCCATACCTTAAGATTTAGTCTAATTGGCTCAGAGACAAGATGATGAGTAAGGCTCAATAGAATTCTGACTGTTTATCTATTTTATCTGTGAGGTAGGTCACAAACAGTAGACATGTCTGTTAATTATAGGCATCTTTGGATGTTAAGTTTTTAAGTATTTTCTTTTTTTATATACTTTATTATAACCTTAACCCTATGCATTCAGAGTTTGCAGTAAGAACGATTGCACACTCTCCACATTTAGCCTGTATTTTTTGTTTGAGAGCTAGTTTATACCAGCCTGCAGATACAATTCATACAAATTACCAGTGAATTGTGCAATTACAAAATTGAACAAAAATAACATTTCAGTTCATGCAGCTGCTAGTGTGGCAGCACATACAATATTTGGGTATTTAAGGTCAAACATCATGGTCTCTCACACACCAGGGGATCTAAGACTACTGAAGAGGCTGTGCCACATGTACTGTATACGGCCTGCCTAAGAAAGGAAATGTTTTCCTCTTTGAGAGAAAATTACTTTACCAGATAGAAAGGAGACAGGCTGTAACTTGGGCGCTATTGCTGTCTCATTCTCACCGTACCCCTTGAAGAGAGCAGCACTGTCTCAGAAACTGTAGGTGAGTGAGAGCCTTCAGTGTTTATCTTCCAAATTAGGCGATCTGCAGAATAGGGAAATGTATTGTGTTTTTTCAGTCCTTCCTCTGGCAATAGTTTGGTTTAAATTACTTTTGTCTGTTTGCAGTTGTATATAGTGTATTGATAAATCTCATTCCAGTCTCACCGTATGCTAGAGACAGAAGGGTGTAGAAATGTGTGTGTGTGTGTGTGTGTGGGGGGGGGGTCGAATCCATAGATTTTTGTTTGGGCATTAAATCACATGTTCATAAAGCTTGTTTCATAACATTTTTGTAGTGATGATAATTAATTTAGGATGGTACAGTGTTTTGGTGGAACTTAGCTTGAAACTTAGAAGATTTTACTTACAGTAGATCAACTGCCACTTACGGAACCTGTGTCTGTCAGTCAGGCTGGACGGGGAAACAGGAGTGATACTATATGTAGTACAGGCATGATGTACAATATAATGTTTAATAAAAGTGTACAATGTTGCAATAAGTGTTAAGTGGTGATAAATGTATAATGGGTATATTTAAAGAATAAAGGTAAGTTATTTACCATGTTTAAACAATGGCCAATGTAAAATTGTTTCAAAACATTATTTTTTTGTTTTATGTCTTAACAGAAATATTACTTGCACATCAATAAATGTAAAACTATTCATCAGACTTGATGTCTGAGACTTCATCAGTACTCAGACTTGTACAGAAATGTACATTGAGTTTTACTGTTGCACTTCTGTCGCAGTGCATTTAAACTGTTAAACAGATGCGTGCAACATGTGACACGACTTAACATAAAAAGTTGTATAACTATTACCGAATTGAATAAACAACAATTTAGGAATTTATGTAAAATCTTATTACAACTGTTATCACCACTGTAGTCACTGTAGTCTGTTCTTTTCAGTTTTGTAAATATCCACTCATCAAATAATTCCAATAAGTGTTGTAGTGGGTCTGTAAGTTATATTCCTGTTATATTTTTTAATGCAACTCCTGGAGCTAAATTTTGTCTGAGCAACACTGAAAAAAGCTTTTTAGTAATATTCAAAAGTTATTGATATTGTTTGGTCAAAATTATTTTGGAAATTAAAATAACAACCCTAACCCTAACCCATCTGCAGAGGTCAAGCATAACAGAATATATCGGAATTATCTATATAATGTATTATATTCCATTCTATTTGTTCAAAACACAGTTTCTGCCAGTCTAATGGTCAAAGGCAGCAGTGACATCATCAACTGTAATGGTGGTAGTTGGCACGGTGGTTTGACTGAAGGTCTGCTTTTGCTTTAATCTTTAGTCGCAGCCTTTAGAAATGGTTGATATTGAACAGGGCCTAGCACTAAGGCAGACCACACCTCAAACAGCTTAGGGCTGCCCACTAAAACCTCCATTTAGATTTGGACTTGCTACAACCAATCCCTGAGCTCCATGCACATTACTATTGTGTTAAGCGTTTCCTCCCAGACTACATTTGTATGACCTTCTGCTCTCCCATGAAGCCCTTATAGACTTCAGATGGTGAATAGAACTGAACGGGTCCAGAGTCATTCTTAAAACTGTGAATATGCCTTCAGCACCATTATCCATAAGTGTTTTTCGATTGCTTTATCCTGGTTGTCTGTTTCACAATCCAATTTTCTTTGGACACCCACAACTCTGATTCACTGAATAATAACTTCAACACTGGCCAACTACGTCACTTTACATGCTATGATTGTCCAGTACATGTTGTTCCAATAAGGCTAATAATTCAAAATAGTGAAGCGAATGATTTATGATTTAATGGTTTTCTTTTCTCTTGAATATCCTGGGAGAATCTGAACAACATCCAGAGGGTTATATTTTCCAACTAGTGTGTAGGGACAATTGTATTTAAGTATTGTTAGAACATCATTAACACATCTTATCAACTCCATCTTGGATTTACTCTAAGTGTATTTTCATGCCAAATCATCATGAGTGGTCAATTCTATATGGCACCTTTCACAGTGTGTAAGCCAGTGGATTCTGTGTGAAGACTGATATTCTAGAATGTAATTTATTCATATGTTGGCCTGTACCCTTATGTCTCTTATATGATCCTTGCTGTGAATGTGGGTTAGGGTTCATGTGGGATGTACAGTATGTGCTTGTCCTTTGGTGTGAATCCTGTAAATGCCTCATATTCTGTATTTTTTATGGTAGCCTGCCTATTCATCAGGTTGGATACTACAAGTATCACAGAAAGACAGATGTTCACAGTTATCAGTTGTCAGTTTGGGCAGTGGTTGGTTAAGGCTGGGAAGTATAGGATCAGATTAACAGCACAAGGTAGTCAGGTGTAGGAACCAGGAGCTATGGTCTATCACACAGAGCTCTGGGTTCCTACCTGACCACTCAGTGCTTCATGTGAAGTCTGACCTCTATAGGTGGGTGCTCAAAGGAGGAATTATGAGAAGGTTAAAAAAACCATGATCCTATTTTGGTGTAATCCTAATTTACTATAATTTTGGTCTAGTATTTGACTTTCGGAATACATTGTGTTATGGCGAACGCACTATTTATAGCAAACCAAAATGTCTTCTAACATGTTGGATTTGACATGATACAATGACTATGATGTCCAAGGGTAGACAACTAGTTTTCATTTGAAACATTGATCTACAGTGCATTAGGTTAATCAATTAAAAATCCCAGCACCTTTTCTACATAATTTCCCTATTTTGTGGTAATTAAAAATATTTGTTGAATTTATCACATATACACGAATGTACTTGAAAATTCCCAAATGCATCCGTTGTTTTCTTGACATTTATATGTCTATTAATAGATCACAGAGTCAAGGGTTATTCAAGTCAGGGGTTATTATTGTCCACAGGCAGTCTTCTAAGTTTTGTGTGAAATTGTTGTTCTTTACCATTAATCTTTATGTTGAAAAAAGTATTTTTTCCTATGTTTATTATGAAAGATGTACAGAATGCACCAAAATGTATTTCCTACAGTACATGTATGGTAAATTGTCTATGTATCAGATATTCTGTATGTCATCATTGTATTTGGAATGAATTCTTAGATTAGTACAAAGTGAAATCAAAATCAAATAATTTCCATATTGTTCTTCTTTAACTGATCTGTTGAAATGAGCATCCTGTCATGTGCTGTTTGGACAAATAATGGCAACAGGGCAGTCTGGGAAAGATGAACAGAGGGCAATCCAAGCTGGTTGTGCTTAAGAAGGAGAAGGAGAAAGAGGTTCAGGCAGGAAATACATACATTTACGGGGGGTTTTAGACCTCCCTGGGCCTTTTAAGGTACAGTTTTTCCCATGCGTAAGAAGAAGTGGCTTCTTTGAAATTGAGAAAAAAGAACACCAAACATTTGCCAAAGGCATCACTCATTCTAATCTACGCTAGCTTTGTTGTTTGGAAATCAAGACACAATTCCCCCTTCAGATAAATAAATCCTTTAAAAAGCAAGCCTACAGATCATGAGGTACTGTACCAAAACTGAGAGACACTGTCATACTTGTGGTGGATCAAGTAAATAACAAGATTGTTTTGCCTGGCCGTGATCAAACAGTACAGAAAGCCCGATTTTCTTTCTTAATGGAGTGTATCATGTATCCTTGCCATGTTTACCTTTAACTAGATTGACCTTTTAGTCTGATTACAATGTGATAATTACCAGAGTGGTAATACATACACAAGTGTGTGACACACACAAGCAGCCACATCTACACTCATGCAGTATAGATGCATAAACCCACATGACACATGGCATGTGTACAAAAAATGCATTGCACACACACAAGCCTTTGTATACACACGCTGTAAACAGCTACACTATCACAGACACATATTTTGCTATGATCTGGCTTACACATAGTGTATTTATAAATCAGGCCCTTTTGTGGTGGTCTGTGAAGTAATAAGTTATGAGAATTCTGACAAACAGATGCCTGAACAAAGTCTGACAGTAAATAAGTAATAAATCTATAGTAGCCTATATGACATTAGGCTGCTCGTATCAGCGCAGAAGAAAATCTTTATAAATCACACATACAGTATGTAGACACAAATATAAGTCCCTCTTTAAAATGGAAACAGTATCACAAAAAAGCTTTGATGTGCCGGGAGATCACAGTTCATTTGGGGTTTAAAAAAAGATGTAAAATGATTGTGTGTTTTATTGCCTGTCCCTGTGTACATTACTGGGTTTATTTCTGTGTCTGCATGGCAGGGTACAAATCATCTTTGGTCTCTTACTTCTTTTCTTTTTTTACTTACTCAGAGTGAGGGAAGTGTGGGGGGGTTCTTGCCAGACAGGGTCCTGTTCTTTCTCTTCCGGAAGAATTAGGCCCACATACATTACCACATTGTATTTTGTGGTGCACAGTTTTGGGGAGGAACTACTTCTGGCTTCAATGCAGCCTCAGTCCTGCAGACCTCTTGGGCCAGTTTACTCTTTAATTAGATTAGCCGGGTCCCCAATCTGGCAACCCTGTCCTCCAATCTGGCCACTCTCCTACCTTCACAGCACCGTAATATCTGGTCTTAAGGGGAGGAAATGACCTAAATGTTGGTTAGGCTGGTATTCTGTTACACCCAATGGTGTGCTGACAAAACGACTTATGGTAATGGAGATGTTAAAAAGTATGAGAAAGGAGAGAGAGAAGGAACTAGGATTTATGGTTGGGGTCTATGAAAAGTGCTCATTCAACCAAAAGTGCCGCAGGGCTGTGGCTGGGCAGCCTTTTTGGAGCAGCAGCTGAGAGAACCATCACAACCCGGGTCAGCTCCAAAACAGCCAATTAAAAACCCAGGGGCTGTTGAAGATCAATAAATTTCACCCGAGCATGGCACTACTCTAAATGGAAAAGAGATTTTGTGTCCGGATGCATGCTGAAAGAGCAGAAATACCATTGGCTCTATTTATTCTTGCACAAGAGGTGGATGAACAGTATTTTAAGTCATCTGCCCAAAGGATGAATATCAAGATTTGATTTGAGAAGGGGTGCTACGGTTCCACTGTCCTTCATTTATCAAATAGATTTACCAGAAGTGAGAAATCATATACAATGACATGCTGAGGGCCCTGGAGAAGCTTATCCTTTTCTGAGCTTATTCTTAATACACTTTTATATTTTCAAACAATACAGGAATTCACAAAAAGACATGCAAAAAACTAAACTAACACATACATTATATTTTTTGCCAGAAATATATTAAGGAGATGTCAGTGTAAAACAAAGAGTGATGTCTGGAGATTTCCCCCACAGGAAGTAAGGAGCATGACTTATTCATGCTCATAAATCATTTCCATGGATGCTGGGAGCTGTCAAAGGCAGTAAGTTTTCCATGTTCAACCAAGAGACAATTTCTCAACAAGCGTTTCACTGCACAATGTGGTGCCTTGATCTCTTACTGTGTTTGTTATGTCACTTGTTCCCACAATATGATACAGATTGAGATGTTGTGACAGATCACGGTGAAAAATGTGCTGTTTATCTGTGAAGGATGTACTGAGAATTTTTATACCTTTTACATCACTCTGTTAGGAATGTGTGTGCATTTGTAAAAAAAAAAAAGTTGTGTGCTACTTTCATGTGCGCATGTTTCACAAAATAGAACAGTCACTGCTATGTTTGTAGGATGGAGTTGGTGGGGAACGTTGAGATTAATTTGTAGTCACAAGGAGGGAAGACACAGTACCTTGATACTTTCAAGATACTGTCTTCAATTAGGATTTGTTATGGCCGTCAAAGTGATGATTCTCCTGCTGTGAGAACTATCCCACACGTACAACTCTGCCAGGTCCACAGCTGCTTCCAACTAACATATATCTGTCTTTTTCTGGTTTTTACCTTTCATGTCTTACTAACTGACATACTATCCTTTCACATTTCACTCTAAACTGTAAATTGCTATGCAATTATCAGACCAAATTATGAGAACGAGTGTGAGAAAAAGATAGAAAGGTTGAGAGTCCTATCCTTTCAATAATTTCCACAAACTTGAATATTTACACAGCAATTACTAGTCATTTGTATATATATATAATACTTGAGAGATGGCTTCAGTTAAGCAAGGTGTTATCTATAATAATAATATATCGTATACTCTCTATTCTGATGGTGATGGCAAAAGAGTACAGAGGAAGGAACCAGCCCACACAACAGAACAAAATCAAACTAAAATAGGGACATTTTATTAACTTAACATCATTCTGAAAGAAAGAGGGAGAAAGAAAGGAAAAACAGTTAACCAAACTAAAGCGAGGCAAAGGGGGAAATTTAACCTAGTGTGCATAGACAAAGGTTATGCGATGAGGTGCATATCCATGGGTTTCTTACCTAGAAATTCTACTCGTAGTAATGCGAAATGGCGTAAACAGAACAAAGCAATAAACACAGAGATTACTCAGCAGTATAAAGTAGTTTAAACTAGGAGACAGTGACATTATGACTGGTCAATCTACTTCCAAAACAAACCTTCAGCAAAACACCATCTTTCCTTCAGGCAGGACAAAGCAGCTAATATAACCTATGCAAATCAGATCAGTGACTGAACGATACCAAGGAGATACCAGAAGGGCATCAATGTAACAGGACACCCACAACAATGGACCAGCAGAGGAAGGATAATAATCTGAAAATGAGAAAGAACATCTATGAGAGGACAAAAGGACAAGCAACACCACACAGACATACAAGTGCAGGGGGCTAGCACTAGGACTGCACTCGCAATCCATCTTAAAAACGTCTAGACTCTCAAACAGCTCCTGATTATCCTCCATCACACTGTTTGGTTTCTTAGCTGTTTGGTTTATACAAAGAGGACATCCACATTTGTAAGGTACATCACTGTAACCTCAAATATCTACACACAAACACACGACTCATTCTCTCCATCCTCCACCTACAGCATGACAGGCCCCTTCCACAGCTCTCACAACGCTATAAACACAAATAATCAGCCATGATGAATGATTGGATCTGCCCGTACTGGTAATTGTAGATAATCGCTGAGCCCAATTTGGACCACTTCATCCAACACCAAGCCCACCCTAAGCACTTGGCAGTGTTAAGGCAGGCTGGTTTGGGACATTTCCACTGATGAAGCTCTTAAGTTTGGCTTTAGCGTTGCTCGGTATTAAATATGAGTGTTACATGCATCATAGGAAATGTCAGCTCCAGGCAAAGTAGGCTGCGCCAGGACTTGACTGTTTGAATGTCAGATAGAACTGACCCATGTCAGATAGAAGTGACCCACGTCAGATAGAACTGACCCACGTCAGATAGAACTGACCCACTGATCAGGGGTTTATAGGGCTGGCATCTCCTGCTGAGTCCCATTTATAAAGTCTGCTCTCTAAACATCGGACTTCAGAAACAGCTCTGAGACATGCCATCTGTAGAAGTTCGTAGACGACTCCGCAATTGTTGGATGTGTAAGGAAAGGTCATAAAGGGGAGTACAAAGGCCTGGTGGATAACTTTGTTGAGTGGTGTTCCCAGAACCATCTACAGCTGAATGTGAGGAGGACAAGAGAGATCAGGAGGAAGAGGGAAGACTGTAGTCAATACAGTGAGTGGATGCCGAGGTGGTCCAATCCTAAGTATTTGGGAGTGCAGACTGGAATGGACTGGTAACACCCAGAATGTGTACAAGAAGGGTCAGAGCCGCCTCTACTTTCTGAGGAGGCTCAGGTCTTTTGAAGTTTGCAGGCCCATGCTGAACATGTTCCATGTCAGTAATGGCATATCACATCACACCCACTACACATGGGTTCCACTACACAACATTTTGGCTGAGTATAGGGGGACTTTCAGTGACAGACTCATTCTGCCCCATTGCTTAACGGAACACTTCAGGAGGGTGTTCATAAAATCTTAAAATATAGTAAATACTAGCATCCATATCATTTGCTGATCTCAGTTGCATTGGGATGTTCACCTTATGTAGGCATGCTGTGTTACTTCATGGGTGTGGTGTGTAATCCATTAGAGCCTTTAGCATACAGTTTACGCTCTCACCCTACATGAATTGCACTTTAATCTAAACCTCAATTATTGCTCAATTAACTCTTTCATCTCTCTGGAATGTTGATAAATGTGTTGTATACAGGATAGTTTTACATATCAAGTATGTGCTTTTAAGCTCCTTCTATAGAGCAATACCTTGATGTTACGTTGAGTTTTCAGAGGAGAGGAAATACCTCTATTCATTATTCCAATAAATCACAAACAAATACGAGTGTTTGGCATTATTTTTTATGCTGTTCGTTAACTCAAGGGCACCATGACTCACAGTCGAGCACATTATCCATCATCACCCACTAGATGTCGCTATAGCATAATCTAAGAACATTTTACTTGAGAAAATCAAAAAGCTGTGGTTCTCCATAAACGTAAACCCTTTTCTTCGGTAAACACAGGTATGAGTATTTAATACCCCAAATAATAACCAAGGGCGAGTGTTCTGATTGTGTGAGAGGGTGTTCCTGGGTGTTCCTGGGTCCTGGTGTGTGTAGGTAGCACAAGTCTCCACACAAAACTATCTGGCAGCGCAAAATAGATCTATATGAACTGTGGAATATGACTATGGTTAATGCTAGTCAGTGCTTCAGAACCCAGAAGTCCTGAAGGAAGCCCCTAATCAGAACCAGTGGAGGGTAGTCAGATGACATGGACTTTCCATACAGAAAACGGCTCCATGGCTAAAACACTGGAGGATGGATCAGCATTCATCTTATTGATTAAAGCAAAGTCATGGTGGAATCAAAATATGATAGCTTTGACAAGAGTCCGGATTAGCTTTAGAGTCCTTATTTGTTTTTATATGTGCACTTTGCTGTTTTTTTGTGAAATCTTCAAAGAATGAAGAGAATAAAAAAGTCTTCCTGTTTCTCTTTTAAAAGTATTAAGTTATTTTACTTAATTATTAATGTGAGGCAATGATGAGAGCCAATACATCTGTGAGCAGTTTTATGGCACAGCATATTCTTCCACCCCAACATTGATTCTGTAATTAAAGGAATCTGCGTAGGTTCGACAAGGATCAGGAGCCAAAACCTTTTGTGAGAAATGAACATGGTTGAGAAAATCTGATTGCATCTTTTGGTTGTTTGCAGCATAAGCAATGAGATCAATGCATTTTCATCCATGAAGAAAATAATATAATACTACAAAATAGATAGAAATTACTTGTTGACACTATCCAGAACAATCAGGTTCTCACACGGAACCTATTCCATCATCCTGGTGTGTGTAGGTGGGACCAGGGTGGGGTTGAGTGAGAGAGTGTTTCTAGGTCCTGGTGTGTGTAGGTGGGTCCAGGGTGGGGTTGAGTGAGAGGGTGTTCCTGGGTCCTGGTGTGTGTAGGTGGGTCTAGGGTGGGGTTGAGTGAGAGGGTGTTCCTGGGTCCTGGTGTGTGTAGGTGGGTCTAGGGTGGGGTTGAGTGAGAGGGTGTTCCTGGGTCCTGGTGTGTGTAGGTGGGTCTAGGGTGGGGTTGAGTGAGAGGGTGTTCCTGGGTCCTGGTGTGTGTAGGTGGGTCTAGGGTGGGGTTGAGTGAGAGGGTGTTCCTGGGTCCTGGTGTGTGTAGGTGGGTCTAGGGTGGGGTTGAGCGAGAGAGTGTTCCTGGTAGCTGCTTACACCTTCAGCAGCTGTCCAGTCAGGGCAGGGTTTCTGTCCTGGATCAGAGCACATATGATCTCAGCCATTCTTCCTACTAACTGCTCCCAGTGATTTACCTCCTGTGATAAAAACACACATAAATAAACCTTTAGTGCTCCATATGTAAATTGTATTTAATATATTAAGATCAGATGTGAGTTCATACAAGACACAAAGATACATACTCATATAAAAGTACTTTTAAGGGTTTACATTTTTAAACCCATAAAAATGTAAACTGCAACACAAACCTTGTCTTGCAGTTTGTGAGGAAAATTAGATTAAGGTATTTCCAAAGCAGATTGTATGTCCTACAGTTAAGAAGATCGTGAGCCGGATTCCTGAGTAATAAATCTAGTCGTGTCATAATATCGAACGCATATCCAAAGCAGAAAGTAAGAAGCGATAACATCTGAATTCTCTAAATCAAATCTGGTAAAAATATATATATATACCCCCAAAAAAGTTACATTTACGTAATTTTCTCTAGCACTTTCTGACATACTTTTGGGGAAAAAAATGTTTGGCCCATACATGTGCATTTATATTCTCCTATTAAAACTATAGTAATGAAGTACATCCACAGGTATCCCTGTCACAAAACAAAAATACATTTCCTCAGCCAAATGGCCTTGTATACTAAGCTTTTCATGCACAGATGATATCAGATGATATAAGTTTTATGCTTATAAAACTGTTATTAAATCAAAAATAATATTGACTTTGCTCTTCAGGCATAATGCAATGGTAGCCGTGTTTTCTAACCTGATACCTAGATTACTACTTCTGGTAGCTAGAAATCGACTGCATTTCGTATTGTTGCTGCATGTTTGGCAGTATTTCCTATTTAGGGAGTCCAGTGATTGGAGGGCCAAGAGAGATTCCCATGGGTGTATACATTTTAATGACGTACAAATTGGGCCATCCCCTCAAATTCCATACACAATGAGTATTCGTTGGAAAGGCTTTGTCAGTGAACTAACAGAAATACAATTCATTTGTCAAACCTAGCCATGAAAGTATCCACACATTACCCAGTATGACAAAAAAACATGAACTTGATTCACCAGCTACAGTTCACTGACTGATGTCTCACTGCTAGAATATCAGATGTCTTGCATTATGCTTTGTCTGATCAGGCAACCAAGGTGTTTTATCTTTCAACTTTAATAGCATATACATGTAAATCCCTAAAAAAAAAATAGGGAAATGTTTTTATTCACTAGCCAACTTTCACACGATTTACTAATATAATAAAATTGCATCTAACTTTAGTTAATTTCAATGTAGTCATTGTCAGGAACAGCACAAGTCTCCACACAAAACTCTCTGGCAGGACAAAATAGATTTATATGAACTGTGGAATATGACTATGGTTAATGCTAGCAGTCAGTGCTTCAGAACCCAGAAGTCCTGAAGGTAGCCCCTAATCAGAACCAGTGGAGGGTAGTCAGATGACATGGACTTTCCATACAGAAAACGGCTCCATGGCTAAAACACTGGAGGATGGATCAGCATTCATCTTATTGATTAAAGCAAAGTCATGGTGGAATCAAAATATGATAGCTTTGACAAGAGTCCAGATCAGCTTTAGAGTCCTTATTTGTTTCTATATGTGCACTTGGCTGTGAATTTTGGGAAATCTTCAAAGAACGAAGAGAATAAAAGAGTCTTCCTGTTTCTCTTTAAAAAGTATTAAGGGTCATTGTTCTTTTACTTAATTGGGTGTGCTCAAGCCTTCGGCGAGAGCACAACCTTTGTTCTCTCACATATATATTATTATTATTATTATTTTTATTTTTATTTCTTTTTGCCCCCCTAAAACTCAGTAAATACTTGGCCTACATAGACAACGTAGGTGTCAAAAGTTTCGTCTTGGTAGCGATTGAGTTGCTTCTATTGGAATTTACGTTCCGTTGCATGGTTTAAGCGTAAGTTAAGTTTTTGTGGCGAAAAGTGAAGCTAACGGTGGCTAATTTGCTAGCCACAGTCACTGACGTTACTAACGTCACTGCGTCACTAACGTCACGAAAACACGCGTGACTACCTTTGCCAGAACATTCGTTTCACATCTGTTAACTTGGGGGATAGCTAGGCTAACTATAGCTTTACTGCAAGGCAGCTGCAGAAACGCCACAAGAAAAGAGGCCAGGGTGATAACTATTTACTCATTTTACTTTGTGATATGACACACAATTGTGATGTGTAATGTACAATATAAGCTGATATTATTAAGGAAGTACATCTACTTTCGGAAACAGTAGTCTACTATTTCACTGAAGTATTAGCATCATGACATTAGCCTGTTTCCCGGGCAACACATACTACAGTGGTCTATGATGTAGCGTTATCTGTTTTCAATCGTTAAAATAAACATTCCTCACATATACATTTTCGTTGTAGGATTTATTCTGACATTAGAAAACGATTTGTTGGTGAAATTACCATTACCTGTGGTTTCAAACCAGTGTAGCTCACTGCAACGCTGTAGCTTACGCGAGACACACTACAAACACATCTAGCTACAGTACACAGCTGTTTAGGAAGTCAAACGGCGACAGAAAATGTTCCGCACTCCCCTTACTTAAATCAAAAGTCTATCTAACTACTAACCTGAACTTCATTGCCACAGCCTAAACGTTGTCAATCTGTTCATGAAAATAATTAATTTCAGCCTAAACCGTACAACGGAACGTTAAATCCAATTCAACCAACGCAATCGCTACCAAGACGAACACAGCAGTAGTCTAGTACTGTACCGTAGTAGTACAATTTACCGGGGCAGCTTCTCAACACAGGGCTATATCGCATTTTGCGTTGTTACTGACAATGATCGCTACCAGTGAGCTTTTTATGAATGAGCAATTTTCCACTAAATAAATGTCAAGCTTATTTACGTTTTGGGGGGCATATTTTCAGTTAGCAGATGGTACCGTTTGAATTGCGATTCCATCTTCTACTGCCGGGTAACGTCGTAGAATAATCTTCAAAGGGGTTGTTTATTCATGAATGAATGCAATATGAGTAGGCTAAATGCCTGAAAATATCATGAGAAGAGAAAAACTTAAAATGACGTTTAAATCATAGAGATTAGGTCAATTTTTACACCGGTCTGCAATAATGTCACGAAAACACGCGTGACTACCTTTGGCAGAACATTCGTTTCGCATCTGTTAACTTGGGGGATAGCTAGGCTAACTATAGCTTTACTGCAAGGCAGCTGCAGAAACGCCACAAGCAAAGAGGCCAGGGTGATAAATATTTACTCATTTTACTTTGTGATATGACACACAATTGTGATGTGTAATGTACAATATAAGCTGATATTATTAAGGAAGTACATCTACTTTCGGAAACAGTAGTCTACTATTTCACTGACATATTAGCATCATGACATTAGCCTGTGTTGCCCGGGCAACACATACTACAGTGGTCTATGATGTATCTGTTTTCAATCGTTAAAATAAACATTCCTCACATATACATTTTCGTTGTAGGATTTATTCTGACATTAGTAAACGATTTGTTGGTGAAATTACCATTACCTGTGGTTTCAAACCAGTGTAGCTCACTGCAACGCTGTAGCCTACTGTACCCGAGACACTAGTGTGAGTAGCTAACAACAACTCCTCAGCTGTTTAAGTCAAACGGCAACAGAACATGTTCGGCACTCCCCTTACTCAAAAGTCTTTCAGTAGGGAAACTATCTGACTACTAACCTGAACTTCATTGCCACAGCCTAAACTTTGTCAATCTGTTCATGAAAATAATTAATTTCAGCCTAAACCGTACAACGGAACGTTTAATCGAATTCAACCAACGCAATCGCTATCAAGACGAACACAGCAGTAGTCTAGTACTGTACTGTAGTAGTAGAATTTACCGGGGCAGCTTCTCCACACAGGGCTATATCGCATTTTGAGTTGTTACTGACAATGATCGCTACCAGTGAGCTTTTTATGAATGAGCTATTTTCCACTAAATAAATGTCAAGCTTATTTACGTTTTTGGGGGCATATTTTCAGTTAGCAGATGGTACTGTTTGAATCGCGATTCTATCTTCTGCCGGTAAAGTCGTAGAATAATCTTAAAAGGGGGTTCTTTATTAATGAATGAATGCAATATGAGTAGTCTAAATGCCTGAAAATATCACGAGAAGGGACAACTTAAAAGGACGTTTAAGTCATAGAGATTAGGTCCATTTGTACACCGGTCTGCCAAATGTATTCGTTTTGATTCAGCCTGTCAGCTGCCTCTTGCAGGGGAAATGAGAAGACATCATATTTCATTCTACACTTCACTCATATTTTGAGTTGTAAATGAGCAGCAAAAAAAAGATGCTTTTAAATCTATGTAATCTTTATAAATAATAAGTAGGCCCGATGCATTTTTATATAAAATATACAGACCCCTGTGCAACCGACGCAAGCAAGCACACCCTACAATTTCCCCAGAAATTGTATCCTCTCTAGTTACTAATGTGAGGCAATGATGAGAGCCAGTACATCTGTGAGCAGTCAGCAGAATTATGGCACAGCATATTCTTCCACCCCAACATTGATTCTGTAATCCATCACAGGAATCTGCGTAGGTTCGACGAGGATCATGAGCCAAAACCTTTTGTGAGAAATGAAATTGGTTGAGAAAATCTGATTGCATCTTTTGGTTGTTTGCAGCATAAGAAATTAGATCAATGCATTTTCATCCATGAAGAAAACAATTGTTAAAAATCAAAATAGATAGAAATCACTTGTTGACACTAGCCAGAACAATCAGGTTCTCACACAGAACCTATTCCATCATTCAGAACATGTGTGTGGAGGCTGTGGGGATGATAGATGTAATGAGGTTGATTATTGGTCTATTAACCACCCAAGAGCAGTGATGAAGTCTATGGAAAGAAGCCATGTCTTAGGCTTTATAGAAGACACCTACAAAGTTAGTCATCCAACCATTGCTAATAAGAACTCTCTTGTTGCGGTTTGTTTTGTTGATAAACGCAAAAAAATAAAGTATATATAAAAAACTAAAAGTCTGTTTTTCATTGTTCAGACCCCTTAAGGAGGTTAGGATCCCTTGTTATACTTATGGACTTTGGGGGGGATGGCCCAATTTGTACGTCATTAAAATGTATACACCCATGTGAATCTCTCTTGGCCATCCAATTACTGCACTCCGTCTCAATAGGAAATACTGCCAAACATGCAGCAACAATACGAAATAGTCGATTTCTGGCTACCAGAAGTAGCAAGCTAGATATCAGGTTAGATAACACGGCTACCATTGCATTATGCCTGAAGAGCAAGATAAATACTTATTTTGACTTAGTCGCTTTGGATAAAAGAGTCTGCTAAATGAATACATGTAAATGACAACCTACACTGGTGCTTCAACTGTGGCAACCATTTGGATTGTTCCCAAACACAAAAGGCCTAATTGCCAATGTGGGAGAAATTGAAGATTTCCTGGGGTAAGTGGATGTTAACAGTGATGTCATTTTGGTACTGTAACACAATCTGTAACTGCCCCTTTACAACATCCACTTACCCCTTCCATCTGTCCTCCGCACTGTGTCTTCCTACACTTTGGTAATAGCCTATACCACTAACAATTAATAGCGTTTCCTTACATAGCAATTCCTATTTAACTAAGTTTTTACTATTGTTATTGCTATGTAGATACATGGTAGTTAAAGTAACATTACTGTAAAGAGTTGCCCATTATGATCTTATTTTTCATAAAGTCATGCAAGCACTAACACTTGTAATCTCTCTCAAACAGCGCATCATTATTCCAAACTTTTACAGAATGGAACTTCCCTCATTAGGGGCTATTTTTTACTGTTTGAGAGGATTCTGACAACAACATATCTTTGAATCTAAGTGAAAAGAAAGAAGACTTCAGCAAACCACACAATAAGCAGTCTTTAAGAAGAAATTACTCAAAATGCCACAGATGCAATCAACCTTTCCATCTTGGAGATGCAAGCATCTAACCCACTGCCACACATGAAGGGGTTATTTGAAGCCATGGGATTTACAAAAAGACATTGACAATTGACATGCCTCTGTTATTCTCTGAACTCTCTGCCCTGAGGAGCCCTGCTACTAAGGGCTTCCACTTCTGTTTTCTTTATTAAGAGACAGTTGAACAGGGGAAATAACAAAGTTTATGGAAAAGCTTGAAAAGTGCCAACGCCAAGAGTGCTGGAAAGAGCCATTAAAAGTAGTAGTCAAAAAGAATGGCCAAGAAAGACTGTTTTATAGCCTACTTTCATCGTCAGAAAAGCTTATAGTCATCATATTTGGTCTTTCTGGCAAATACTTGGGTCATGAGATGCTATCGATTCTGGCTATGAAATTAGCCACTTGAGGGCAGTATCATAACAGCAGCATAGCTAACCAGCAGTTGGTCTTTAGGAGCTAGCGAGCATCCATCCGTCCATCCATATCCGCATAAGTACAGTCAGACCTGTAAGTTAAACACTACAAAAACAAACCTTCCTGTGGCCAATATACCGAAGGCAAAATCCTCCTAGTGCTGTTTCACTAACATCTGTACAACCCAAATACGGGAGGTGGTTACACACAATATTACACACAATATACAACAATACACTTCTGCATTTTTCTCTTGACACAATATTTACAAACTAATTGAGAGGACCTGGAGTGAATTAAGAACATTCTTTGTTTGTAATAGTTCCGTTTTGGAATGTTGCTCTCAAATTGGATAGTCACGTTATAGCGAAAAAGATCATTTCTGGTCTTTTTAATCTAAGAAATCAAAGCTGAATAAACATTGCTATGTCTGGTCCTCTGGATAAACAAGCAGCGGTTGAGCTTCACACATAGCGGTACACATCTGGCACACTCTATGTGCACAAGATCAAGTCTGATATCCAGCACATGTCACGGCAGTCTATAACTCCCAAAGCCCTGACCCTAACACTCTACAAAACATCCCTGGGGACGTGACCTACCCCAGGGCTTCTGTCCATATACAGACATCGACCCTAGGGGAACGTATTGTTTCTCGTGCGTTTCCAGGGGAATCCAAAGTAAAGGTTACAGACATAATTAAGACAACAAAGAGAAACAATTAACCGACTGACAAGTGAAAATACTGTGTGGATATATTGAAACATAAATCTGATGCAAAGTAAAATATCAACAAAAGATAGCAAAATTGGCCACGTCTGTCAGTAATGCTGGAGATGTTATTGTAGCAACAGAAAACTAATTTTCAAGTTTTGTTTTTGAATCACATCTAACTTTTTTCAAAACCCGTTTCACAAGACAAAGGATTGGGTTTTGAAAACAGCCAACCAACCGAGAATTACTCAGTTGATTTTAGAACATGCGGTTGGCTGTCAGTCAAAACAACCAGACAATAACTGACATGTAGTTCAATTTCCTCCCATATTTAGATCGCAAGTATTAAGTATATAACATAAGACCATTAATTATTGATCGGTAGTTATTTGTAAGCACAAAGTGAAAACAAATGATAAGTGCAACATTATTAACAATTTAAAATGTGAGGTCTGTTAACGAGAAAGGGTGCTACAACAGGATCTCAATACAAAGTAAGTTACAAGTCTCTGTTTCTGACTGACAGACATAATGAAAGTCTTCTATCATGTTTCCCTTAATTTGAAATCAGTAACAAAGAGTGGTAAAATCTCTCTCATGGAATTCAAATATGACTAAAGCAACACAACAGATGTCGGAGAAGGCAACATGCAAGTTTAAAACAATAATGAAGGCTGTTTCCTTTAGGATATTTGAGAGTATATTTATGGGAGTCTGTTTACTGATGCTTCGAATAAAATTACAGCAATAACATGCACAGAAATACTTCCCAAAAAGAATCCCATCTTTAAACAAATAGAAACCATAACACAAAATGTTACTAGAACAACATGAATTGTTAAGGATGTTTCGTTAATTTATTTTTTGTCAATAATAAAAAACAAAAAACAAACCTAGACAAATAGTGTTTGCAAATATTTTGTGGAGCTATTGTGTATGAATAAGGCCATCAAAAATAACACGATTAATGTTCTCATAATAATTACAACTTCTGATTTATGCAGGGATTTCCTTCTGCAGTTCCACTATCTCATAACTATAGCCGTTTTATCATGCCAAACACACATTATCTCTGTTCACTCCCTCCCCAAGTTTCCCCCTCCAAGAATTATAGCAGGATGTCTAATTAACAACACAACTCTCCTTAGAAAAGGGGAAACATGGAGGTAGAGAAAGCAAGATGATATGCATTATGATCATAACCTAGAATTAAATAATAATAATGTATAATAGAGGTAATAAAGCAGTGCAGACTTTCTAGACTCTTCTATAAGGCGTTGGACAAATGTGTATTACATGGTTATATCTCAATTCACTCAGGATTTATAAATAAGGAGAAATATATAAAGACAACAAGGCTTACCTTTGAGTGATGAAGCTGGATGCCATACAGTAAGATATTTCTGAGCTTGGCTCCTCTGCCAAACTCCATCATGCCCTCTGGCTCCTCCATGTTCTTGCTGTTGGACAAGCCCTCTGACACGTTTAAATGCACCTATCAAAACAGAACCACCACAACCAGTCAGTCTTCCTCTTGTCAGTACCAAGGCTCTTTTGTAGAGGTAGTGCTTTTATCTTTCGACAGATAAAACCATGCATTGTTCAGTCATTGGACTGGGACTGAACCGGGATTTCTAGCCATTGTGGAGGGACATGTCAAACAAGTCTGTTCCAGTATTCAACAAAAGGGATTAACCCCTCTTTGTCCATCTCTTAGTGAAAGGAAAACATGAAGACATGTTTGCTAGTAAGATCATGCCTAACCTGCATTTAGTGACAAGCCCCTGCCTTTAAAAGTAACATCTACAAGCCCACTCTTTGTTTTGAATAACTGGCAAATGAAATTACAAGTAAGAAAGGCAAGTTCATTCATGGCTAGATACACTTTTTGGCTTCTTTGGCATCTTTTTTAGGTCATTACGCCATCCAATATGCAACAAGCCAAACTTGTGATTGCCAAAAGATGAGTCATTCTACAATAACACCCCATTCTACATTAACACCATAACGGTGTTGATACGGCAGCATTACATGACAAGCCGGCTATAGCCCCATGTGAACTTACCCAAATAATGACCACTGGATATAGTAGTGCTTGGTTCCTCTCTTCCAAAGCCCGGATAATTTCTTCAACTTCTGACAGGAAAAAATTGTTTACCTGGGGCATTAATAGAAAATAGATTATTGTATTAACAAACACTACTTGTGATATTGGACTGTCCAAGATTCAATTTGTTCTCAAATATAAACTTACAGAAATTTGGATGAAGTTCCATTGTTTAGCCATGGACCTGGCATTGTCTCCAAGTAGGTCTGGAATAACATCAACTTGCTAGGACAATACAATAAATGTGTTAAAAACAGAAGACATTCAATTGGATTTGTTTCTGGAAAGGACACGACTGGTGGACCATGGAGCTGTTTGTGTAAGACCAGACTGGAGGGGAACACATAGGAACTATGGGATCTCATGGACCAACTTCATTTCACTGACAGAAACAGAAACAAGTCTCAAGCAGAGAATCAAAGACTGACCAAAGAAAAGAGAGTAAGATCATATTTTATGCTTTTATGTTTCATTAAGCAATTTATTCTTTTACCTATGTCACTCCTTTGCTTTTTTTTTTATTATTATTATTTTTGTCCGTCCACATGTTAAGTTATCTTATAGGCCTAGGCAAATCTTTTGGAGAAAAGTGATACATGCGTCTGCAGACCGCATTTCATCTTGGGTGGATATGAAAACATTCTCATATATTAAGCTAAAAAGTGTGTGGAGAGAGATAAGCAAGAGGATGCAGAAGTGATGTATTTTCTTTGTCAGATCCTCCCTTCCTTACTTCATGTTGACTTCAATAAGGACAGTGACCCGTTTCTGACCTCTGCCAATTGTGGTAAGGCCAAAATATGTACGAGGTGTGCATATTGTTGTAACAAATTTGACATAATTTGCATTGCATATTTAAATCATATGACTAAACCTGCATCTTTCTTCATCTATCTCTCTAGGAGCTTGCAGTGACAATTAATACTACCCCTTTCAAAACACACAATTACTGAACCCATAAGTACAGGCAAAAATGCAGCCATATTTTCAAACAGTGTGCCCTGACTCCCAGTTCAACTCAACTCAGCCCCTCCCTCCCTTCATCCTGTATGAGATTCACATGTCACTGATAAAAAGGTGACTACTCATTACGTTTACTCTTCTCTTCTTTCATCTTTTCGGAAACACCCAAGAAAAATGCATCATGTCACAAGCATGTACACACTGGTAAACAGCCTCCCCATCAACCTGAGCACACACAGGGATGGTTTCAATCAGTTCTGCTAGGACTGACACTGACACCACCATCTTTGAGGCCTAGAAACCGCTAGATCTTCCCATCTAAGGGACTTGGCACAGCTTTAAAGGAAGATGAGCTGTCAGTGCACTGTTACATGAAAACACATCATGCGCTGTTAATTTTCACTCCACTATCCTTGAGGATTTGGGTGTTCAGTAACTTGTCAAGGTGGACATGTGGCGACAATATGGGAGAAAATGTTCTTCACACCCAATTCACATTTTATATGAATAGAAAAGTTAAATAAAAAGGGTCTAGATTAAAACTGTACTGTATATGTGAGGGATATCTGATACAGTATGGGGACCTTGGTGAGGATGATCAAAACAGTAAATTAATCAAGCTATTCCCATGGAATGACAAATATTGAATGCCATATGTTTCCCTTTCATGAAGTATAAGAGGTGATGGTAGTGAAAGATGAGAAGAAAGAGGAGTTTAGGGAGAGCAGTAAATAGAGTGGAAGTCTCTGACAAGCGTCATTAAAGGTCTGAACACAGACCCAAACAGGGCTAATCCCTCACATGATAATCTATTGAGTAATCTCTGTAGTACTTTATAATAACTCAACAGTAAAGCATTTCTAACATCTTGGTTATTAGTTGATTTGTCATTAATAAAACACACTTATGTTTAATAATCTATTCTAAACAGTATACCATGCGATTATTAATGTCAATGCGTTGTCTGTGTCACTTCCAAGGCTTCATACAAATGCTTGGGACAAACACTCATCCAATCAATATTAAAATCATCATACCATTTCCAAAGCTCCCACTATCTTCTGTAGTGTTTTGGCCATGTCTCTAGCTTGTGTCGACTCACCTGTGATAACACAGGCAGACTGGGATAGGCTATCTGGAAAAAAGGATGCACAACTTGCTGCAAATATCCCTTTCATATTGGCAATGAAAACATTTCAAACACTATGTTATTACCTTTGATAATGGATTCTGCAGCAGCTAGATCTCGTTTGTAGGTTACCTATTGATAAACAGATATGACTTCATGGTTAAGATTTATCACATCATTTTGAAAATAATTGCAAACCTGCACTACAAAAAAAAGGTTCACAAGATTGACTGACCTTCCATAGCGTTGGAGGCCCCTCAATGAGCTTGGCATTAGTGCCACAGTATTGCAGAGCCAGATCAAGGCACTCTGTACCAAACTCAAAGTCAGACTGGCTGCACTAAGGGTAGAACACAAGACAGTAATTTTCTGCTTTATTTAATTTGAAAGTAACCGTTAAAGACAGACAGGAAAGGCTAAAGGGGAGACAATGCAGAAAATGGCCCCGGCCTGGAATCTGGGGTCCCTGCGATAAGGCCTTAGCATGTGGTAGGCAATATGGAGAGCCACCGAAGTGGATACGCCAACAGGTTACATGTCAAGATAATAATGGAACCTTAGTACCCCCTACCCTTTGATAGGCCTGGTAGATAACATCATAGAGAAAACCCTGGGGCATCTCGCTGGCTCTGTACTTGGCTCTCTTCAAGGAGTGGTCCAGATAGCCTTCAGGGGTGGTAGCAATCACTGTGGACACCAGAGGACGTATGGCACCAGCTGCCTGGAGGAAAGGGAGGGGAAAGGGGAGCATAAAGACTGTGTGCTTGTGTGTGTGGCATTGTTGCAGTAAACATAAAATGTTCAGGGCAAAATTGTTTAAATCAATCATTCTAAAACTTCAAACCCCTTGTTCTTTGGCAGCCATTGCTATCTTGAGTAGGAAGTCCTCCTCCACAAAGGGTCGTACTGCATCATGGATAATAACCACCTTTGGTTTGTTGACAGCTGACCCATCTTTTCCCTCACAGAGGGCTTGGATTCCATTAAATATAGATCTGTGGCGAGTAGATCCACCATGCACCACTTTGACTTTCCTGTGGTGAAACTTCTGTATAATGTCCATCATCAAACCGAGGTTCTCCTTGGAAACCACAACGGCAATGCTTTCTATCCATGGTACCCTGTCAAAAACAGACACCTCAGTTTGACACTTTATGAACTTTGGATATGTATAATAATTTATTATTTAGGCATAATGTGAACCAAATACTAAATGAATATCAAACATTGAATATATATAACTGATCAAGTATTGATATGTTATATCAGCAGTTTGAGCTACATGGGGACTCCCATGTGCACTGGGCACAAGGCAGGTACTAAAGTAATATCACTAATTCCTGCGACGGGACTTTTGAAGACAGCTAAATCGTTAACTTTACCTCTCAAAAGCTTGAACTGTGTAACTTAACAGGGGTCTGTTGAGAAATTTGCAGAACTGTTTCGGTGTTTGCAGTCCTGTTCTCTCTCCAGAGCCCCCGGCTGGAAGAACCACAGCGACTGAAAAATCCACGCAGCTGTTGCCAGCATTATTTTTACTCAACCCAGCCTCGCAGGTTGAGAAAAGTATTGGTTCTAAGGGCTTGCTCATGTTGCCTCCGTCTGCTTGTCAGCTTTCAGTAATTCGTTTGCATCAATGAAAATACTGTCTAACACATGTCAGTTTGCACCATCCTATCAACCCAACTCAGCCAATGATTTGCTGGTGGAGTACTTCCTGGTCACGGTTTTTCAAAATAAAAGTTTATTTTTCTACATTTGTAAAAATGTGAAATTAACTATAATGGTTTCTTGCAATTAGCATTTTAATGAAAATTCGCGCTACTCAACGGGGTGCAGAAGGTTGTGTATGTTATTTGAAAGTGTGTTCCATTCCAGAATACTGTTTACCAACTTCAAATTGTAATGTCATTGAGATAATCCAGTAATCGATTAATTGCTTTCAGTTATATCAGCGTGATATTAGAATATCATAAATTATTCACCTCCCAGGCCATATGCAAATTACCACACGTAAGTGTCCTGAATTTGCATTGGACGTTGTCCATCAAATGCAATTTCTTTTTTTACAAAAATCCATGCCCATAGAACCCTCCGATCAGATGGAATCCCGTCATCAACACTTCTTAAACCTTTAGTAAGTTATTAAGTTGTTTGAGTTATTTAATTCTTCAAAGTAGCCTCCCTTTTCCTCGATGACAGCTTTGAACACTTGGAATTCTGATGTTCAAACATTTTAAAATAAGACATGAATATCAGTTGAAATATTATTTTTTTAATAAGAAATTTGGATGTTAGAAAAAAGCTAAAGAGTAAGTTAAGGATACAGATGATCAAGTGATCCTAAACAAAAAAATCACATGTATATCTTGTAGCTGTAGCATATATAAAAATGTTTACACACAAGGGACAAATACGTACACATGCATATTTACACTCTTTATGGAGTAAAGTTAACGGCATGTTAGTGGAATATTATTTTTAAATGGTGTCATTTGATGTAAACAATTGGCTGTAAAAGTGTGCTGTTACAGTATTTCTAAATCTATAATTATAGGCTTAAGGGTTAAATAATTCTCTGTTTCTCAGGCTTGGCAGTCCACCTTCCACTTCTGCTTATTCAAAGGCCCTAACAAGCAAATTACAAGATGATTTATGACCAAAGTCACTGACATATTCCACGTCCCCTATCTTAAGGTTCCACCTCATGCCAGTTATTATTCATCTTTCTCTTACCCAGCCTCTTCTTGGTCTTAGACTTCTGCTTATGGAGCTGCTGAGATTCAGACAAGGTAGCAAGTTCCTTGTGGCCTGACTCGTTGTGCTGTCTGGAGTACCTCATGCACTTGCACGAAGTGACCACAGTGATTTTGTAAGTTCGCGTGCTACTGTCCTGGCATTGGAGTAGGATGCGTTGCGTACGTGTTTTGTCGTTGACACAGCGCCATTGCTGACTGTTCCTTCTGCTCCAGAATTTCTTACGGTAGCCACCACCAATCCAGTTGGCCAGGATCTGAGTTGGAAGGCATTCGCCTGCACACACCAGCTCCTTGATGGGGTTGATGCTGGTGCATTGACCATCAGAGATATACTTGGTAGACCTTAGTTCTCTGCATCCAACTTGGTTTTGCTCTGCGAGAGAAATATAAGTGATAAAGAGATTCCATATTTATGACAGTAGATTTATTTGTTGTCATTTCTTTCGTTAAATGCAGAACGAGACTAACTCAACCACATTGATTACTTATGTTTCCCCAGGAGTTTTGTGTAAACATACAAGCCTGCCTTTTAATTGCTTGTAAAGGAAGTGGTGCATTTTCCTAACATGTAAAGACTATGCTGTCGATGGACCTGGCTTGATAGTGGGCCTGTGCAACAGATCGACTGTTAGTATAGACTGCAACTACTTACACTGTAACAGCTTGTACCCATTTAAACAATGATATACAACTCAGTGACAATGCACGCCCTTCTTTATGACAGTCTGGTGAATAAACAGAGAAGCTTTATCAATTATGTTGGGAAAACTCCAAACTGCATTATCACTATCATTATACACTTCCTGTGTATAGGAATACACCTCCATTCACTCCCAAGGAACTGTGCAAAAATACTGCCAGGTCTCCACCACCCTGCATGCATGGGAAATCCCAGGAAATCTGAATGGTCCTAATTATTTAACTGGTAGCTTTGATGTTCCCTTGTTTTAAAGTAAACTTTCAAATGCTAACACAAATTATTATTATTATTCGTCTTATTCAGTTTGGGCAGTAAATTGTTTCTCCATTGCTTGTCCACAGCCAGTTTGCCTATTCTATAATGCATAACAGCTTATAACAAATCAGAATTATGCACAGTCGATAATATAAAGGGTATTAACAAAGGTATTCACTCACCACTTATTTGAAGCACACCATTTGTCGCGCCTTTCCCTTCAATACGTGCGCGGTTCAAAGACACATTGCTCGAAGTATTCATAACCGGGATGGCCATGAGTGAATATATGTTCTCAGCATCGTTTTTCAACGCTTGGCAACACCTTAGGAGAACACAATATATAAATATGAGACGGCACGGTTCGCACGAGTTCAAATACATGTTTGCTAGGAATATCTGGAACAAGCTGATCTGTGGCGGGTAAACTAATAATTATCAAATGTCTTCTGCTAAGACACTATGTCACCTTACCATGACTGGTTTATATAGTCAAGCCTTCTTGTTTTGGCAGCCGCTCAGGTGCATGACTTTGGCGTCTGTTGGTTAAGCATGGGCGTAACTGAATGGGCAACCACGCCCATAGTTTGCTCAGGAGGCTAGAACTGCGCACTAGCCAACGTCAACATCTGGAGGGACCTGCCTCCGTTCGCTAAATGAGATTGTTATTTTATTATCAAAAGGATTGATGTCTAACTAGTGACAACATTGAATTCATTATGCCATTTTTACTCGAGATGTATTCTGTTTATTCCGTTTTAAAGTGGTTGGTCCTGCAAACAAATTGCACATTCTCTAATATTCTGACCTGTTCTTCACCCACATAGGCTACACATTATGGCAAGGTTGAGGTGATAGGATCAATGTCTATCTTTGAAACCCAGAAATATTGTAGTTGTAAAGGATTTTTTAATATATCCCAAAAGACTTCCAAAGGATAGGCCTATTCATTGATGTTATGAGAGTTTGTGAACTTATGCCCATTGGTCTCTACCCTGGACAAATTATATTAACCAATACCTTTATTATCCTAAAGATAAACTAAAATATATGTCAATTATTTCACTTGAAATGTATAAACCCCTTTACTTCATCTTGATGAAAAAGTAATGGACGCGCCAAAATCCAGTTTTATACCGCCGGACTGCACTGTTACTGCACGCCATCTAGTGACAAACCATGCACCGCCAGTAGTCTCATGGATTTGTTTGTATTATTTTACGAATAACAAATCATGTCCCAAACGCATCAAATGCACTGTCACTCACATCTGATTAATACATTTCGTGTAAAATTAAGAGTAGCCTACCTTATAAGAGACCACTTCAAGTTGAACCCTTCTGTTCCTCACTCAAAAATGGTGAGGAGAAAAAAGAAAAAGGTGGTCTTAACTTTTCCAGAGCTGTACAGTATGGCTATCTGGACAAAATGTCGGTCTTCTGGACACGGCCATTCATTAGATATTACTCTCTATCCTTTACAGAGAAAAAAGTAAAAAACTTGATTCAACTAAAGAATTACAGGCTACAGATTTGTGTCTGTTGTGAAACAAAAAAGCATAGCTACAGGTGTTATCCTGGCAACAAGCGCGCAAGCGGTTCTGGCGATCAGGTGACGATGGATATGTGTGAGGAAGTGCGTTTTTCGATCAAATTCATAAGAATATGAATATAATTTGAATATAATTTGAATACTGTGATAGCAGTAACTTTAATTTCTCTTACAGGTTATCGAGAAAGCCCTCCATAAGTATGGAATCAAGAGAGATCGACAAGTATGTCAACTTTATCTCGCCAAAAGGTAGCGCGATTTATAAAAGCCTCTAAATCTGATGCTGTAGCTCACTTAATGTAGACTTTTGAAATGCAATTTTGTTAGAACATTTATTATATTATAAAAATATAAGTGTAAAAGCAACTTTTCTGCTTAACAGAGGGCTCACATATATCCCTGACTTATCAAGATTTCAAACTTTGACATGTTTATGGCTGAACAACAACAAGGTAGTAGGCTACCTGCTGCACCCTGTCTACACTGTAATTGATCATTATAGGTCATGCTTTCTTAATAAAAGTCACATATGACAAAAGGAATGTAGATCAACGATATATTCTATCCTTTCAGATCAAGGATATAAGCTACAAGGGTCTCAACTGTTGCTTGACAGAACTGTACCTACAAAATAATAACATAACATCCATTTCAGGTAATCATTGTGGAGGGTGGGGTACAAATGTACTTTGTGCAAATAGCCTGCTCATCTTTTAGTATTTATTTACCATCTGTCACTTAAACAGGGACCATGAGTCATCTAGCCTGTCTAAGAGTTCTCCTTTTACACATCAACCAGATGAAAAGGCTAGATGAGACAGTGGCAGAGCTGAGGAACATACATCATCTTCATACTGTTAGTAAGTAGCCAAGACTTGCTATAATTGGAAATCGTACATATGAAGACTTACAGTACAGACTAATTTAAATCAATGGCCCAAGTGAATATACATTAGAATTATATTTTGTAATGTCACTATTGTTAATTCAGGCAAAAATAAATATAAATGCATAGATTGTACAGTTCTTGTAAAAATGTAATAATAACATTAAAGTTGTTTTGCAGCTTTTTTCCTGAATCCTTTTGCACAAGAGCCTGAATATCGTCAATATGTCCTCCATCACTTGCCATCTGTGCAAATACTTGATCGAAGAGGTAGCCTATGCTAACAAATATCTATCAATTTTCTATAAAAAGTTATACTGGTCACTTATTACAATGTAATGCAGCTAATACAGAGCACAAGTCTGCACCTCTTACCTGAATTAAGATATCTGGAATTATTTCTCACCCATCAACACATGGTACCCCATAATGACAAAATATTCAGTATTCAAAATGGAACAAAAAAATATCTATTTTAAAAGTATGCACCCCTCCCCCAAGTACATGTGCAGCACAATAAAGTATTCATGTTTGGTACTTTGGCATATATTTTACATGCAACAAGTCTTACTAATATACCACAACCATTTTGCATTTCAGTGTATTAACTTTGCTTTCCTGACAGTTGTTAAGCAAGAAGAGAGAAATACATTGTTTCAGTTGTTCAACACAGAGCAATTTCGTGTCCTCCAGTCTTTGGCCTTTGGCAGACGCATACACACTCCAGTTGCAAAAGAGACAGGAAGTCATGTTAATGGCTTTCAACTCAAAGGTTTTACTCAGTTTGCTGTCTTTTTCTTTGTTCAAACATTAGTAAATTATATCACACTTTTCATAATTGGACTTTCATTTGTAGGATCTGATGTTTTGACAAGACATATCAACAGGTGAGAGACTATACACCATGCAGGCTAACATTGTTTCCCCGAAGAATGTGATTTAATAAATTAACAAACTAAAATTAACAAACTCATGTGACATTTGTAAAATTGCAGTGTACTGATATTTCACTCAGGCTGAAATGCCCATTTGATGACATCGCAGACCCCAGTGTGCGAAGAGCCATGCAGAGGTCTGTCATGCAATTCTCATCTGTGGACTGGAGGTCCTTCCCTACTGCCCAGCAGAGCCAACTAGGAGAATATGCCCAGCCACATATTCCCAACATCCTCAAAATAACATTCAGATGATCCATATCTGTACCCGTTTCATATTATTTATAATCTATATTATGCAACTTCAATCCAGTAATTAGAAATGTATTAGACATTCTGAAAGCACATTATATTAAATATTCTGGTCATTTAAGTGATTAAATTAATCAGTTGATTTTTTTATCTTCATGATTTTTTGGTTGTTAAATATGTGTATGATCAAGATTACCACATTGGCAAATATACACTTCTGTGGAAAAAATATAGCACACTAAAACCAAAAGAACACTAAACAATACAGGGTTATGAGGTTATTGTTTATTTAAGTCATTAAACACATCTGTAACAAAGCCGTGTGAGTAGGAGGGCTTGCAAATGTATTACGAGGATGTCTTGGTCAAAACATTATACTTTATGCTACTTTACTACAGAAATATGAGCTCTAATCTGGATGTATTGGTATGCAGAATAGGTATTCATAACATACCAGCTAAAGCATCTTAAGGCATAATTGTACTTTGTACACAACATATAAATTAAATACACTATGTTTTTCCACTCCTTGCTTAAAACGCTTTCCATTTTGTGGCTACTAAAATCCATTTAGCTTACACAATCATATTCTAAATAGATATTTCACATCAAACAGTATTCAATAAAAAAGTAGAAACTCCACAACCCGTCTTCTTGTGCCAATAATGTTGCGTTGCTTTGGTGACAATGTCAAATATTGGTTAAATAAGGGATTCATCACTGTTTGAACAGACCAGAGGTTTTTAACTTTGCTTGAACTGCTTCTTCAGGTGTGCTAAATAGGTCTTCAAAACAGTCCTCCCTCTGAGATCAACATGGCATTAACTGGAGTATGGGATATCTGGGTATAGGCATTGTGTTTCTGTAGGTGACATCCTCTGGTTCGGAGCTGGCTGTGGTGGCCTCAGAGCTGGGGGTCTGAGGAGGACTCTTCATTATCAGGCTCCACTGAAAGTTCCTGCATGGATCCTGTAGCATCTTCCACAGCTTCACTGTCCTCTGAAAAAAATGCAACAGCATGATTTAATATTGATGATAGTACGCACCAATGGTAACAAAGTTCTGAAGTTCCAACGCTGATTAAGTAGATAGTATAAATGGGCCAGCTGAAGGCAAGCATAATGTTGTCATGTCACATGTAAAAACAGGTATTATACAGCACTGTGCAGAAGTCTTAAGCACCCAAGAGTTTTTACATGAATATTGTCTAGTGTATTTTGTTTCATTTCACAATTAACGCATTTTTGCTGAACTTTTCAAAACTTTAATTCATAATAATTGTGCCAAAGACTTTTGCGTGGTACTACATGTACAATATATTTCTTAAGTGAACCAAAGATTGCCATTTTCAATACCTTTGCTGCGTTGCTCAATTCGCTTGGCTGACTCTTCCTCATGCTTCTCTCTTTGCTCCTGGAGCTTCTTACAAACCTTCTTATGGGTGAACCAGTGCATTTTCTGACAGGCTTGATCACAGTATATCACCTATTGAATCACCAAAAGCATGCCGGTTTAAAGAAACTGGACCTCAAATATCCTCTAAAATATAATTATTGCATAGTGATGGTAACTACCATTTTGCAGATGGAGCATCTCTTCTCAGCACCTTTCTCTCCACAGGTAGTGCAGAATTCTGCATCCATGAATCCAACCTGTCCTGTGATGGCTTGGGTCAGGACTGATATAGCTGTTGGGTCATTGCCCTGTGGGGGAGAGGGACAGAGGTTATAAATGAGAATGGTTAAATGTAAAAACTTTTTTTTCTCTCCAAAGAGAAATCCTAAAAATAACTTAAAAAGGTATGCATCAGCCTCTCAACTTTTATCCTCTAGGACCCCCTGCCCTGCATGTTTGAGATGTTTCCCTGCTCCCGTACGCCTGATTCAAATGAATGGGTCGTTATCAAAGTCAGCAGAAGCCTGATATCGACCCATTCATTTGAATCAGGTGTGTTGGAAGAAGGAAACGTCTTACATCTGCAGAGCAGGGGGTCCCTGAGGACCAGGGTTGAGAAAGGCTGGTGTAGATTTGTTTGATTGAAGAGGGAGCTTAACTCCTGCTTTGTTGCTTTCCATTCAGTTTGAGTGTTTTAGAAAGGGAAGCTCCACTCACTATCTCCACTGGAGCAATACTTCGGACCAGCTGCTGCAGCAGAGTGGCATCACAGTAGGGGAACTTGCGGATACATTCTCGAACAAACTTTTCTTGGAACACTGGGAAGCCATCACTCTCCCGACCTTTTAATAAGCTAGGAATAGAAAACAAAATGGTTCACGTATACAATCGTGTTCAGTTAATGTAGAAACACGACGTACAACAACCAACAACATACCTTTTCATTAGTCCCTCTAGCTTGTCGTCACGGTCCTTGAGGAAGGAGGCGCACTTGCTGAGCACGCAGCTCACAAAGTGCATCTTCATGGCTAGAACCTCATTCATGTCCTGCTGCTTGACACACTTCTCACAGATGAGTTCCATCACCCGCCGACACTTCTCAAGAGCCTCCACTTCTTGGAGCAGCGGGTTTTCCTTCACCAACATTACCATCTAGAAGGGAGGGAGGACCAGTAATCAGTGGTGCTATTTAAACACCTAGTGGGTGTTAACCCACTAGGTGTTTAATTGATGATCAATTAAATAGCCAGCACTAAACAGTATCATATTGCACTTGAGGGCTATATTTTCTAAATCATTATCATGTGGAGTTAGATATGGTTACCTTAACAGGGCTGAGGTTGGTACTCATGATAATCTTGTGGAGGGGTCCTGCCAGTTTGTGAGGAAGTTTAGGTTCTTTTTCCAAACCCTGGACTTTGGTGTAGTAGTCCAGCCTCGCCCGGGAGAAGAAGTTGTTAATCACTGTCACACAGTCATGCTGCCCTGGGAAAGGAACAAACAAAACAACTCTTAATTAAAACATTGATTACTTAACTGTTTTAGCAGAGAGATGTACTCTTATGATTGATGTCCTGATGTGTGTACATCATCAGCATCCTTTTTTTTTCAATAGCTTGTCCCATTTCATTTAATATCCAGATTCTTGGTCAGTTTTCTAAATGGATCATAGCATTCAGGCTATGACACACCAAACTGACCACAACCAGGTTCTGCCAGAGAATTTGTGGTAGTCAGGGAGAACCTTTTATACAAAGAAAACCAGTTCTCTATGAACGAAAGGTGTTCTGCCTTATCCGACCCAGCCTGCCAGTGAAAAAACGGCGACGGACCCTGTGATCTTCATGCCAGCTCCTTACCTGTGCCAGAACACAAGGTGCATACGTGGTCATATAGGCGGAGCATGCAAGCTACACACATACCGACAAATGCTGCCATCTGAGCAGCTGTCCTCCCGACAGAGTTGACCACATCTGTCTCCGCTCCAGCATCCAACATCATCCATATGATGTCAGTCTTTCCTGAGTAATAAAGGAGGAAGAAAACGATACATTCATATGCTTGAAAATGTGGGCCAATTCGGGTTGCTTGACCAGATAATTATCCTCAAATACCTGAAAGTCCAGCAAACATCAGTGCTGTGTAGCCATGCTCATGTTCATTGCAATTCACGTCAGCACCATGTTGAAGTAGCAGCTTGCACATGTCTGCTTTGCCTTTGTAAGCAGCATGCATGAGGAGAGTCATCCCATACTATAGCAGAAAAAGATACACAGACTACTAGTATTCAGGAGTTCAAGGACACTGAAGCATAATAGATCATATTCCTAAAGTTATAATCAAATTCTATAATCCCTTTACAATATTCGATGTCAGACGCTATAAATGCATGTCACTCAACAGATTCTAATAGATGAAATACAAGAGGATAATACGTGACAGCCTCCACACTAAAGACCAGTCACTCGAGGTTTAAGTACAAAAAATCTAAATGGCTTACTTATTGAGTCTCAAAAATCTAAAACAGAATAGGCGCAAGAACTTTATTAGGATGCCTAAGATAATATCTAACCTAACTACCTACATTATTTCCAGGTTTAGCCTAAACTCAATATCTTCCAACCATAGACTACTTAATGTCAAAATATCGACTCGTATAACTAATCGAAAATAAGAAATTATATTGTTACTACCTCATCCAAACAATTGACTCGTACATCCTTGGACCCCAATAATCTCGAGGCTTCTTGAACATTTCCTATAAAGAAAATACATAAATGGCATACATGCTAGTTTGACTTCATGTTCAATAACCATGGATTAGCTAGAGCTACCTTCTACGCTAGCTAGCTACATATTAAATCTATTGTGGCAATTTGTCCATCTTTATAGCTAGTAATTATCATTCATTATAAGCAAATAGACAATTTAGATTGTTCCGGTAGATCCTATACTTTGGGTGGATACTTAAGTCAACAAACCCAATTATACATGTGCAAAATAGCTATCTATAGCTAGCTAGCAAGGCTAACGCTACTAGCTGGATGTGATGTGAAATCTAGCACTGCAGGATCAGTAGATACTCACCTGCAGCAATAACTTGGAATAATTCCTTCTCGGTAGAAGACAGATCTCCCTTCTTTGGCGCTGACATTTTCGTAATACGCTTTTAATAAGTGACTGAAGACAAATAAGAACGACTGTCGACTAAATCAAAAAACGACACGTTTGATTACCATACTGCTGCCTAAAAGCTACAGCTAAACCATCGTTTACGCTTAGTTGAGGACTATACCATTTGTAAAGTGAAAGAGGGGTGGACATTTGAATAGAAAACAATGTATTTAATTTCAATCGATATTCGTTTATACATTTAACAAAAAGGGTGTACATTCGTTAACGTCTAGTCTTGCAAATAAAATATTCGTAAACATGGCCACGTGATGAAATATCTCCGTCAGTCAAGCGCCCCTAGTCTTTCCATATTTATTGACAGGTCCACGGAGTTATTTGTCAATTTGTCACTCACTATGAAATAGTGTTTTACCATTCTGGACTTCAAGTCGCAAACTCCTCTGAAAATGTGTGATGAAAGTTAAACGCCTTTAGAACAGTTAAGTATATGGCCACGAGAGGATGGCATTGTATGGATCATGAGGCATAGGCCTACGCTAAATAAATATTTATATATTCGGATCAGCCAATCGGAGTGCGAACCATTTCCTTATTGAAGTAGACCTACACACCTGTTGCTGCTTGCAGCTGTGTTTGTTGAGAACATTAATTTGAAGACAATTGATCTGACGTGTAAGGAATTTTGTTTGTAGCAGTGAAGACAATGGTGTGTGGTGGTTTTGTCTGCATCAAGAATTCCCTCTGCGGTCTCAATATACTGTATGTTGTAAGTAGACTAATCATTTTTATCTAAAGGATTGTTTCAATATCGGGAAGAATAGCATTGTTTGGCACCTCAGACAGAAAGGCATGAAAAATCTGATTCGTCTGGAAAGTCTGGCGAATCAGATGTTTAGAGTTCATCCTACACTACAGTAAATTGCGCAGACCTGAATGTCTGACTTGCTGTTTTTTTATTTTAAAATACAATTCAACGTTATGCATTTATTACTATTTACATGTTGACTATCCTCACCGTTTTGGTTCCCCTTAGTTGGTGAGTCTTCTACTGATTGGAGTGGCAGCATGGGGCAAATGGTTTGGCCTAGTGTCTAGTATTCAGGTGGTGGCAGGGGTTATTGGCGTAAGTACCTTCCTGTTGCTGGTCGCCTTTGTAGGACTCTGCGGAGCCCTAAAGCACCATCAGGTCCTGCTCTTCTTTGTATCCTTTGTCACCAGCTGGTATTACATTGAGGAGGTCTGTACTGTTACCTAAAATGTACAATTACACTTGAAATATTATATTCTGATAATGTTCATGGATAATGTATGTTGGTCTGACATTTATTCACAACACGCATCTTAATTATGATTCTAAACTGTGTAAACGTTGTGATTCAGGATGTCGGTCCTATGTAAACATCCTTGACTACACAGTACATGATCATTTTGTTCATGGTGTTCATCGTACAGTTCTCTGTGTCTGGGGCATGCCTAGCTCTTAATAAAGACCAGCAGGTATGTGGTTTAATATTCATAATTTACTATTTAGACAGTCAGTGATTGTGTACATTGCGACATACTCGGCATCACTGTCAATTGTCTCACTTGTCAAGCGGAATCACATGAAGTCAACGTTAGCTTTTGTTTGAGCTTTGCACCCAAATCACAATTTTGTATTGTAGGTGATGCTTATGTCTTCCATTTACATGACTTTCCTGCTGGATGTTGTTTTTCTTAAATACCCCATTTCCTCCCTGTGCAGTACCACCTACTGGAGGTGGGATGGAACAATTCTGTGTCCACTCAGAGAGATGTAGAGAAGAACCTGGACTGCTGTGGCTTCTCCCACGTCCCTGTTAATGACACATGTGCTGCTGTGAGACACTTCTACAATCCATAACAACTTAACCATAATGCACAGTCGATCTTAAACAAGGCATTTCTTAAACCATCATTGTCTTTTACTTCCTTACTCTACAGGATTGTGTCCGCAACCAATCTTGCAATCTTGCCTGTGGTGACATTATCCAGCAACATGCTCAAGAAGTTTTACACTTTGTGGGTGGGATAGGACTTTTTTTCAGTTTTACAGAGGTTAGTAAATACTGTAACACGAATCAGACATTGCCACATTGCAGTGAGACTTAACACTTAAGCAGCATGTTTTTGTTTTTAAATCTCATTTCAGGTCTTGGGGTTATGTCTAACCTACAGATACAGGAATCTGAAGGATCCTCGATCACACCCTGGGGCTTTTCTGTAACTTTAAATTTCTTACTCCCAACCCAACATTGCACTGTTAAGGCATTCATTCATTCTATTGAAATGTTCTTGTCATTGTAAATGTAATGTCTATGTAATAATAATGTCAGTGATCAAGATTAATTATAAATTAGCCTTATGCTGTGATCTTAGTGTTTTCCTTGAAAAAGCAAACTTGACATTTTAATTTGACTAACATTGAGTGGTATTGACACACCAACTTGGCACACCATATGCAAACAGAAAGACAGAATCGTATTTCCTGGTTAGTTGTATAATCCATTTCCGAACCTTACACTGTCTGGGCACACACTATACAGTGCTTTGTTTCAGACTACAGTATGTGGAATATTAAATATCCCAATTATGGAGATTCTGCAAGTCTGTCAAAGGTGAGGCAGTGTTGGTGCCTACAATGCACAGTAATGGTGCAATCAAGAGTTCCTTTCAGAAGTGTAGTATGATACAGTACAGTAAGTCAGTTGATACACAAGCCATGCCGATGTTCCTGCAATTCAAACCGGATTCTGACCAGGAACTGTTCTTCCTCAGAATAATTCTGCCAAACTTGTTCTCCAAGCCCCTTTTTGCTACAGAATCAATGAACCGTCAAAGAATGTCCATCAGATAATTTGTGCTAATGCAAGAATAATGGAATCTTTTTTATATAATTTTTTTAGTCTTACATTTTCTTGTTTAGAACTTAAAGAAACATTTTATTTAGATATGAACTTTATTTTTATTATAAAGCTACCAGTTATAAAGTTGAGAATTTTACACAAGGGATCGTTTTTCAACATGTATTAAAGAGTATGTCTACTGTATACACTGACTTCAAGTTGTGTGATCAGTGTCAATGGGCTTATTGTTTGTACTGAGGGTACACTTTAGATGTGATAACATATACAGACGACAATGTGTTAACAAAATGTTCAAATTCTGAAATTGCCATAATGTATTAGAGGACAAACTCTACAAAACCAGCTTTAAGCGGTGATGGTTGTGGGGGAGCTAGACAAAGTGGAAACTAACATGACAGGTAAGTGTCAACTCGAACAGCACATGCGCAGTTATACTTAACAGTAAGGAATGCATCCAAACAAAAATCTCTCTTCCTCCTTTCAACTACCATCCGGAAATAATTATTTAATGTACTGGAAAGGGGAAGATATATATTACAAGATAGCTTGAAATATTAGATTGTTCAGAAGTTGCTTTAAGTGTTAGTTATAGAGTATTAAAGATTTCATCAAAAACGTCACAACACCACTTGATTACATTGATTTTGGCATCAGTAAATCAATCTAGAACAGTTTCACAAAAGCCTACACTGCTGAAACTGAATGTTGACACCACACAGACCAGCTTTCATTCTCTCTTGTCGCATCTTAAAATGATAACAGCAAATCACTGAAATGTCCTGATAGTTGGGCTACTATATTATCAGCCCCTTTGCTCTATATCTCACAAAAGTACTCCAGTACACCTGTGTAATTAGTGCTTTATTAAGCACACAACACATCTACTAAACAGCAGTTTCACCCCATCAAAGTAAACTCTTTAAATAAAACATTTAGATCACAAGAGAACAGCAAAAACACTGAAAACAAAAGATTGAGTCAAAATGTATTTGTGGGTGTATAATATCTGCTCAAATATGGACACTGTGTTTAACAAAAGGGAAAGGCAAAATTACAGAACAAAGCAAAACAATAAATATAAATGTGGGTGGGGGGCAGCGATAATAAGGGATTTAGTCAAACAAGATGTTACTCTTTATTCCTAAAAAGTTATGAGGATAATTTGGTAGACATGAAACTGCAAGACATTGAGATACAGACTCAAAAACAGATGGCAGCATGTACATAGGTTGATAATTGTTGGTTCCAATAAACCATTAAGGTAAAATTAGGAATCTGATGAGAAGGCTCTGTGTGCATTGGGGAACTGTTGATGGGTGAAGTCAGGGTCTTCCCTCACGCGCTTCTTAATGTCGGCCTTCACCTGGACAAGGACAAATCTGGTGTTGAGATCATTCACTCTACAAATCAAAACACAACATGAGTAACAATCAGCCTTAGCTGACTAAACCTGATAATCACTGGATGTACCTGTTCTGCATAGGCTTCCTGGAGCTCGTCGCTCTCCAGCTCCTCCTGTAGGGTGTCTGAAGGAGTGACTGGTTTGACTCCTGCCGTCTTCGCTGCCCGACTGACAGCATCCGAGAGGGAGAGGAGGGCTCCATCCCCTTGTCCCGTCTGAAATGTATCCAGGCGGGACATAAACACCATTACCAAAAGGACCCCTAACGAAACATGGTTCGTGGGTCAAAGTTCACCGTTTCAGTTTTACCTTTCTGCGTTTGGCTGGCATTCCATGCAAATAGGCGTCTGACATGGGCGGCTGGGTCTTCATCTTCCTCTGGGTGATCAGGTCATGTCTGATGATGGGCACCCACTCCTGAGATGCAGACACAGGACCATAATATAAATCAGCTGGCCCCATGTGAAGAGATGCCAACTGACTTGCTGCACTCAACTGGCATATACTGATTACAGGGAGCAACAGGAATGTGAATACATGGATATTGAAAATGTAAACAGCATATGGACATAGAAAATGTGTTTTTACAGGAGGAACAGTCACTGCCCAGGCCTCAGAATCTCGAACAGGCTCCTCATCAACTGCCTCTGCCGCCATGGCGCTACGCAATGGGACAGAACCCTCGGTTGGTCGGCTTTCTCTTGCCGACGCCCTTGTATCCCACGATGATGACATGGCTTCCTCAGCTGTGGTGGCGGGGACTGGGGAGAGGGTGTCCTCCATCTTCAGTTCAGAGAGAGGGTACATTTAAAAGAACTGAAGGCCAGAGGAAAACGTATGTGTAACTGTGTATAACTAAACTATACAATCTAAAGCCTTAACCATAGGGGCTTGATCAAAAATTAAAGTTTTGGCGTTTAGTCACACTTTAAGCATTTGATTTTGGTGTACAAAAACAATACCAACTTTAATGTTCTTGTCTTGTTCTGGCTCATGTGCTCCACATGCAATCGGCTCCTCCCTCTGTAAAACAATATCATACTGCATTATATTAGCAATGTGTGGTTTCGTGAAACGCGCCCTCGTGTTGCATCGATGCAAGATACATGGTAGTGTAGTGTGTGGTTGTTACCGGAGTGTGGACCACATATTGCAGGATCTGGTCCTCTGTGATAGGCATATGCTCCAGAATAACCTGAAGCCTCATGGTCATCATACTAGTCATCCAGTTCACCAGGCTGGGACTCATGTCAGCGGACATCCTCCTCTGAAACAGCAGAGGAAACAATCACAATCATCTCTCTATTTATTCCTCCTAATCAACTTGATATGGATCATTGAATTAAACCTTAGTCTTAACTTATTCACAATATAAAAGACAGTCGATGAGGCCTGGGTGTGGTGATGATCGAGAGACGGGTACGTAAAAGCAGTTGAGTGTAAGTCATTTGAAAAATGTAGTGTAGTATCTGTATGTGTGTACTGACTATGCGATGGTTGATGACCGTAGTTAGAGCGCTCTGCTCTCCCCTCAGACAGTACAGGTTGAGTGCCAGACACTCAAACAAACCCTGGTTACACATCTGTAGCAGATGAGGCCCAAACGACTGGTCTGTCAGGACACAACAGAAACACAGATACTCACACTCTCCCTCACACACAAACACAATAATAAATCAAACAAGCTAATTAGCACGTATAGCTACTTCACATACAAATGAGGTAAGGCTATACTCTGTCATGAGGTCACCTGTGCAGCGTAGTATGTGCGTGGCGATGCGAGAGAGCTGCTGCCGGAAGAAGGACATGTTGGTCTGCGTGACGTCAACACCTTCCAACACCGCCACTGAGGACTGAGAGCAAAAAATGAGGCTTCTAGATGGTTCTTGAATATTTATACTTATATATTTGGTTTGGAAATTACTTTGTTCTGGAGTTGTAGTTTACAACAGTAGTTTGTAGAGTGGAATGAATGTTCCATAGGTCCTGTCGGATCCTGCAGTACTTACAAAGCTCTCCGTGATAGTCTCCTCAAGTTCATTGACAAGGTCTTCAGCAGCAGCCTTGGGTCACATGACAAATGGAAAATGAAATCAAGCGGGAGTAAGAAAGAGAGAGCAAAGACATACATTATTATAAGATACGCTAGCGATCATTAAAATATGTAGGAGTGGAGTAGGGACTGAAGAGAGTGGACCTCTCCAGTATTATACTGACAGTTATGTTCTGGTCGGTGGGCTCTCTGCCATTGAGGTAGTTCTGGGTGAAGAACTGGGACAGCTGGGGCCGTATACGACTCAAAGGCTGGTGCTGGCCGTGGAGCAGAAGCACCAGGTCAGACATGGAGAAGGTCTGACATACCAATGTCAGCAGCTCCCCAAAGAAACCTGGGAGAGGGAAAGTGAGAGCAAACGAGGAGAGAGACAGCGAGAGAGTCGGTATAATTACATGGGCACTGCATATTTATGTAAATGTCATGAATTGTGACGTAATGGAGAATCCGGCCAAAAAAGGCAGTTCTCATGGAAAACAATAAATCAGTTTACCATTGGGTTCGTCTGGGCTAATGAAGATGTTGGTGGTATGGGAGAGTCTCTGCATGAACTGGGCAATGCTTTCTGTGCCGCTCTGGGCCTGGCCGAGGGAGCCCATCATAGTGGACAGGACCCCCTGAACAATGCCTGTGAACAGCTCCGGATTAAGGTTCTCCCCAGCCAGGCCGCTAGTCCCATTCCCTGAGGGAGGGTTGGGGGCAGGGCCCTGGGGGGCGGGGCCCTGAGAAGTGCCTCCAGCAGGAGGGTCTGTGGGTGTTGCAGGGAAGGTAGGGGAAGGGCCCTGGAAACCTGGCTGGGAGGCCTGGGAGAAAGATGTAAGGACCACACAGCAAATGAGTTAGTTTGCGTTTCAAGGAGTCAAAATTACACACCCTACAACAGTGTAGGGACCAAATGAAATGGTTATTTTTGACAGGCTGTCAAACCAGGTGAAGTAAAACTCCGCAATCTACAAATTATATTCCCTCATATTTACACTCACAGCCATGCTTAGAAACCCCAATTTGAGATCGGCCCACCAACCTGCTGCATGAAGTCAGACACTCCTTGAATGAAGGCAGGCACTCCAGGCATGGTCACAGTGATGGAGGGGGCACCCCCAGAACCCATGGCCTCAGCACTGCCCCCCACTCCACTCAGGAGAGAGCTCAGCAGCTGGCCCAGGTCAGGAGGGATACCTTGGGGCTGGGTAGGGGTGGTTTCTGGCTGACCTGGGGCAGCAGCAGTACCAGGAGGTGGGGTTGTATTGGGTATGGGGCCAGAAGGAGAGAAGGAAGAAGAGCTGAAGGTGTGTGAAGAGGAGGAGGTGGCGGTCTGTCCAGCTGTAAGGAGAAACAACGGAGAATAAACACTGCTTTAAAAGGCATTCATACTAAGGCTTTATTGGGAATACAATAAATGCAGGGCTACACAGTGTTTATTGTAGTGCTAAACCTTTAGATAGTTACCTGTCTGGCTTGGCATGAGAAGCTGTCCCACCATCCCACTAATCATTTGATTGAGGGCAGCAGGAGGGAAGGGCTGGAGATAAAAAGGTATGGACAAAGTTTTACTTTCTTAAAAGAATAACTTCAAATACAATCATGTACACGTGTTCATTCAATAGTGATGCGACATATTTTCACTTATAAAATCCCAAGATCATCCTGGAAAGGTCTGAGGATTAAAATGAGGATGGGGTCAGATCCCATCTCTCCCAGTAAAGTTTTCTTAACTTAAGTCAAGTTCTACAGCTATGACGCGGCTGTCAGCCATTTCACAAATATCTGAATCACACATTACCATATACGTCACAAACTAACGTCAGTTGAGGTTGAAGTTGAAATAGAAAGTTAGACAAAAACCAGTATGTATCTCTACAAATAGAACACTTACTTGTCCTGGCTGCTGGCCTGGCATGGGCGCTCTTAAATTTGTGCCAACGTTAGCAGTCGGCCCCCTGGTGGTGAAAGCGGGCGCTGCCATCATGCCTGGAGCAAAAGCTGGACGTGTGAAGACCACCCTGGCCTGTGAGGCGTTGGGGGGTGGAGGAGGTGGAGCCGTGGGGGTTGTGGTAGGGGTGTTGGGGCCAGAGGGGGTGGCAGAAGAGGTGGCGGTAGAGCCGGAACCAGAGGGGGTGGGCTGGGCAGTTGGCACGGCACCAGCGGTTGCCATAGCAGCAGCGTACTGGCCCATCTGCTGCATGATGGAACGCATGAAGTCTGGGGGAAGGGCACCTGGAGATAAAGGCGAGAGATTACCTTTAGTTTCGTGGGGAGACAAGGGCCCTTATCGGCTATAACTAGCCAGTCACATGTTGTAGTGAATGTCTTTCCATCCACAGCTGTTAACTCACCAGAAAGTACATTTACATTTAGTCATTTAGCAGACGCTCTTATCCAGAGCGACTTACAGTAAGTACAGGGACATTCCCCCGAGGCAAGTAGGGTGAAGTGCCTTGCCCAAGGACACAACGTCATTTGGCAGAGCCGGGAATCGAACCGGTAACCTTCAGATTACTAGCCCGACTCCCTCAACGCTCAGCCACCTGACTCCCAGTAGACATGACTATGTTGAGAAATCCTCACCTGCCTGTCCCATACCGGCTGGGTTCTGCAGTCCTGCTGCCTGAGGGTTACTGCCACCGTCTGCACAAAAAGAACAAGACACATTTCAGCATGAACCGTTTTGGACAGTATCGCTTTCTTTACACTGATAAAACTATAAATACAAAGTACTGTACAAACATGTCTTTATTTGACTAGTCACGCCCATTTCAAGACCAAATCAACTTTTCTGACATGACAAACCATTGACATGCGCAACACAGGCTATGCCAACAACACACACTGGGGGTAGCATTCCATCAGTTGGGGGGAAGTGGACAACACACCGTCCGCGTTCATCTGCATCATGACCACCGGTACTGCCTGGTGGCTGATCCTGATGACCCGTGGGCCAGGCTGGCCCTGGCCTGCCTGCTGATTATACGGGGGAGGCTGTGAGGGGAAGGTCTGTCCCTGACCTGCCTGTTCCGACTGGCTGGTGGGTTGAGCCTGTCCCTCGCTGACTGGCCTTCCATTGGCTGCCATGGTTACTGTGGCTCCCAAGTTCATCTGCGGGGCCATTTTTGATATTGCTGAGTAAACACTTGAAGCGAATGAAACTGAATAGCATGCTATGTGGTCATTGGTGTCACAATGTCCACAGCTCTGTATAACTTACATGTAGTGGGATGTGTTGGTGGTTCACAGCCCCTGGAAGTATGACTGGAGAGGTGTAGTGGGACATGGACCGAACTACGTGCAGGTGACGGGGGGTAGGGCTGAGGAGGTTGCAGCGAAGGTCACTCAAAGCAACCAGGGCATTTCCCAGGAGGCGCAGGGACTCCCCCACTAGGTTCAGAATGCGCTGGTCCTCTTCTCTCTCCTGTGTTATAATAAAACAGAATGCGTAGGTCGTCTTCTACCACCTGTGCTCTATCTCCAGTGTTATAATAAACATTTTATCAAACTTCTATTCGATATCTTTATGAGGAAATGTACAATGAATTGAATGGAACAAAGAACACTTCATGAGCAACATGCATTTTCCTCCCATTGCACCATTGCACTGTTTGTGAAAACAGCATCCCTACTTCTTGGTACATGCTAGCTGTGTAGACACAACTTTGGCAGTGTGTATGAAAGAGACAGGCTTACAGTGTTGGCATATTCTGTGGTGGTGGCAGTCTCCAAGATGGAATGGGCTCTCTGGATGAATGGCTGTAGCCTCTCCTCCACCCTCCTTAGCTCCGACAAGATCTCCACAAGCTCTACTGGGCTGGGGTGACTGGGGGAAAGAATATCAAATTAAAAATCCCTTTAAAAAATGACCGTCTCTGTAAGCATGAAGACCACCTAAGGGATTCTTTTCTCACTTGGGACCAGTTGGGGGCAGCGGTCCCTCAGTTTGAGTCGAAGAGGAAGATGGAGGGGGGTCAGATGGAAGAGGGGAGGTGTCCATGGGCTGGGTGGAGGGAGAGGGAGTAGAGGTGGAGGAGGAGGGCGGTGGAGCTGCGGCAGAATCGGCAGCTGACGCCGGTTGAGATGAGTTGTCACTTGCCTGTCCCTAAAATGAGACATTATGGCAAAGGAAAGGATTTTGATCAATACACATTGGCATAAGGTGTTGTGGTTTGGTGGTAAAGTCTGTAAGGTAGTGCCACACCTCCATTCTTTGGATCAGCGCATTAGTGTCCCTCAGGAGATTTTCTGCCAATAAAAGCCTTAGTCTGGGCTCACTCTGCACGGATTGGTCCATGTCGATGTGTACATTCATAGATCCATTGTTCTATGATTGTGAAAAAAGGAACACGTAAATTCATTGTTTAATATAATAAACAAAAAATACTAAATAAATCACAGTAGTTCTTACCCCCGTGCTGGTTGTGACTCTAGCATTCCTAGCATTTTCACCCATGCCTGGAATCATCTGCTGGACTGACATCTAGAATGCAAGATTTGGAGGCTATGTATAAGCAATACCCATCTATACCAGGTACACAGCAGCATCAGAACTAGCTTCACCTGTATCTGCTGAGGATCCATTAGGTTCACCGGGAGGTTGAAGGTTCCCAGCATGACGTAACTGTTGGCATTGCGGTCGTGTGGAGGCACTTGGGAGGATCCCTGGGAGGTGGTGGAGTTGGGGGATGACAGACCAGCGTCAGTTGATCCTGAGCTGCCCCCTGAGCCTGGCTGGGAGGGTGGAGGGGGGGCCCGTTCAACCAGGTGGATCACTTTATCACCCACATCTGTTAAGAGAAAAATAGGGGCAGTTAGTTATGCTTCATCAGTCAAGTGTGTACTTGAAGCCTAATGCTCTGTTTTAACAGAAACCTTGACCTTAGATACGTACTGTACTCTGTAAGTGTCCTCTCATCTTGTAGAACTCTACCCTGGTAGATCAGTCTCTGTTTATCCACAGGAATTCCCACTGAAGGTGCGATGTGCTCCTTGAAGTCTTTGACAGTCAACTGGATAAAATAAATGGTTAGTTAATGGATCAGTTAATATGGCTTATCGCTGAGGACTGCTATTTAAGAGGAAAATTACAATTACAAAAGAGAGGGAACTTACCTGGCTACCAACAGTATAACTTCTGCTCTGGGAGTCCAAGGTTTTGACTGTCACCTCTATATCAACATTTGATTCCTCCATTGTTCTTCTTCGTTACAGAAACAGAATACAAAAAGAAATACTGTCCAAGATCGTATAGTAATCAAAGATCAGAGTAGTCAAGTGTTAACAGATTATTTGTAGTAAAGTAAGAGAAATGGCTGACCGAAGATAGGTCTAATAGACGTTAGTCTGTTTCCAGCTAGTCAACAGAAACATACAGTTCTGTATTAGCTAGCTAGCTAGGCTACAGTTAGCTACCTGCTTGGCAAGAAAGACAAGGCCTGGTTGGTACGTAACGTTAGACAGAAGCTGAAAAACATTAATAAAAAAAAATGAAGGCAAAAGTAACGACGGCACCAAAACACAGTAAATAATACAACTGTTGTGGTTACACGGTATATAGTCTAATCATTGATCAGTGATCAAAATAACGAGATTATGATAACTCGAGCCGAAGAGAAAACATTCCACCATGTTTTAGCTAGCGAGTTTGTGGGTAGATTAGCTAGCCTAGCTAACTTTAGATTATCTATCGAAGGCTATATATTAGTACTAACTAGCCAGCCGTATTATTATTAACCACCAACGTTAGATATGTCCTACCTTTCGGTCTTATTTAAATGCGTGAGTGTATATACTGACACAGTCGTGTAACACTTGAAACTACTGCAATGTTATCCTCAAAGCAACTGAAGCTTAGTGATGATCATGGGTGATTCGCGAAAGATTCGTTTTTTATGACATGGGAGTCATGATTCACCCTCCGAATGAATGATTCGTTCATGTACCTACTTCTTACCAGCGCTTGGCTTGTGAATGAACGAGCTTGGACAAATCGTTCAAAGGAGTCGTGAATGACCAGTTAAGGCTGCGTTCCAAATGCCATACGTTAAATATTTTCAACTCACTTTGGTTTGTTCGAATTATTGGACGTTGTGGGATCAATGAAATCTTCTTTATAACATATAGTCTTTCTGAAACTGGTAATGTAATAAATATGTTATCATGAACCAAATGCATACATTAACCAAGGTTGTTAGACTTTTTTTCTCCCTCTTTAATATGAAAATAAAACTACCGTTTCTGCATATCATTTCATGCTGCCAAATGTTGAATAAAGACTATTGGAGCTGCATGATGAGGACTGACCAGATTTACGATGTGATTTAATTGATATTTTACGAGGTAAATGATTAATAGGGAGTCAGGTGGCTGAGTGGTGAGGGAATCGGGCGAGTAATCCGAAGGTTGCCAGTACGATTCCCGGTCATGCCAACTGACGCTATGTCCTTGGGCAAGACACTTCACCCTGCTTGCCTCGGGGGAATGTCCCTGTACTTACTGTAAGTCGCTCTGGATAAGAGCGTCTGCTAAATGTAAATGTAATAAATGCATATACTATAGATATTTGATCAGAATGGTGTGAAATAGGTAAGACTGTGATGACCCTTGTCACCAATGACAAAAAACACTGCAGTTCTCATGTGAAAAGATATGTTTTTGCAGAAGTGCTCAAGTTTGAAACAATGTGCTAGATATAGGGTTCAAAATGTCCAGAGTAGTGGACGTTGAGATGTGGTTAGAAATGCTGGACCTGGTTGTGCACCCAGACTTCCGTGCCTCAGATCTTGGTCTTGGTCATTTGTGGTACTTGGCAGTATTCAGATAGCCTGGCTCTGCCCTCCTACGTACTTCCGCTCAATTTTGATTTTGCTTCTGTACTAGGTCTGGGATTTCGGCTTTGAAGTCGGTTTTCTCAAATCAACTTTTTGTAGGGCCAATCAGCGAACAGAGGGAGTGGCTGAGAACGATGACGTTGATGTTGTGCGCTAGTTTGAGTTGTAGTTCAGTAGTGGTGGCGGAGAAAGATGCGATGTTGTGGCCCTCCTCGGGAAAAGTTAGATTTTCCAGCTATGGCAGCTAGCTCCGTTACAGTAGTGGTGAAGGAGTTGGCCAAGGCGAACGCTAGCGATTGATTATGGCAGATCAGAGTGGCTCTGGGCAGATCCAATAGTTTTAAACTTCAACAGAGTACCCGCCTTCAAGGAAGTTAAGACAGTGCTACTACCCAGTGGACAGGTCAAATGAATGTTCATGTGTTCCATCGAAACTGAATGCAGAATCTTCTGAACCAGTGGGAGTAAAATGAAAGCCTGAAATTTGAATAACATCTCTGACACAGATTCAAACAACACTATCCAACAACATTAGATGAGAGTGGTTGGATGTGAAGAACGAGGGGGAGTTACAGGCCTGTTTCCTATAATTGGGTAGAAACAAGTGGGATGGTGGAAAGTTGTGCTGACAATCAAGTGGGTCATGATTACCCTCAATCCTAAAAGTATAATCCTGTGAAAAAAGACACAGTCCTGCCTTGATTTGGACATTATTTTACAATTAGTGCGATTATTTTGGATCACAGACATTTATAATGAGAAAAGATGGAGTGAATAATCCCTCTTGTCATATTGCTCTTGAGTCTAGACACTGATGACCAAAACAGGCCAAAGCATCTTGTCATGGAATGGAGGCTTTCAGCATTCTAACCCCACAGCCTTTTCTATTCCATATGGCTGTCCTTGTTTCGAAGTCCCTGCAGTTGGAAGGCTGTAGTTATAGGAAGTCATTGGGAATGTCATCTTTGGGGTTGTACTTCCTGGGTCAGCATAGCTTTCTGATTTTATAGATGTAGGTTATTCTAGGGAGATGTGCAGACAAAAACAACAAAGGCATGTTTTGAAACCATGTTGCTCTGAATAGGGACAGCACCTGAACTGAAAGGAACACATGCACTTCTCCTTTTGCTTTTACTACATGTGTGTTTGTTTAAAAGTATGTGTGTGTGTGAGAGAGAGACAGAGAGAGACAGAGAGAGAAAGAGAGTAGTTGACATTTATGAAACAGGCTAGTTTCTTGGGGATGTCCCATAGAGCATAAAACCAAGAACAGGAAAGTGAAATGGAACCCAAGTCCTATTTATCCTCTCTTCCCCTTTCGTCTATCCATGATCAGTACATTTTACTTTCAATACTGCAATCCTCTATCTATTCAATACGTTTCCTTAATTTCTTCCCTCAGATAAATATATCTAATGACAGTTCAAAATTCTTTTTAACATTTGAATTAGCCTCATGATACAGTATTTCAAGTGTTTGTAGTCACCATTTGCTGTGTGATTGGCAGGACTAAATTGTGAAACCACAAAGAAAAACTCCCTGTCATGTTATAGTTTCTGTTGAACTCATTGCATCTAACCTATATACATGACTGGGGAAACACAAACCACCTACACAACACAATATGTCCCTGCGGTTTGTCTTACTCATCGGTGCTGTACCTGAGCAACTTTTACTTTTAGAGGTTATGTAATTATCGGTGCCTGTACTGCATTCCTGTCTTCATTTAGAGAGAAACTTAATATAAAGATTTCTTCTCAATCAGACATATGAAGCATTTTGTGTGAGCCTTGCTTTATGATCATTTTAGTTATCATTTATAAAAAATATATACATATTAAAGCTGAACTGCACTTTTTTGATCGACACTGTGGTGGAAATCTGAAGAAATTAATTGCCATAAAACGGTTGAATGTCTTTCAAACAAGTATTTATTAAACAAACAAACTATTGAATACAGAACACAATTATCTATGACACACAAACATCAGACAATACATATAAAACCAGCTGCCCTAGGAAATCAGATGTTGATCAGAAACCGTGCACTCCCAAACAGCGTCTGCCAGCTCTTCTATTGAAAGAGAAATGTGATTGGTCAAGCATCTGCCCTGGGTATCTATCCATCACATTTACATTTACATTTAGTCATTTAGCAGACGCTCTTATCCAGAGCGACTTACAGTAAGTACAGGGACATTCCCCCCGAAGCAAGTAGGGTGAAGTGCCTTGCCCAAGGACACAACGTCAGTTGGCATGACGGGGAATCGAACTGGCAACCTTCGGATTACTAGCCCGATTCCCTCACCGCTCAGCCACCTGACTCCCCGCATCACATAGACAGCTATAATTAAAAGAAAAGAACATCCCCCTATACCAACTAAGTGATGAAGCAACACATTTATAAGTTTAGGAAAACAGTCTTTTCCACAGATCTCTTGGTGGGCTACTGATATGACACAGGCCCTTCAGTGTGTCTCATAAGACAGAAGCAAACAGACCAGAAAATACAAAACATTCTAATCAAACATTGATATTCAGCAATCAAGTGAAATCAAAAATGTATATCACAACATTTACAATACTTTGTCACAATGCCACCATGACCATCTGCAACTATACTTTTAAGGGCTTGTTTATGTGCTTACTAACTCCCTCCTACTCTCTTTCCAACCACAACTCACAATGAAGAAAAAAACTCCAATTCAACTTCTAAACTCTTGTCAAAAGGGGAAGCCCTGGCAAATGATCATGTCTTTCAAAGTCATGCATCAAACAGAATTATTTGTACCAGGACACTACAAGACAAACTAGGTGAGATGTATGTCTGTCTGTGTCTGTCTGTCTGCTGGTATAAAAAAATTGCTAATTTATTAATGTCGGGGATCTAACGTAGACATGGGAATATTGTGCTGCATTTGTTTTTTCACTTTGTAAATTGTAAATGTGGTATTTAGGTATGCATGGTTAGAATACAATATAAGGTGCAGGTCTGTCTATTCAATATTCAAATAGCCTACAATGACACAACAGTTTACATTTGTTCAATGGTGTTGTGTTATATGTTTAAGACCAAGCTTATAATTCTAGACAATGTAATATATGTTATATTCACCTAACAACTTGAAAGTTCATACTCACTGTTACTGCCTTTATATTTAGTGTACCAGTTTGGTGTTCTTCTCTCCTAAGCATACTAGCAAATTGTTGAAAGTATTTAACAACCCATTGACTGCATGGCTTTATTTCCACTCAATGCATCCTTTGAGCAGACGTTTGTCAAACCACAGCAATGGCTTTAATTGTGGTCAAAGAGAAGCTCAACCAGCATTGACTAATGTCTCAAAGAAGCATCAGAAGTGAGGGGGGTTGGAACTGTGGTTGGAACTATTTTTTTGCACTAAAGGAAACGTCTATTTATTGGCAGGGTGTACAGGCAGATATAAACTGGTACGCGTGTGTACATGTCTGTTTGTGACTTTGTCTGTATGTACAGTATGTGTGTGTAGAACATGCCCTTTTGTTTGGTCGTATTGGTTATTAATTTATGAATCCAAAGTATCTGAACTACTTGTGTATTCCTTAGAGTATGGCGGGTCAGCAGAGCCCAGCCAAGTACTTGTTGCTCCAGGTGTGGTGTGGCCTCCTCACCATTGGCATGATTGTTCTGGCTGCAATTTTTACATCAATGAAAATAAACTCAACTGACAAGGTAGGATGCTCATTTAATAGTAAAAGAAAACATTTAGTAAAAATCACCACACCTGCAAAATAAAAAAACATTTAAGTAACATTTATGTAGTTAAAAAAGCAATGCTCTAGAAACTCAATACCGCTTTCTAGGTTTCAATATTCTTAATAATATACAGATGTCCCCCCCAAAAGCACAATCTTTCTTAAGAAAGCTATATCTATGATTGACAGGTTTGATTCGACAACACAGTCTGAGCTTACTAACCTCAGCTTCTATAGGTCTTGTACACTTGTTTCTGCTCAGGAAAGGAGAAAGGGAGAAGGATCCACAGGATCTATATCACCCTATTGGGTTGCCTACATCAGTCAGTACGGCTTTCAGTGTCAGCTGTTCTGTCTTCATATAGTCTCTTCCATTGAAGTAGATCTATTTAGAACCAGAAGCCATGACAAACTTATTCTTGCCCCGGCTGACATGATCTTAAAGATGCAACTTCATCTTTTCTAGAATAATTTGTCAACACCAGACCCAGAGAAAATGACCCCAAACGGTATGTGTACTATTATGTAATTTTCAGAATCAAATGTATTTTGCTCATGATATCAAGATGGTCAAAAACAACTCTGTTTTATTATTTTCAGCTGTTTTTGCTGCCTTGAACTCATCAAAAGGTATGAACAGAGAGTACTTTCTATTTTACTTCATTTCAGTTAACACACTTTAGGAGATATGCTTACTGTAAGTGACCAACTAATTTAAGCAAAACATTTTTTTTAATGTAATCCTTTGTATGGTATCCAATTTGGTTCTCAAGCGATGGGTTTGCTTTACAGGTCCTCAACATTCTTACATCCAGCTCACCATGGCCCATAGTAAGTATTTTCTGCTTCTGATACTTTGTTACATTTTTTAGCTTGCTTGTTGCAGTTAAGCTCAGGCAGAGGGCATCCTGTTAGGGAGATTATATTCCACCATTTTTCCTCCCACCCACACTTTGAAGTGGCTTCCCAGACCCACAATCATATTCTTTAAGAGCTCTGTTGTGGGTGACACAGTGGGCCTGATGACACTATGCCAAAATTGTAGCCTGTGGTAGCCCAAAAAAGTGCCAGGCAATTTGAGAGCAGATTGTTGTGTAGTTTCGATTTCCTCCGTTGTCTAAGTGAAGTGCACTGCACTTTATGTGCTTTCAATACAAAGTTCAGCAAGTTCTTATGCCTTTGCCATTACTCGTCTATAGATCAAGACACCTGGACCAATGACATATTCCACAACATGCCTCTCTGTGACTCTTGCTCCCTGACCCTTGACAACAACTGTGTTCATGCTTCATCTGATGGACTTTACTACTTCTATGCCCATGTCACCTTTCACAACCTGCCTGAAGGTAATGAGAAGGGAGCTGTGAGTCTCTACAGGTATGCCACTTCGAGTGACAAAAGAAAACTGAGTGAAGCTGTGTTTCGCGGAAAACAAGGGACTGTGTCAATAGCCAAGATAGTACAACTCAAAAAGGGAAATTGTGTAGGATTAGAAATAACGCCTAACAATACCTTCATTTCTCATGCTGTAGAAAAAACATTTTGGGGGGCTTATCAGCTCCCCAAACTCTGAAGCATAGGGCAGAAGTCATATGGAATGTTTTTGTCTATGGCTTCTTTATTGCTTTTGCTTAATTAATAAACAGTGCTAAAGGTTTTTCAGGTAATTGACATTATAATGTAAATGAAACCTCTGAAAAGTGTGCTTGGCTTTCAGAAGTATACATTTACATTACATTCACATTCCTTTGACCCATTATGTCCCATTGATTGTATAATTTATGAATAAAGGAATTGTTAACCTATGATTTCAAGAGTTCAGAAATTGAAGATAAAGTCATGTTGATATACAGATAATGAATGTCAGTTTAAATTGATCCATCTACTACTTATCACATGATGGTGCTACCTTCATTGAGAAAACACAAACTTATCTCATTCTCTGTCTGCTATTAATACATACTTATTCATGTATCAACAAATTCAAATTCATTTAATAGATTCATGTCAGGGTCTACACAATGTTCTTCCATGTATTTATCCTTAAATATGAACCTCAAAATGAAATTGTTAATATATTGTTTCGTTTTATAGATATGAAATAAAAATGTGGTCATAAAGATTCCTTTCCTTGTTATAAATTAAAACCTTTGGATCCATAGTTAGGCACTCAGTTTATCCAAATCATCAAAATATTCCACACGTGGCTTTTATTACCCACAAATATATCTTCCATCCCTCAAACAACATAAACTGTAATGTGTCAAGGTTGGGGACGCACAAGGTGATGTCATCACTGATCTGCAATGCAATCAAGGAAGTATACGCACAATATCATGAGAGCCAAGGGCGAAATAGTCAATCACACGGGGGTGGGGGGGGCTGTCCCATAGCTCTGGACAGCTATGGGACTTTCTGTGTTGAGTTTATTACCCCATCTTACCCTATACATTCACTCACAATGTCAGTTAAGAGCTATTACGTAATGTCAGTCTGGTGTGCTGTGCCTTAAACCATGTTAAATGAACTACTACTCTGTTAATAATGTCTAAAATATCCAGAAACATACTTTTCCCCCTCAAAGACATTACGGACGTCAGCTGCTGAAGTCTCTCTCTTGTTCATTTTTGGCCACTACTGCAAAATACAGCAACGCAATTCCATAGGGATGAAAATGATGAAAGAAGAACAAATGGCAGGACTCTAAAATAACTTGCTAGATAGCCCAATTCAGAGAACATGAACGTAGCCCAAAACGTTGTCAAAGCTGGGTTTGGTACGTTTGACTAGCCTGCCACTGACTGCTATCCCAGTTTGCTGTAAAGCTAGGCTACAAGCTTGTATAGGTTGCTGTCGGCTATCTTGTCAAAAGTCCCATTCATACAAGCTGTATAGTATTGCAATCGAAATTCGCACTAATTCTACAATTCAAAATTATAGTTAAATTCACCTAGTCGGAGTCGTCATCTCAGCAAAATACTGGATATTTACTATCCATAAATATGTGCCAAATGTCTGTCTGATGTCGCGCTGCTAACTCACTCATTGACGGTTCATAACCTCTTAAGGCCCAAGCTGTTTTTTACATGCATTTTTAATTTCTCTTTGCTATTTGGGCTTATTGGAACCTAATTATAATAAAAACTAAGTATCATATTTTGATATGATGTACTTTTAGAGAAAAATGATGTCCACATATGTGGATTCATGGTCCGAATTTCCATTAAACACAATAAAGTCACCTTTGTGTAATAGAATGAAAAACTCTTTATTTCTGCCTTGAACACAGCAGTTTTTTCCTGACTGTTTTTTAAATGTATTAATAACACATACACACATATTTTTTCAACATGTTTTGACTATCAGAGTAAAAACAACATGGAAACATTGCATTTTTGTCCATTTTGGACAGTTAAAAATAGTGTTTGGAACATTTGATATGCTGCAAAACAGTTGCAGGATGACATTGTATGTCATGTTAACATGTTAAAGGCTGCGATAACTGAGCACTGAAGGACCAGGCCTTCTTACAGAGGCCCAGAGGTCACCTGATTGATTGACCTTCACGGAGTCAGAGAACATGGAGGAACCAAGGAACATGTACACACCTTGAGAATCACTGCCATCACTTATGTGTGAAAGGCTGAGTAACAGTTGCGCTCGGTTTGCAAGCACAAGAACACTTTGCAGTTCATACAACGAACTCGGGTTCTTCCAGTGCAGCCTTGTTGTCTGCAGCGCATTGCATTATTCAGGCAGATCATCTCTGGGAGGTGAGCATTAGCCCTCCTGCGGACCGAGACATGGGGCAACTCTGTCACGTGAAGTTTCACTCCCTGGTTTGAATCTTCTTCTTCCTCTGACTGTGTCGAAAGGTCTGCATCTGCACCATGATGCTGGGCCAAGAGGATCTTAGCCACTTCCATGCGGAACTGAAAGAACTGGATGGGTCTTGTCTTTGGTCCAGCACATATTGTATGGTCTTTTCGGTAGAGTAGCCAGCTGTTGGCTAAAGCCAGATCCGTGAAGTGCATTACCATCCACATTGTCCACTTCTTAGTACGGGTGCTCATGCGATAGTAACTTATCATTCTATCCATCAAATCAACTCCACCCATCTTGATGTTGTCACGAGACAGTGACATATTGTTTCACTTTCTTGTCCCAGCGCTGGCAGGTGTCTTCAGGCATGTACCATGAACAACAGACATAAGCAATACTGGTTTGTTGTCGTACCACTTCACTACACACAACTTTCCTGAATCTGAGTTGTCTCCATCAATTGACCCAAGTAGCTCCAATGCTCTTTGCAAAGAAAAACGCTCTGGAAATAAAAACATGATAAAATCAAATACAAATTAATTTCATTTATGTATGTAGGTTTGCATTATTTAATTGTCATTTATTCCAATGGGATAATATGCAAGCTAATTTACATGTGCACATTTTCACTAGCATATTACATTTTTACGAACATTTTCAACCCAACTAATTTAAGAATGTATGTATTTAGTGATTTAATTGTTATTTATTTCATTGGGACCATGTACAGCTTTTTAGCTGCATCAGAGCTAGCTTTTTCCCATTTTACGTGTGTGCATATTAGCTTAGTTTCGAGGAGCATCAGTCCATAAGTACACTTACGTGTACTTCATGTTTAGCGACCTACAAAGTTGCTAGTTTTACCCTTTTTTTTCAAATTTGCATGTCATGACAAATATACAAGGCTTTTATAAATATCTAAATCAGAATAAGCCATGAAATATGACAGAACTTCTTACCTGGTCGACGTTTGTGTATGGAGCTAGCACTTAAATCTTCCCTTGTGTTCGCCGCCATTTTGAATTTTGACCGTAGTGTGTTATAAACTTCTGACACCACCAGATGACAGTGTAAGTACCCCCATGTGTCCATAACACCACCAATTCAGCAGTGAACACAATTGTGGACATAAGAGCTAAAAAGTGCTGTCCACGTATGTGTCCACTAAAGGCCGCAATATGCTTCTGCGTCTCCGTTTACGGATGGGCGGGCGCACGGATACGGACGGATAGACAGCGTTTATGATTCTCCGTAGGCTGTGGGTGCTGAAAACAATTCACCGCCAGAAGAGTAGGTGGCGCAACGGTTTTTTGTAAAACGTCGTGGAGTGTTTATTTACCTAGGTTATCGAGAAGTCGGAGCAAATTTACAAATTAGCCGTTTCATCAATAAAATACGCACATTTTCAGCAACTACACTGCCCATTTGTCGTCACATTTTAATTCAGATGCTGATTTACATGTACTGTTTAGCTGAAATATGAATTGTGAAAACTTACAGCAATGGCGGTCAAAGGATTCTGTTCGTCCTGTTTATCCCGGCAACCCCGCCCCCGCCCCTGACGCAAGCTATTCTTAATACTGACCAATCACAGCCAAGGGGGTCTCCGTAGCTCTCTGTCGCTCACGACGGATAGTTCATAATTCAGGAGGTGCACGTCGAGCTCTCCGGGGCTATCCGAGGGCTGACGGAGAGCTCGTAGAGGGCGTTCCTCGGAGAAGAGGGCGTTCCCATGTGTCCGTTTTTCGAAAAACGCAGAAGCATATATAAGCCTTAAGCCTTAAGAGGTAAGGGAACTGTTAAGGTATAGGGAAAACATGACATGGATTTCAGGAGAAATAGGTTTCGTTAATGTATAGTGTAAGGCAAGTCGAATGGATTTGGGAAATGGACTGGCTGGGATTAGATATTTTCAGAGCTGGAAAGAAAGACGTAGCCTACCAGCAGTCATATCGATATTGCCCTCATACAGTATGAACAAATATTGGGGGGGGGGAAATTGTCCTTCTTTAAATATTGGGGGGGACGTGTCCCCCTGTCCCCCCATATAATTACGCCCTTGATGAGAGCATGTTCAAAGCACTCTCAAATCCTAGTTGTATGTAAAAGTTTTGAGATATACTTTGACATACAGTATAACTTTATTATCAATGGGTTGAGATAGCTAGATTAATAGCTGTCCTTATGCCCTTGTTTAGTTGAAGGAAAATAGGTTTGGGCATTGCAGAATTAAATTACAAGTTTGTGGGTCTTGGACTGTTGCAGAAAGTTTTTGCAGTTGACTTTTATGAGCACACAAAACAATCACTCACAAATCGCAAAGACCAAAATACAAAGACATTATTAATAGATGGCAACCACGGAAGCTACACTGGACACAAAGCAATTGACGAACCACTATGAGAAAAGCAAAGCTGGAGGAACTTAAGACTACAGCAATGGAACATATACAGACGCAAAAACCCACACAAAGTACAATTAGTTTTCACCTCTCAGTCAGCCTGTCAATGAGTAGAGGAAATCAATTGAATAACAACAAGAGAGTGAAATAGATCAGTAGAAAGCAAGTCTGTTTTAGATTCAGAATGTATGCATCAGAAACCAGTGGTAAAATAAAAACTGTGGACTTCTGGGCTTCCACGTTCTCATCCTAAAAGTGACATTGTTTATTACACGTGACATGACTCATGCTACTTTTCTTCCCCCTCAAACTGTCTGCAACCATCACTTCAGAAACGGTTGTGCTATTTCCACCAAGGGTGTGACTGTTGAGGAATTACCTACCAGAGGATAAGCAGAGTGTAAGTCTAAACACACACAAGTGAACCCAGTGAAAAAGAATGTTTTTATTATACCATAATAGCCATACACTGTATTTGCATACATATACTTATCTCAAATATATTAACATTTAAAATTGTAAATATAGTGAATACAAATGCTTCCAAATCTAGTGTTATACATGTTCCAGTATAGTGTATTGCCCTAAATCATCTCCTTATTCATTTATCACACAATGGTGCTTCTAAAATTAATCACTTTACTATTTCAATCATTAACCTGTGACATATATCAACACAAAATGTCTTACTTTTCCATACCCTGAGCTAAAATGTATTGTAATAACAGCGACACAACCCTTACAAGGGACAACCTTGTTTTGTTAAAGTGCACAATGAAATACATACTTGGTCAGTATTGTTACATAGCCAATAAAGCTGTTCAATCTCCTTGCTGTATAATAATACAATTTCAGTTGTACAGTTGTGAAATAGCTCATGAATGAAATAGTTCATATCGATTAACAGTTAAATAAATATATCAGAATTCTTTACAAATACTTCATCCATACATAAAAAAATTTATGAAGGTAAATATCTGTTTCAAAATATACAATAAACACCAGACAGACCTAACTTCAGCAAGTAAAAGAAAGATTGTCTTTTTGATAATAATAAATCTATTTGAGACACAAAACATCTAATAATAAAATTTATTAATTATGGAAGAACATAATAAATAATCTATATAAAGTACTGAAAAGGAAGTACTTGATTGAAATGTACATACAGTTTTTAGATAGGTCAAAACAATAATGCACTTTTGATGTCATTGGTTTACAATGACACAACATTTTCCAATCCAATAAATTTTATACAAGCATGATCATACAACAGCAAAGGAATTGGATGTAAACTGGATTTAAGATATACAAATCTGTTCGTGAATATAGATACAGCAAACTCTTTCTGGTGTCGCAAACTGCTTTTAAATTCTCTTTATATGGCTATTCATTTTTATTATTATTATGTGCACATTCTATTGTTCTCATTCTCACATTATTATATTAAACACCTTCTCTTCTGCTTTCATTATTGATTAAAAAGCCAGAGAATTTTACAGTTTTAACAATATTACCATAAAACAACATGTAACATGTAATCATGGCAGTGATATAAATTACCATGTGCTAATTGAAGACAGAGAAATTTGTGAAGTATGTAATATAGTCATACACAAAGTCCCTAAGGGTTCCATAAGACAAGTCCACAACAGAATAAGATAACAAACAAAAGGAAAGAATGAAAGGATGATCTGTCCATTTTCTCCCCACATGAAATGTTTATCTGAGAAGTGCTTGTCCTCTGCATTACTGCACACAATTGCCTTAGCTATACTTACACAGTGTGATAAAAATAGTGAGTACAGGACAAGTCGCAAGGGTGATTTTCGACAGCTGCCTGGTGAAAGCCCTCGTGTTTTTTGCTTCCACTTTATCACAAAATGTCAGTGCTGTCAGACTGTGCTCATTGGTTCACTACAAGTGAAAGTTGCAATTGCCTTCGCTAGGGTGAATGTGTGCTTCTCTCCATGCATGTGCTATAGTCCCACCTCACATCAGTATTCACCTTACTTGTACAGCAGGGGAATTTGACTGTTGTGGCAGTGGTTACGGCTTATCTTGTCTGCTTGGTAGACGTTGGAGGAGTTAGAGAAAGAAGGCGGGAGGGAGTGATTGTCAGATGTGGGGTTGGGGTACCCTGGTGGGGGTAGGTTGGATTTTGGGTCAGGCTGGGAAGATGGCAGAGGTGGGCTGTTTTGGCTTTGATTCTGCCCCGAAGATGGTCGTCTACGGTTGCGCAGGGCTTGTCTTTCAGCCAGCTGATTGCGTAGCTCAGACACCTTCTCCTCTTTCTGAAAAAGACAAGAGAGGATTGGACCATAACGATTTTCCCGCCATTCACACAAGTTCCTTATTGTGAATGTGTTAAAACAAAGCAGTTTGACAAGACCAACAGTTTGGCGAATTTCTAATCAGATTGTGTGGGCTTTTCGGCGTGGTTGCACGTGTGTACCTCCTGGATGATTTTCTGCAGCTCCCTGTTCTCTCTCTCCAGCTGGCGGGACTTCTCCTCGTCGTTGTTGTTGGTGGACGAGCCCGTCTTCAGAGTGTCCTGCTGCTCTGACTGCCACTCACCGCGTGTGACCAGCCTGCGGATCTACAGGGGCACAGGAAGTAGATTGAAACAGCCAATCGGTTTAAGGGGAAATCTGTAGAAGACTCTGGTTGGCAGTCCTAGTTGCTGTACCTTGGGCACAAAGAGCACCACTAGAGTGATATAGACAGAGAAGACGATAGCCAGAGAGGCGAAGGCAAAGGAGGCGTCCTGCTGGGAGGTGAGGATCATAGTCACTGGGGCCGTGATCATGCACAACACCTGCAGAGAGAGGGGGAGAGGGGGGGAGGAGTTGTGGGGAAGGGGTGAAACAGGGGAGGTGGGGAGAGAGTGATGGAACAGAAAAACAGAAATAGAGGAGTAAGAGGAAGGAATGAGGCAAAGACAGTGGGAGGATTAGTGAAAGAGAAGGTACAGTATAGGGAAAAATAGAAAGTGAAAGAGTGTGGTTGAAAAAATGGCATATAATGAGTTAGTGATCAGGGAATACACAGTGGGAGAAAGGGGGAATAAAGTTAGAGAGACTAAGGGCATTTGATTATCTTTCTGAGAAACATCCCAAGTCAAAGTCATCGTGTAAATAGAGTCAGCACTGCACAAGCTGCTGATTCTTCAAGCCTCTGTTCATCAATACGGAGACTTAACATTGTTCTCCAAGAAGAGACAGATTGGACTCACAGCTACGTTGTAAATAGCCATCCCAACAGCTCGGTGGTCATTGATCTTCTCCGTGGAAACGGACTTAGTCTCATAGGCCAGAAATATCCCCAATAACAACAACAACCCCTTGTAGCCATACACCACACCTGGACCACAGAGGGAGAAGAAGAAACCAAAAAGAACAGACACACACACAGTATGTTACACACTTGACTGAGGTTATTGTACATATTTCAACCTATATATTATTTTTCTATTTTGTTTCCAAACAGACAATTGGTGATAGCCATAATACATATAGAGAAGCACTACCCAGCCATGTGTTCATCTTCTCCGAGCTGCAGTGCTCCAGCAATGGCTGAATCAGGACATCTAAATCTCCTTTAGGTGCCTCCTTGGTGAACTTCTACTCACAAAGTAAGAAAGGGTGATGGAGTTGGAGAAGCATAACATTCTACACATTCGATTTGACTCATTGAGCAGATGCTTTTATCCATAGCGACATACAAATAGCAGTAGATCAAGGGTCAGATGTGCATAGTTTTAACAGTATACACGTCCGTAAATTCATACAATAGATGCTACACTACACCCCCCCAGTCACAAGACAATGTCAGCATAACTACATTTACATTTATTCGTTCAGCAGATACTTTCATCCAAAGCAACTGTGATACACTTGAAGGAAATCCAACTCTATGCGGAATGTCTGTACCTCAACTGTAATGTGAAGAGGATCAACAATCTGCCAAATCATGAGTGACAGGACATCTATTGCCAGTAATACTCCAACTGTTGCATAGAGTTTCCATGGTTCCAGGTGCTGCTTGGATACAAACAGGGAATTAGTCACAATCCAAGGATATTGTAATGAGTCCACAAACAATGATAAATGGTTCGTAAAGGTAGAACTGTGTACACACAACGTGTGTGGTGTGAACATGTGATTGTATATGTATGTAAATAGTGAAATATTGCTGTTGTTTGGTACAAACATTTGGCCCAAAAATAAACAGACTTGTAATATGCATTTTGCAGTTGCTTGCTCTATTAAGCGTTGAAAATCCCGGTCAAAATCAATGGTTGCCACTGTGCCATAGTCATGTTAATGTTTATTGGCATAAACTGAAAAAGTACACATTAGAAAACTATTTGCTTTAATCAAATGATGTAGCTCTCAAACTCAATGTGTATGAGTTTACTGTAAAGACCGTGGACATTTTTTTAAACAAAAAAACCATCCGCCATTTTTAATAGTGGGTTACGGTTTCTGAAATGTAAATTACTATTACAGCTCTAACTACATTCCAGAAACCTTGTTTGTGCAATTTTGGGTTAGCCTATTGATAGGCTTTTATGAGCTTCACATCATTTAGCTACAAAGCTTCTCTACTCTTTAGCCCTTCAGCTGCTCACCTTCTTCTTTTCCTTCTTTTCCTCCTTCTTTGTGAAGAGAGTGTGAACCCACCAGATCTTGGTGAACATGCTCCCATAGGCCAGACTGAAGCCCAGCCCCAGCAGCCAAAGACGAAACTAGATAGGGAAGTATAAATATGCAAGATTAGAAGCAGGTGTGAGACAGAAAAAGAACATATATATATATATACTGTATATACTTTTTTTAAATATATGGCTCTATACTTTTGGCCAGAAATCCCCAAGTCCATCTTGGTAATCCCCATTGTGCAGTATTTCAAGTACAAAGTGAAAGAAAGAGGGCTGATGACTCACTTTCACTTCCAACCTACCTGGCAGACCACTGGAAACTGGGATCTGTGGATGTGGTGTCCATCTATTCCCAGTGGGAATACAGCTGCCAGTGCCATCATACAGCCCACAGCAGTCATGTTGTTAAGGTAGGGCTGTGAGTTCTGAATGTATCTACGACACAAGAGAGGGAAACAACATGTTGTATATATATATTAATATAGTTGAATATGCTAGTTGATTTTCTATTTTTCATTCCCTGACATATTGTTACAATGTGTTTATTTTCAGCCTGCCTACCTCACGTTACTGTTGTAGATGTTGAAGGTCAGACACACTATCCCTAGGACGATGCCCAGGCCAGCAAAGACAGACACGGCCGCAAACAGCTTCTGAGATAAGAACCTATACTCTTCTATGACCATAGTTTGGTCTGCAGGGGGGCCGGCACCTGAGAGAGAAAGAGGGGAGGGACAGATAAAGGGAAAGCAAAATTAGAAAATATTGTTTATGGTTTTAGTAATGTTGTGACATTGATGGGACTGACATCTGACACTTCTTTCTACAAACTGGAGTGACATCTGTTTGAATATGTGTGTATGTACAGTATGTGTACGGTACTGGGAAAAAGCACAGTCCTGCCATGTGGTGTATTGTACAATTAAAACAATGTTCTCTTTCTCTTGATTTTCTTGAAATCCAAGGTACAAACAGTACATAGTCATAGCAGTGGTGATACATACATGAATTTGAGTCAGACTAAGAGATGCAAAGACATGCATAGAACATGATAGAGTTCAACACCACCTCACCTATCCACTTGTCATTGCCAAACCAGGAAAGATTCTTTTGAGAACTGTCATAGTATCCAATTTTCTTATAGCTTCCACCTACACAGCAGGAAAAATAGAAGGCCCAAATTGAATAATCATGAATGAACTGAAAGATAAATACATTCATAATCATGAACTCCATTAGATAGTTCAAGAGACACGGAGGATGCAAATATGGTAGTTGAGTTTATTGTTACTGTACCTTGCAACTGCTCAATAAGAGTCATTGCCATTCTGGAACCCTGAGCATCAAATACTACATGACCCTGGAGGATAAAAAAGAAGATTTAATCATATGATCTTTATTCAATTGTAATCAATGTTTAAATGTTTAATCATGTATGTCGTCATCAAACACAATATATTGTGGTATTTATACGACATTTGGTGTAAATCAGACGTCAGGTCAGTGTATGCAATTTGAACTATAAGACAACATGATTGTAAGAGCCAGCTTGCTTACAGTAATTAGGGCACCTGGTGTGGGGCGGAGGAAGTTATAGTATTTAACTTGTTCACCTGTGTGTTTGAGTAAGGAGAGGAGGGGGTGACTTATTTTGCTGACCGCTGTCTTGGATGCACAACCTTGATCGTTTCAGAACCAAATAAATATACAAAACGAAGTCTTGGATCTATGATCTTTGTCGGCAGCAAGCATGTCTGGCACCTTGGATTCCCCTATTCAGCCTCTCGGCGGCAGAGTTTGAGGATCTCAAATTGGCCGCCTACAATGATTTTAACCATGTTTACCCAGTTGAACTGTATCGGTGTGAAAAGCCATTTTTAGCCATTTCCTCCTTCACTCACCGATACTCCTTCAAAAGAGCTGGTGTTGAGTGCCCTATAGATCTCAGCAGTGATGTCATGGTTGTTGTAGTTGAAGTCTTCCAACCTGCGGCCCTTGGCTTTGAGAGGGGCAACAGTCTTATTGAGGGCCAGGGCCAAGGCCCACACAGCATCATAGGCCAGAGGGGCCTCCTGGAACCCCCCGGTCTCCTCTGGGTTCATTCCCCCTAGCCGGGACATCAGCTGGCCCAGGAATTCCTGAGACGTCTGATGGGAGAATACAAAGAGAGACGGGTCTTCACTAATCCTGTAGCCGCCTGCAGCTAAGTCTTTCTTACATTATATATTGACAATGTTTCTATAGCAAAACTGTTTGAGGCTAATACAACTGAGCATGTCTAAGTTTCAGCACAAACCAACTGCATAGATTAAAGTGCTCTAACTGAAGCCAAATACACTGAGCACTGCAAAGACAGCTTGTTATTCTGGCAACTTCTGTAATTGAAGGTAAGAATGCAACCAACTTGGATGAATTGAGAGGAGGGAAAGGAGAAGGGGAGGAATGGACAGCAATTCAGTACAATTCTGAAATAGGCAGTGGAATATCCCAAAAAGTACAGAACCTTAAGGCAACTCAGATATTGTATACCGCAAATACTTTCAAGATCTATATTAGATTGTTTTTTACCCAGGACTAGCGCTCACCAGATTGGATGCACCGCGGACAGTCTCAGGATTCAGCATGACAATCTCAGTGGTGACATGTCCCTCCACAGCCTCAGTCATATTCTCCACTGTGCAGTTGATGGATGGGTCTTTGATCTTGAACCAGTTGTCAGCATACCAACCAATCAGAAACCACACATACTTCTTCCCAAAGAGCTTCTCTTTGAATACCTGAGAGCATGGCGAAAGGCAGAGGTGAAACATATTGATTTAGAAGAGAGAAGAAAAGATGATACTTCCAGATTTCTTAGAAAAAAATGTAAGACATCTGAGAAACCAACTCACCTCACAAAACACTTTCCTAGCTTCAGTCTCGTAGAAAAGTCCCACTATGATTCTAGCATCCTGGCGCTAGATCATCAAAACCAAGAAGCAATATTTAGTAACTGTAACAAAAACAGCACGACGCAATCTATTTTGATACTGTTCACATTGTGCTTGACATATGAAGTTTGCACATCTTGCTTTTGAAGTTGCCAATTAGCTCCCCTGCAAGACTTCCCTCCATCAACTCTTTGCTAATGCTAGGGCACACAGCTGTGAGCTAGGGACAGATTCAGCAGCCCGTTTGAATATTTAATCAAAGCACCTTGAGGTTCTTGACAGCGACAGCAGGGTCGGTGAGGAAGCTCTGTCTCACACTGATCTCTATTCCAGCCTCCTTTACCCTCTGCTCCAGATCATCCAGAGTCTAGATGAAAGGGAGGTATATAGAAAGAGAAAGATGGGAGAAGGAGAACATGAAAAATAGGAGAAAGAGAAAGATAGACAGTGGGAGAAAGAGGAGGGGGGGATGAAAATAAAAGAGAACATAGAGGGGGAAGAAACGGTTGAGAGGACAAAGAGGAAATTAACATAACATAAACAAAATGAGTGAGTTTAAGAAGTGTCAGCACGGTGATGAAGATGTAATGTAATGTAATGAGATGTAAATCAAAAAAATAACCAAAAAAATTGGTGCTTGCTACATTTTCCACAATCAGTAACAACTTGAATATAAAGCTAAAAGAAAAGAAAGAAAGAGATATATAAAAGATAAATCTCAGTCATGGAAAATACTAACATTCACTGCTCATTAGAAAAAGGAAATATGAATCAAGGGAAGCAAGTAAAAAAGAGCTAAAGAAAGTCACTGACAGATGTAAAGACTTCTGTGGTTTGTTGAATGGTGGCAATCTTGGTCCATTTCCACTTCTGGAAGAGCCGAACTCTGGTAGGGTTATGCAGGGTGGCCGAGGGGTGGGTACGGAAAAATGTTGGAAAACGCTGGCGGTTGGACAAAGCTGGAGAGCTGGAGCCATAGGACAGCTGAGAGAGAGAGAGAGAGAGAGAGAGAGGGAGAGAGAGAGAGAGGGGGGGAGAGAGAGAGAGAGAGAGAGAGAGAGAGAGAGAGAGAGAGAGAGAGAGAGAGAGAGAGAGAGAGAGAGAGGGGGAGAGAGAGAGAGAGAGAGAGAGAGAGAGAGAGAGAGAGAGAGAGAGAGAGAGAGAGAGAGAGAGAGAGAGAGAGAGAGAGAGAGAGAGAGAGAGAGAGAGAGAGAGAGAGAGAGAGAGAGAGAGAAATTGAACAAAGCTACAAGAGCATAGGTAGACTTTTGGGAAACGATAAAGGCTTCCAACTGGCTACTTTCAAATCAACACATGAACAAACGTTTATGTTTAAATGGTGTGGATTCCAGTCCACAAATGGATGCCCCAATATTACTTTATAACAATAAGCCTGTCGGACATTCAGCAATGCTCTGAAGGCAAAACAGGTGGTCTACTGTCAATAAAAACGATAACATTTATATGAGGGTAGAGGAAGAGTAGAAGAGGGAAAATAGCATAGAAAAGAGACGAATGCAGAAGTATTCAAACAAGTATACGCACCACAATGAGATTCCACATGCGCGCAGCCTCAGCCACCAGGGTGGAGACGGAGCTACAGCCAGGCATTAAAACTATCTTAATGGGCTCTGTGTAAAGCAGGTCATAGAGCAGCTTAGTGGCCTCACCTGGGTCACACTGTCAGGAAGATGGAAGCAGATAGAACAGGAAGAATGGACAGGAGAGACAGAGAGGGAGAGGATGGAGAAGGGAGGAAGGAAGGGTATATTTATAAAGATGTATGAGAGGAATGAAAAAGTAAAACAGTTTTATATTACACACACAGACACACACACAGTCAAGCATATAATATCATATATAAATACTGTATATATATAGTTTTTTTTACTATTCCTGCTAGGTACCATTCCCTTTCAATAGAAGACCATCTAAACAGACAATGCCTGGGTCTGGCCCTGAGTAGCATAATCCCTGTCACATAATGACCAACTCATTAAAAGATCTAAAGATGGTCCCGTCAGTAATAAAGTCCTAATAAGATATCACACTACCCAGTCCTCAGTTGGGCCAGTGTTAAGTAAGGCTGACACGTCTAATGGTGATTTACTGGGGAGGGGTGACAGACCTCTCATGCATTACAGCCGAGTGTCACAACCAATAGTGTTAAAAGCCAACTGTGACTTTATGGTTGATATGGGTGTCAAAATGTGAATGATGTGATTCTGTTAGCAGAAATTTATCTCAGAGGTGGGTGTCATTGTTTGTTTTCTAATGAGTGTGTATGCACAGTAAGTCTGTAGAATATCACCGAATATCCATGATTTCTTATTTTAATATAGAACTTATCTTGATATATTGTAATAATAATACTGTTAACACAACCATTTTTTTATTAAGAGTGGTGTACTGCGACTATCTTACTTATTCTAGTCACTGTCTCAAACTCACACTTATCCACACTGTAATAATTCAGACATTTCTCCCATATTGCTTTACTCTTGGAGGTCAGGCTTCAACCTCCACCTCGGGTTATCACCATTTCCCTCTTTCACTGTCTTAAACTTCTTGGATTGACTTGAATGACTTCCACCCCATCCACACACACAGCCAAATGCAACCGACCTACAGTACTGGTTCTGCCCGTGGCCCTGAAACAGCAATAGCATTACAACAATGGCACTGTTCACACAAGCACGCACTCTCAAGTACAAGTGCATAATAATGGCCGTGGAGTTATATTTAAGTCTCAAGCACCACTATAGTGTTGTATTGGATATATCAACGTGGATTCATGTGGAGGTGTCATCACCATCATCTTATGATGTTCTTGTTGCCAATTAAAAAGGAGGAAGTGAGAAAGCGTCTCATTAAACGATTGCTCTACCTTTCTGTCCCTCCATCTAATTGAATAATTGATCAAAGTTTGCAGTCACCACTTTGAAATTTTCAAGGCAATGGTATAGGAAGGGAGGGTAAGCATATGTCTGTGTATACATATCTCTGATGGCTGTAAATGGTCAAACACTATCCCTCGCACAATCAAAGGAGTTCTTATACCACACAGATGAGAAGGACAGACTTATTTTGAAGTTACTCGACATTGTTTAAGAACTTGATGTGATTATCCAGTGCTTTATTATTTAACTGTATATTTCATTGTCACTGATGTTTCTGAGGCTAAATGACTCATATGTCTGAAAGCTCACAAAACTACAGTTGCTAATGCTGTAAACATGATGATATGTAAATTCAAACCAGATGCAAAGATTTTACTTTGTGTGTAGATATTCGGTAGTTGACCATGTACATTTTTCACTGGCTAATTGAGAATGGATACCTAGTTTTAATGTGGTCTGTTTACACTCATACTTTTATTTCTCCCCCAAGCAAGTTTGTAATTAACATTTAAACCAGATAGCCTTGTCGCTAAGCAATTCTTACTATAGCATCATATAGTATCCACCAAATTGAGGAATTAATTTAATTCGCTTGATTTCACTAGATTTTTCCTTTGAAGTCTTAAACTATCCTTTGATCAACCAATTAGAAATAATTCCCTCAACCTGTCCATGTCAAATACATTGTATTCTTCTGGTGTCAGAGGTGTCTCTTGTTGATACAAGTCATGTAGTCTATGATCCCTTATTGATGAATGGTAGTTGCACTGGATTTATGTCCAACATCCTTGTGTTGAAAAGTATACTTTAAAATCATTTAAAATATTAACTACACATTTGTTAATGGTTACAACATTCAATTAAACTTGATTGTTTCAATGATTGCTACACTATTAACTATGTTGCCATGACAATTTTTCCCCCCTTCTTCCCCATACTTTCCAATGCAGAGCCTTTTACACCAATCAGAACCAACCTTGTAGTGCTCACCCACCATGTCACACAATTAACTGTTTCCTGACCATGCTGGTGTTCAAGGCTGCTATAAAACTATTGATATACAGAACTTCAAGAGTTAAAAGATGAAATTGTCTTGTAGAGCCTAAGTAAAGAAGAATCCAGCAGAGGGGGTTTTGTATTGGTGCCTAAGATTGAGACTATCCAGGAGATTATTGATCAGTTTATGGTCCAATTGTAACACTGAGAGTCAACTAATTGCAAATTGTAAAGTGACAGACAGTGACTCCCTGTGTCTAGCTCATCCTCTATTCATTTACGATTTATGGTTTATACCTTGTGCACATTAATGATTTAGCCAGGCAGTTTTCAATTGACAGATCCTACAGATAAAATATAGGCTACACAAATGTGCCTGACAGAGAAAAACATGTAAGCATACTCAAATTCAAATGCATTAGGGAAATTGTTTGTCTATCGTTGTCATTGTCTTATCATTCATATATTTAAACTTTCAAAACCTAAATAAAACATCGTGGTGTGTTTGACAACTTCCCTTTCCATCCCGTCACTCACCATGCTGTCGTAGTGTATCAGCTCCAGTTCATAGTCAGGAAGAATGTCACTCCTGTTGTTAACAAGATCCAAGGCCATCTGCGCAGAAGGCCAACATGCCTGGCCACCCGGCCAACCTCCACTCATGGGAAACAAAGCGCCGATGTATAATTTCTTCTTTCCTGTGGACGGACATGGCCAGAAGAGAAGAACCAAGTTGACCGATGCCCAGAAGAAAATAGCACGACCAGATGCAACCCTGGATAATTGTCGCCGTGCCTTCCCAGAAACCATGATTATCCGGTAAGATGAACAGGTGCAATATCCCACCGATACTGTAGTTAAGTTCTTGCTGGGGTAGGCTAATAGGCAGGTTTGATAATGTTCTCTTTTATGTTTACAATAGCATGTCTCTTTAACGCTGGAGTTTAATCGACAAAACTAATTGCAAAAAAAACTGACCGACATCATAAATAAGCGCCATTCTGCTGTAATTTAAAAAGAAAAAAATGACAGCAGTGAATTTCCAGTCAAATTAATTCATGTAATTGTAATATTACATTTAAAATGTAGACTAATTTCCCATGTTGTTGGGGCCAGGCTACCAGACTTTTAATTGTATTTCACATGCGAGCTTTCTAAGACACGCGAATGCAGACCTGGCCTATTTGCCTGCCTTTTCCAGTTCAACAGCAAGTTTAGACAAAATTTAGACTAGTTTTTCCCTAATACAAGTCGTAGATTCCCATTTCGATTAACAACTTGCTGCTTAAAATAGCCTAAAAGAATAAACCACTACTTGCGAAGGCATATTGATCCGCGCGACCACTCGAAACCGAGTCGGCAACTCCATATTCAAATTGAAGATAAAACAAAATTCCGCGGAATAAAGCACGACCAGCTCTAGAGATCTATGCTATTTCCTTCTCTGCAGCAATGAAAAGAGGCTGTAATATTTGCATGTCCCTCACAAATGTGACTTCCGATGAAAGGGAAGATATACACTCGTGTTTGTGTGTGTGACAGAGGGAGAGAGATGGGGAGCGAGAGAGAGAGTGAGAGAGCTAGAGAGAGGTTTACAAAATATTTAAATAATCAGATCAATAATAAAACAGATATCATTAATCATAAATTATGACCAAACTGTATTTTACAGACTATTCTTTGTGTTTAGACTATACGCCTGCTTATCAGATCAATCAATATCTGAGCAGTATATTGTCTATGGCTAATTTGAAATTACACGGGTTAAATGTTACAATTGTTGGATTGATTTTATTATAAACATCCCATTTGAGGCAACTTTCTTTCTCAATACTGAATACAGGATGTACAGTATGCGTGCATGGCAAAATGTGTATTTCCTACCTGTATAATTTTTGTCATCTTTGATTAGCAAAAAAAAGAAGAGAATATTTGATTAATAAACTGCAACCAAAAAGACAGTTATGCACCATTCGTATGGTTATGTGCATGACACATAAAATAGAACATGATACATATTTGGTGTAGTGTCAATTACCCATGGCTGAGTGACTGAACCACTAAGACCATGGGTGGAATTCTCACAGCAACATAAACTACATCCGTGTACTCATTATACTCACTAACAAGAGATAAAACTATGCATGTAATATATATATAGGGTAGATTTGTGTTAAACTCTGCCTGATGATGCAAACAAATCCCCTCAGAACTGTGTACTTCGTTTTCCCTTCATTGTTCAGAGCAGGACAACAGCAACATCATGTCTTAAATGAATAAAAGATTAGTAAAGAATGATCTAAAGTTACAAGATCATACATTGTAAGTTTAGACAAAACTCACAAATATGTAAATTCCATAACGTCTAATTCTTTTAGATTTCCCAGTGCAAACATAATTTTCTACTCACAGAGGCATGTAGGTTTGGGTGAGTCCCACTTCCCCTGTTTGGTGCAATGGGTGATGTTCCTGCCCTCCAGGATGAAGCCAGCATTGCAGCTGTAGTGTACTATGCTGCCCTCTACTGGTTGTCCTGGGGGCTTCACTGTCACCCGGCCATTCTCCAGGGATATCCATGCACGGGGGCACAGCAACACTGGAGTTTACAAAGAGGGTGAGGACGTAAATGGGAGTGGAATAGGGAAAGAGACATTGAGTGGCAAAATATATAGGAAGAAGAGGAGGGAGGGGGAAAGTGAATAAGGGAGGGAAAAACATACTTCACACAAAAGAGAAAGCTACTCTCAAAACGTTTGGTAGTATTCTTTTTTCCAACAACTTTACAAAGAAAGCAAAGGCAACCAGTCTACTCACAACATCTGCTGTGCTGCATAATGTCTGTCCATGTGCTGTTGGGGAGGCATTTCCTGACTTTGGGCCCCACTATCACCCTGTTGCCACGGCATATGTATTCAATCTCATAGTCCACTGGTAGTATCTGGACACTTCGGATCTACAGCAAGAGAGGGATAATTAGTGTGTGGTTGAGAGAGAGACAGAGAGCGAGCGAGAGCGAGCCAGAGCCAATATAACCTTAGGGAAAAAACAGAATGTTTTCAAGATCAGAGATGCAACATGCACAATGCTGATTGAGAATATTGTAGTGGTTGGGGTGCTCCGACCATGAAAATGGTCCTGTTTTAAGAGTGATGATAGTGTACCTGCTCTTGTGTCAGACCTCTATAACGAATCCCTCCATCTCTGGGAGGGAGAATGATGGCACAGCCTAAAACAATTAGGAGAACAGTAAGGTAATTATAAATAAACATTGTCAGCCATATACAGTAGAATACAGTACAGCTGCATCATATCATGGCTTCATCCAATGCTCTGTGCACAGAAAAAAATTACTCCATTTAGGTCATTTGGCAATCTCTATAGATGATATTACTTCAAGTACTCCAGTATCACACAAAGGCATACCACGCACATACACACAAATTACCTCCAGATGTTAAATTATGTATGGGCACAACAAGAGATGGAATAGAATACAGAATCATCAGAAACAATAGCGGTGCCATCACTGGACCTGTAAAGAGAGATAGATGGGAAGGGGAGAGAGGGTGGATGTGAGAGAAAGAGAATGACAGTAAAATAGCAAAGTTACGGAAACAGCCTTCCTATGTACAATGTTGTGATCCCATGTAGGTTGAGTTTAGCTGTAGTAGTGGTTTTATTGAACTTTTTATGTTCCTCAGAGACAACATGTATTGCCTATAACACTGAGAATATCTACTGATGTACTGTAGTTATACAATTTGTACTTTGGGCAACATTAACAAGTATTTCCCATTCTCGTTAAAAGCTTTAATGATGATGGCACATGATTGGCACACGATTGAACACATGCCAACATAATGTAAATACAATTCAAGTCTTAGGGTTGATTATACAGTGCTTCAGCAAGACATAGCATAGTACCTGTTCTTTAAATCTAAATCAGTTAGATCACCATTTCAGGAAAAGAAAGAAAGTAAGTAAAAGGTGTGAATCTTTGGCTTAACCAATGATTCAACTACCAGAACGGATTTTCAGGATTGTTAAGGCCATGAAAGGTAAATACACATATGACAAAAATATAAGAATCAGTAAGTGTGTCACTGTGAGTGTTAAAATATCTGAATAGAGTAAAAGTATATCTCCCCTTGCATCACCTAGAGGAATGAAAGTTGAGTAAGTATATGAGTTTGAAAGTATCAAAGTGAGAGTACTATCTAGGCAATAACATGTAAAAAATGCATTGATTGCTTCTATAATTACTCAAAGCGAAATATGCTTTATAAATATGACACTGGCAACACAGGGATGTTGGCTAATGTACATATTTAATTTTACAAATCTAAATACAGTTTTGTATTCTACTATTGTTACAATTGTATAACGGCCAATTCACAACCACTATGGCACTATTGACAGTACTCAACTACCGAACTAGTCTTTAGGGGAAGCTTTAAACACATCCCTACTCAAGTCTAACAGCATTGTGCCATTGGTGCTCACACAGAACCTTACAATGGTGTGTACTAAAGTATTGCTGTTTTGCAATAGCTGGATTAAAATACAATTTACTGTTACTGTCAAACGACAAAGTGCTACAGTGAGACCGATTGTGGGTCGACTAGTGGAAGACAAACACTGCTGTTTACTTCATTAGTACAGAGGTATTTTTGGAACACATAAGTGTGTGCAGGTGGTAGGTAGACATTGTGTGTGTGTGTGTGTGTGTGTGTGTGTGTGTGTGTGTGTGTGTGTGTGTGCGTGTGAGAGAGAGAGAGAGAGAGAGAGAGAGAGAGAGAGAGAGAGAGAGAGAGAGAGAGAGAGAGAGAGAGAGAGAGAGAGAGATGGTGCATGGGTGTGAAGGATGTTCAAAAGACCGAGTGAGGGCAAAAAAAGGGACAACACTGGATGGTATAGATATCACACAGTACACAGTAAGACATAATATCAAACTGTAAGTGAACAATCAACTAGTGGAAAAGAGGGACACGAGCAGATAATTTCTGTGCCATGGGCAGCGTAATACTATCCGGATAATGGCCGCACTGGTGTAATAGAGTGTAGTTCCGTGTTGAGTGAAGGCCTTGTTTTAGCACACTTGTTCTAGTCATTACTGTACTGCAAATATTGGACATGTGTATTTAAGCTTAATAGCACACTTGACACAATTATATGATCACATATATTCTTATTTAAGCATAGGACTACTTTTGACATGCACCGCCGATCCACTGAGACGTGTTCATTTTAGTACCATGGCCAGCGACAGTAGAAAAGGGTTTGTGAACAGTGACGCGCCCAAGGCAGAATAGGCTATTCTGGTAGCCTATCTCTACAGCGCCTTCAGAAAACTACAAATAAATGATACAATTGCTAGCACGTGGAATGGAACTTGAATGTGCCCACTGCCAAATAGGTTCTAATGAGTCGTAGTGAACATGCCACCAACAGCTAGCTCCCGGCTGGGTATAGCTGGTCCTTGTTGACACGGGAATCCGTGATGGCCTATCGAAGAGGCTACCGGTTTAGACTATTCACCAGACTCAAATGTTTGCTCAGCTCAGATGAGAAATTCTGACTTGACAATGTAAACCTTTAAATTTTGTGATAGTTCAAAAAAAACAATTGAACAAAAAGCACGGAGTGAATCAACGTTTTAGCCAACATGGAGTACACGCTAAACACTGTCCACTGAATGAAAAGCATTAACTGCATAATTTCTTGCTAACAATATTGTTAATACCATATAGTCTAACTTAAATAGTCAGCAGGCTCATTGAAAACCACAAAATGTCGTAGGCTATTATAGATAACATACTTACAAACACTAGATGCTCTCAATGAAGATTACAGTAGGAAAAATCCGTCATTTAGGAATGAATAAGCTATTTGGTTAAATTGTGCTTCCTTGCAAAATATGTTTGTTGTTATGGCAGTAGATATAATTTCCCATGCATATGGACTTAGAAAGAACAAAGCTCGTCATCTATTTCAGTAGCCTGGTGAGAAGTAGGAAGGGAAATATTTACATAAATATTCTCTACCACAAACGACCTAACTCAGATTTTTCTCCCTCCTACCCCATCTCTCGCTCACTAATCTTCTAATTCAATACGTCATGATGAGCACGTCGTGCGTAGCAATCTCTTTCTCACGCAGCCGTTTGCTGTTCTGATCTTGTCCAACAGCCACATAGCGACGAAATACTCCAAGGGTGGGGACTTTGCTGGGGGGATTGCTTTTATTTAGTAAAACTAATATTATTGTATCGTGAAATGATTCATTGGAACCGAATGACGAAATCTCTTATCAGGAGACTTAAAAGCAAGCAGGCAGGTTTACGTCTATATTACTTTTGTATTACGTTTGTATTACTACTGAACAGGGAGGCCCGGATTGGCTAATCGGGAGCACCTTGAGAATTCCGGGTGAGCCGGTCTGTTTTTTTGGCCGCGCCCGCGAGGGCCGGTATTGTGCCATCAGATGCAGAGCTGTCCCGAGCTGCTTAAGTGTTTTTACCACTGTTGCATTGAAAGTGTCATCATATAATGTATCACTGCATGGTACCACAGGGACAGGAAATCCCTCAGTCGGGTCATAAAGTCTGCTGAGAGAATAATTGGACTTCCACTGCCTCCCCTGGACGACATCTTTAGGACACGCTGCCTCTGCCGGGCAGGTGGCATTTTGAAGGATGAGACTCACCCCGCAGACCATCTCTTCACCCTGCTACCCTCTGGAAGGCGCTACCGGGCCATCACAGAACTAAATACCCACACAACCCTCCTACCCCCCACCCAACACAACTATTTGTTTTTAATATATTCATGTGTGAGTGCGTGGGGTTGCAAGCATGCTTAAATGTGCTTTAGTGTGGTTGAAGGGTGTATGTGGATGTAAGCATTGTTTTTGTTGTTGTTGTTTTTTGTGTTTGCACAAGCAAATTTCATTGAGTATCTAATGCACAATGACAAATAAAGTCTATTCTACACTAATGTAAAGGTTCAAAGGCATGTGATTTTAATGCAGTTAGCCTGCCTGTAGGCTACTCAGACAGGTCGAAAACGACAGCCTTCTGATCCAAAATATCAGCAGTCCTGAAAACGGACCAGGTTCAAATGCCTACAGCCTACAAAAGACAAGTACTATAAAACCTCTATGTATCTGTCAAGTGCCTGCCCACTGCACCAATCTAAAAGCACATGTTCTATAACATCATAATGATGGTCCTGCTTCTATAAATAGGCATCATCTGTGGGGATCAGACCTCAGTATTGTTTTGAATTGATTGATGGAACATGCAACAGGAGACCTTCTGAAGCATACAGGATTGACGTGGCAGAGTGTATTCTACTAACCCATCTTCTTCGGCTGCTGGATCTACAGTGTGGCCCAAGGTGTGCACCGGCTGTGTGTCTCACAGGTGAGTGTGTCTGCCACGTTTGTACAGTGTCCACACCTAGCTTTCATTGGTCTACTACAGTCAAGTTTAAATGCAATAGTTTTTGTTTAATACCTGGGTGTTGGTGCCTGCCTTTGGTAAGGCACACAACCTATATCAATGACCCCTTTAACCCAAAGAGTCAAATACCGGTAAATGTAATTCTATTTGTATTGGCATTATTTGATTCATGCTAATACACTGTTAAGTTTCCCATCTTCCTTTAAACCATAGGGGAATTAGTTTAGGTTGTTTGGACAATATTTAACCCTTGTGTTATCTTCGGGTCATTCTGACCCATCAGTCATTGTGACCCACCGTCGTATTGCGGCAACTTTAACGCATACAAAAACAAAGTGAAGCATTTTCTTTTAACCGTTGGGCTGTCTCAGACCCCCCACATTGCGAAGGTTAAAAGAAAAATATTTGTATTTGTTTTTGTATTGGGTAAAATTGGGTAAACACAACGATGGTTCGTTATGAACCTTTGGGTCATGTGACCCGAAGGCAGCACAAGGGTTAACCCCCTACCTACAGTACAATATAAAAATACAAAAAGGGTAACATAGTGCAAATATGGCAAGGTGTCATTGTGCAGATAAAGTGTTCAAGAACTAATAGTAATTAAGAGCATGGTGTGTACACCTTTTCAATGAAAAATGCCCTGAGATAATTAATGATACCTGATGATTCAGCAATTCATTAATGAAACTGACTTGACTTGAAAGCTTTGTAAAAAGGGGAGATTTGTGGTGAGAAATTAAGCAAAACTTAGGTTACGGTATTTACACTGAATTGGAAATGATGAGATTTTTTTTAAATACAATGAATTACAAGGCTGCAGAGAACAGTGCACTATTGCAGACTTATATTCTGAGGTTTTAATTACATTATTTTAATATAGTCAGTCGAGAACTAAAGTGTGCCGGTCTAAGGCATGAAACTCCAGGACTGAAAATGAGTCCCACTCCGGCCCTGCTACTGATTATTTTAAGCATGGGAATAAAATGTTTTCCCTCTTCTGTCTCTCACTTCAAATTACTTCTTTCAAAACGGCTGTTCCACATTACTTAAATTGGTCAGTTTCACCAGATAGGGCTACTATCAGTTCAGTGATACACGTCATGAGGCACTGACTCGTGTGGTGTTTCAAGGTTCATTTCAAATTAAGTAAGCTCAAAGCCATCTTCATATGAAATGGGGGTTTTCTGTTCAAAACAAATACATTTCAGACCTTTTGTTTTGTAAACATGAAAACAGAAATGCTATACATAAATTATAGAAAAAATGCATATGATCAACTTTCAACAATTTGTCTGGTGCACGGTTTGATCCTAAAACCCATTAGAAAAGTCTAAATAAATATGTCTGAAAGCTTTGCTGTCCTTTTAATTAGAATAATTAGTCTAATTAGTCTTTAGTATGTCGTCAGACAGTAAAATAATTACCCTTAGGGTCCACTGAGTCATTTTCTAAGAATTAGGTGTCGAAATGTTCTTTACAATTACACCCATGAGCAGCCAGATATATGTTTTGGTGATGGAAGTTGTGTGACTTAACATTTTGGGCAGTTTTAACATTACATCACATACAGTTTATAGCATGTTTAAGATTACATCAGGCATTAGTGTACACTATGTCATAAGTTTATATGATAAAATCAGATAAGACTTATTTCATAATTCAGATTAAACAGCATAGATTAAGGAACAATCTAATAAGTATTTTATCATGCAACACAAATCATTGAAATCTGATTTGTGCAATTTTCAATTGGTTTCAATTTGCATTCGGTAAGATGTTTATTGATGTATAATATGAAATGTTTTTGATTATGCATAGGAATTCTGTCCAGCAGATAATTAAAAACAAAAAAGTATGCAACCTTAACTAGCGTTCAGCTATTACAACATTATAGCAATGTTTGTCTTCTGTATTCACAGAATGAAGGGTTTGTTTACCATGGTTTGTGTTCCCTTTTTTCATGAAAGCAGACATAGCCAACTAAATGTCAAACTGGGGAGCCACTTAACCATTCTACGAAACCCTAAAACTAAAATATATAATGTGTTAATTTAGCAGATGATTTTATCCGAGGCAAAATCCAGAGCGGGAACCGAACAAGCTATACCTATCCCATGGAACATTGTTTTTATTGAAGGATCAACATTGTATTAAGAATCTCTTCGTTCACATGGGAGTATCTTTCTATCAGGTAAGTGTAGCGTTAGTCACAACTATAACTTACTTAAAACCTTTTACAATCATATCTGTAAGTGGGGTGACAAAAATGGCTTGAGTCATTCTTTCTTTGAGCAGAATAAAAAGTGCTTTTCCCATGTCTTAACCAACAAAATGAGGTATACTTTACACAACTCTTGAGAGGAAAAATTAAGAATAGGAATTTCAGCAAGGCCAATCCTGTCATATAGTTGATATACATTTTCAGCCAGCATACTTGTGGGTTTACAAGTGTAAATATTGTTTAAGATTGTAATATTTTATATCAGGTCAGCATCCCTTCTCATACTTTTTTATACTGTAATTCTTACCATTACAGTTGACTAGACCGCCTACTTTTTATTACACTATTCTTTTCTCAACTAGAATAAATGAACTCGGATTTCACAAACTGAAACTTCGGTGATGCTGCTGTAGAAACTGCTGTTGGCGTTCTTTAGTTGTAATTTCAGTTAGCCTATTCCTTTTGTCCTTCCCTCCTGTCCCATCTCTCTCTCCATCCTCCCCAGTCACACTGCCCACATCGCTGAAGTCCCCAAGGTGTTCAACGGAATCACATTTCTCCAAGTCTGATGCAATTGTTTGCAGGCTGAACACGGAAAGGGAATCCGACCCCGCCCTCTCCGTCTCCTTTCCACACTCGTTCTCAGCTCTCTCAATGTATTTCACCTCCTGCTTGTTTTTTTCATTTGCCATCTCACTCCCATCCACCCTCTCATTTTCAGCTGTCCCTACTCTAAAGGCTACTCCCTCTGCCCCCATGACATTGTCCGACTCCGCACCCACAGGGGGACTCCGTCCTCCAAAGGTTGTGGTTGATCCTCCCTCAACTTGGTCCTCCACTCTCTGAGCATGAATCTGCTCACTGATTTTCTCCAGGTTGCGTAAGGCGATAGAGTAGCAGGATTTCACTTTGGCCACCTTTTCCTCCAGCTGCATCACTTTGGTTTTGTGCTCCTGAAGTGATACGAAGACAAATAGAAGGACGAAGAACAGACATTAGCTGAGTACATTCCACTTACAAGTGGTAGGCCTATATAACAGCAATATCCCTGGTCTTGAATTAAAGTTGATCATGTTGGACAGACAGTTGGAAAAGCCTAACACTCTCATACAGATGAGTTGTATTTTTCTTTGAAAGATTTACACATATTTATTCTGTTAGTATGGCCCTGCTCGTGCTTAAAAATTTAAAATAAAGATTTTTAAAAAGGGCATTTCGGAAAATGAGAAATAAAATGATTTCATAGGGCTCTAGGTGCAGCTACTGTGCAGACTACAAGGCAAAAAGAAAAACACTAAGTTTAGAATGTATTATTTACCTCAAGTATGTTGTTGAACTGGGCCTTGAGCTCAAAGTAAGGTTTGGACTTGACGATGACCCGCTTGAGAGCTTTCTGTAAGGTCTGAACCCGGGCCTCTGCCTCCTGGCAGGCATGGGTGACACGCATGTGCTCCCGTTCACTACGCAGACGCTCTTCCTCTGCTTCATTGACCTAGAAACCACATCTACTCAGTTACAAGTCATCAGCTATTTGTAATATAGCACAATGTTCAGGACTTTATTTGAATATTTTTGAAACAGATATGTTTAAAAGTGTCTACATGGATATGGGTTGAAGAGTTACTTTACCTTAGAGGTGGCATGATTAAGCATCTCCTGCCAGGTGGGGTCCAGGGTGTTCCTGCCGTCTGCCAGCAGTCCCTGCTCTGCCACATACACCATCTCCCTTGCAGCAGTGTGCATGGAAACGGCTCTCTCATAGCTAAGTGCAGCCTTTTGTGTCTCTTGCTGGGCCTTGGAGAAATGAACAGCCAATTACATACAGACACAAATGAGCACAGCCAGACTGGGCAACAAGTTACACTAGGTTAACATTAGTATACCTCTTTGGCAAGTCTACGAGCCTCATAGTAGGGCCTGGCTTTCTCTATACAGGTACCAAGTTGCAAGCTGTGAGCATTAAGCTTCCTTGCAGAGTCAGTAAGAATCTTCCTGTATCCTGATCTGGCATCCTAAAGTAAAAACAATTACATTACAATACAGTCCTTATTTACTGCACACTTTAGATAAATGTTTTTCAATGAAAAGTTGCTAAATGTAAATTTACTAGTGATGAGGTCAGTCAGAGAATAACATGGTATTCTTCACTTACATCCAACTGGAGTTCAAATTTGTTGATCTCTGCACTGGCTTCGTTCAGTTGTTCCAACTCTTCCTGTAATACATAATGGGTTACTTCCATTAGTTGGACAGAACAGTAAGAACTACAGAGAACTACCATATAATAATGCAAATGTATCTTTCCTGTATACAATAGTTTATTCATGACTGCTGAAAGAGGAAAGCAGATTGCATCACCGACGGGAGTTTTCCAGATAACGGTTTAAATTAATATGTTCAATAACATTAGGAATGTACTCACTTGAATTCTGGGGTCTAATTCATCCTCGTGTCTGTATTGTTCACCCGTTTTAGACATCCGTTTCTCCTCGCGCTCAAGTCCCTTGCAGGTGTCCATGTCAACAGATTCTCTGCTTGCGTTTGTTTTTTTGTCAGGAAATACACCCTCCCTCACTTCGATATCTTCTCCAGGAAGTTCTCTCCAATGCCCGACTTCGGATCCTCCGGAACCGGCAGGACTTTCACGCAAATCCCTCGGCTCCATTCTAGTTCAAATTCAACTAGCTATTTTAGCTAGCCAACTTAGGTGCACAGGTTGCTGACGTCCAGGGCTTTGCTTTCCGTTTTATTTCATGTATTATATGTATAAGTCAAAGATAATGATCCTATTAATTTCTTGTTCTTTGATTACGGTATCCATAGCAAGGTATAAAGCTATATGACAAGGCAGAACTCAAGTTAGCTAGCTAGCTAACTAAGCTAACCACAAGGCTAGGCTAAATGCATAATGTAGTAGTAGTGCTAGCTAGCTAATGTAAATATTAGCCTATTATTTAAATTAAACGGAGGAAACTACAGGTGACAGTATGCAAACTGCACATATAAGTATCTAAATCAAATTGTTATTGAATACTATACAGTATCTTTTCATCATCGTTTGCCTCTCTACTCTAGACCACTGTAGATCCATCTCTTCCGACAGGCGTTGCTAGCTAGCGCCAAACAGATTCTGGTTAAAAGGCAACACACAGGTAGGCTACGTTGAGTAAATAGTATTTACAATATTTTTTATTTATTTATAGTATTGCTATATTCATTAAAAAAAATCAAAATCAACAATAAGGTACATTTCTTACAACATATCTGCATGTTGACAGGTTAAAAGAAAACGGGTAGAGTGGACAACAAGAGGACTAAAATTAATAATCAGGTCAAGTCAACAGTCAACTCAATATAAAGAAACAGTGCAAATAAAAGTGAAGAATCACTCTTGCAACTTAAAGCCTCAATATAACATCTAAGAAGCTTATAACTTGTGTTGTTTGTTATAGCTAGGGATCAAGATTTAACTCAAATCTTTGGTAAGAATTTTAAGAAATGTTTGTTAATAAAATATTCACCAATAAGAATAAAAAAAGGTATCTACAAGTTATTTGGATTTCTAACATGATCTCAAAAACATAAGTAGGCTTAGTTCAAAATGAAAATATATAGCCTACATACCTATCCAAAATATAGAAACGGTAAGGTGAACTACATAAAGTTCATCACCATTAACAACAATTTGGATTAATTGTATGGAAAAGACATGGATAGTTTATTGTTTATGAGATACAATAATTGTAGAGCCAAGATCTCTTCCAGTTAACATCAGGAATAACATTATTAAAAAAGAAATGACCCCTTAGTGTGGATTGACTCTTAATAATTTTATAAAGGAAAATTGACTGTATGAATGCAACAGGAACACTGTATGAATGCAACAGGAGAAACTATCTAGTGATAGTAACATTGACTTCGCCAGCAACTGTAATATAAAATAAAAAGAGTTTTAAACTCTTTATACAAGAAACACAACAGTTTACAAGTTGTGATTATTAAACTCCTTAATTATGTAACTGTTAAGTGGTTTTAACTAAGCTATGTTACCGTTGCAAACAACTGGAAGTATACTTAAACAACTCAAGATTCAATATAAGATGCACTGGTGTAGAGTAATTTATGACACAACAAACAAGTGTGTAAACAATCTGAAGTTGTCTGAGTACTTTCAGTTTCACAATATAAACATAGCTTACATCAGTGTTGATATAATCTGACTCGCCAGTTGGTTTGTTACACTTAACCATCTTGGAAGTTGTCCTTGGAAACTGTTGGGTAAAGGGCAGGCACTTTCAGGAAATATTTGGCAGGTGACTGGATGAAACATCTGTCTATCACCATCTATCAAGGACTTCAACCATGCCTGTAGCTGCCAGTAGTTGCTCATAGGATGCTGATTGCTCCAAACAACTCTGGGTCAGGCACAAATAACTTGGAGCTTGGCAAGATTGATTTTTGCGTGGTTGTGATATCTATCTCGCAAGGTTAGTGTTGAGAGGGAGAAATTCTAAATTCTACTCCTGAGATGTTGCCATCATTGCAGTGAATTGGCACTGCCACACCACAGACAAGAGATGTGTACCTAACACAAGTGACCAAATAAAACAAACATGATCAAATTTAATGTATGATTGGCAATATAAAAATACATGTTTGTTTAATACACATTTAGCTGTTCTATAGATGTTTAGATCCATACAAATATAGATATATTGTAAAGATGAAAAACCTGAGAATTAAGGGTAAGTATAGTTTACAAATGGACATCAGATAACCGCTCAGCACGTACATCATTTATCTTATCAAGCATTCATTGGTGCGCATATACACTTCTTTACTACCATACTTTTTGGTTCCTCAATTTGAAATTACAATCTTTACATCCATTCCTGCTATTACGTTTGGTTATCAGCTCCAGCTTGTATCATAGTGGCTCCATCCAGGAAGAGGTGCCAAAAAGATTCTCTTACCCCTGTACAAGAAACTGACCACACCCCTATATCCTGTTCGTGGTACACCTGACTTAAGGTCCTCCATAATGCCAAAACCTTTGGCAAATACTTTGAAACTGTCCTTGCTTGAGTACTGCAGACGAAAGGGACCTGCTCCAGTCAGATGACCTTGCTTGATCTCTTCATAGGTCACCAAAGGTGTACTGTAAACCTCCTTCTCAAATAGCTCTTTGTATTTATTTTCCTCCAAGTAATCGAGGTCCAGTTTGGTGAAAGGCACATGTTTAGAATTCAATTTGATGTAACGCAAGTACTTGTCATAAAACTGTCCCAGACTCACTCCCTTTCGACCAAAGGTTAAAGTTCGGGAGATTTCTGGGCGGATGCAAGCTCGACCTTTACGCTGTGCAGGTTGGCGCATCCAGTCATCCCAGAATGCAGCGGGCCACTTGGGCTCCAGCTCTACCCATAGTTTCCTTAGCAGCATCCAGCCCAACCCAGGGAAGAAGTCAGTTCTGTACAGGACGTCTGCTTTTCCAGGATCCACATAGCCGTCTCGACCATTGTCATTCCAGGCAGAGACACACCACAGTGATACGTCTAAGTTCAGCATCGGGTGTAGGGCTCTGAAGTAATCAAAAAAATCTGGTGCCACCTACAATTGAGGTAGAAAATAAGCAATCTGGTAAAGCTATACACACACTATCATCATGATGAAAAGTTAAGTATTTAAAAATATATACTGTATATAATATGTGTTTTGAGCATATCAATGAATTTGAGTCCCATTAGGTAAAATGTGGGAAGTGTGAGCAGTATAGATGAATTACCTCCAAGTCATCCTCCACAATAACCACAGAGGAATGGGACAGAACTTTGAACACTTGGTTGAGTGCCCAGTGGTAGTGTCTGGATATCTTGTAGTAGCCTTGAAACTTCTTGTGTTCTGGCCTCACAGAGATATCAGACATGTCTGGTTGTTTCAGGTGGGTGACTTGACTTCCATAAGAATCAATCACCTCTGCAGTCTCAGCATGTCCACAGTCTTGACTGACTATAATTGGATAAAGTTCAACTGAGGGGCGGTATTCAATGAGCTTGTCAAGGCAGCGTTTAATGGTGACCCGATTACACGCAATAACCAATATAGGAATGACAACTTGATGAGGACTGTCTTTCTGGTCATTCTCTTCCTGTGGCTCCCACAGTGACTGTTGACTCTGTATCTGAAGAAGAATCTTTCTTTGCATTTCAAGCTCAGATTCAACATTTTCAACCATTCGCAATACATCTCCGGCTACATCCGAACCCCCCTCACCTGGGGCTCCAATTAGCTCTTTATCTTCTCCACCCACCTGTCCATGAAGCTGGCCAGAGGGTGCACCACGCCCCCAAAGAATAAGGACCAGTATGGCATTCCAAGTGACGAATAAAAAGGCACCACAAAAAGTTAAGCAGCCTCTTTTACGAAGCATGATCAAACAACCCAAGGGTAAAGGGAAATCAGGTGGATAACATTTTAACAGTACAGCTGTACCACAAAATGTGTTTTCATTACAGAGTCAAAAAATACAAAAATACACACATAAGTGTGAAGGAAAAACAGAAGAGAAGGGCTCCTACTGAACAAGTCATAAAGCAGGACAGTGGGTCAGTTCAAGCCATCCTCTTCTATCTGAAATAAAAGCAAGAAAACAGTGAAGCTACGAATACACTACAGTCTGACACTCAAATGTTAAAATATATGATGACATACGTCAGAAGACTACTCTTACTATTTCACAATATCCCCCCACAATAGTAAATCAGGATAGCTCGAAAAGGCAGTCGTTTGTCAAACATTTCACCAAGATTTTAACCACTAGGGGACGAAAGAACTGGGATTTACCACTGAATAACCAAAAACAACACTTCCAAATTTAAGTAGGAATCATGAGAAGTATTATTGAGTTTAGCCATTCGTGAACGTTAACCATAGGGATGAACACAAAAAAGAGATTGGGAGTTTAGTTACTCATTAAAAGGTTGTGACAAACGACTAACTTTAGTTATCTAAGATTAATTTGGTTTACAAACTATTGGTTAGGCAAAATTTCAGAAGCTGTTGACTCCCGGATTGCAAAAATGAATAGCCTAGTAAAAAAAAATATAGTCATAACATTGTAGGCTACCAGTGTGGGATTTAATTTAACAGTAACTGAATAGGACGAATATACTTGGTTTATCACCTGTGGGTGACTACAAATAGGCTACATGCACAAAACTTAAACCAACCTTCCACAATGACTGTAAAACAATTCTGTCAAACAATATAGCTAAATCTTCTACTAGGGAGTGGAGGCGAAAATCAACCGAGCTAATCCAAACCGGGCAGGGAGAAATTAGCTAGGTATCTTACCTCGCAGTCGCGCATGTTTCTTCTGTGGCCATTTTTTAATAATCAATGGCAACATGTCAGACTGTTCGAGGGAAGCGAATGGAGAATACAGCTAACACGTGCTTCGTTACTTTGTTGAAAAAAAGACAAACTTAATTTTGTTATGTTCTCCTTTGCTCATTTTCCAAGAAATCGAAGACACCCACTGCACTTCCGTATATCGCATGTTCGCAGGAAGTCCCGTCATGTTGAGAATTGTAAACTACATTATTTATTTACGTGTATTAATTCAGCAGACGTAGTTTTATGCTAAACAACATAGGCTACAAAAGGTTAATAAATATATAGCGGCTACGATATTTTGCTTAAAATCTGCCTATGCCATTAATCTTTCAAGTTTGGTAAATGTTTGGTGTGATTGTGGTTTTTAACCGATTTTCTTTCAAATGGTTGCAAATATTAGTGCTTAAATAGCCTATAAAATGCCTGAATCTATTTTATGAGTTAATCCTATGGTTGATACTCACACATTACTAAACTCATCAATCCTGATTGATTTCGTCATATCAAGAATGATCTTGGGTGTGGTGGGGAATACATCCCGGTTTTGTGCACCCAGATGCACCCCACCTGTAAAAGCACCCAACCCAAACGTTTGGTTGCGATATCAAGACTAAATCTTTTACTTTTTGATTCGAGTGGTTTGTGCGCAAGCTCCCTCGAGGGGTGCTTTTCCAGGTGGGGGTGCATCTGGGGTCACAACACCGGCTGTGTTTGCCCCTGGTGGTAAAAAACCTTACCTTTTCCAGGTGTTCTGATGTGTTCATGTATTACTGTGAGCATATAAGCAAGCATTAAAATGATAATCATGAAAAATCTGCCACAACTTTTTACTACTAATTCTTGTCTTACATTGTTATGTAGACAGCAGCTCATGTATTTAAGTTCCAATATTTGAATGGTCCAGTTGGAAAGGGTTAAAGTAACAGTAAAACTAAGGGATGAAGATCCAATGGGTGCACATGTGCATATGAGCGCCCCCAAGTCAACAAAATAATTTTGGCATGTTTAATTTCAACATAAAATTTCATTTATTACATTTACATTTCTGGTAAATGTCACATAGAACAGATAATGGTCAATATTCTAAGTACGTTATTAAGAAGAATCTGCTTCTTCTACTTTCAGCTCTTAATTCTCAAAGCAATCAAATTCCATTCAACATGATAACTTTTTTCAAAATGTTGTCAAGGCATTTCCTTGGTTCGGGTCCAACTTTAGAGTTCATAGTCATAGTAGTGTAGTGTATCATTGTCTTCTTTTGATAACTACATTAACTACATGTCTTCATATGAAACAAACACCATTTACAATCACAGACAAACTCATTAATGGTCTTTACAATCTAAAATAATTATTTTTTAATCTTCCATTCCTACTATCCCTGACTATTTTAAGTGTTCCTGCTCAACCTGGATGGACATGTTCCTGACGACCTCCTATTCCGGATGGTGATTGGCTGCTATTTGTCTGATTAGGTCTGTTGGGATTGATGGCCAAACTAGGCATAATCACAAAAGTCAAGATGCTTACCAGCATCAGTGCCACAGTGATGGTGATGACTGTCGCCACAACCGAGTAGTAGCACTGGTTGGAGCGGAACAGCTGACGGAGACGACCCCTGACCCTGCTTGGGGGCTGACCCACGTCTAGGACAGTTGCTAAGGTAACTCCTTGTTCCAAGGTTCCCAGTTGGAGGGAAACACCATCTACTGACGTGTTATTTTGCTTTGTGAGGCTAAGATTGGTTGGATTTGCAGGAGGGGGCTTTTTCAGCATTAGCTTGCCCTTGTTGCGCTTGAAGCGAACGGACAGTGCTTTTTGCATCCCTGAAGGGAGCTTGCTGAAGACATCCTCATTGTTGACCAGATGGGGCAGGTCTCGACCGTGGGGCAGCTCGGTGAGCTCACGGCACACTGGGCAGGACAAGGTCTTGAGCTCAGATGAGGAAACGTTGATGCGAGCCAGACACTCCAGACAGAAGGTGTGGCCACAAGAAAGCAGCTTTGGGGTCTTGAACATATTGTCATAGGAGCAGAAGCACACCACACACTCAGTGTCTTGCACATTATCCTTGGGGGCATCTGAGCCCATCGGTCTGTCCTTTCTTTCCTTTCTGTCACTTCTTCTGGCCTCCTCGCTCCTCCCACGCTCCCTCCTGTGTCCAGTGCCCTTGTTTTGCATTCTCCTTCTGCTTCCCTCTCTCCCTTCTCTCTCAGAGTCTGTGCTCCTGGCTCTCTTTACTTTGGGAGGTTTCTCCTTCTCTTGCTCATGCTTGTCTCTTGGTTCGCCTTTGTGGTCAGGTCGAGGTTTGACGTTGGCCAACTGCTTTTCTCCACGGCCATTACCGCTCTCTCTATCCCTTTTGTCACTCATGATAGGCTCAGGAATGTTAGAGGAAGTTTGTTCTTAAATTTTGGAGTCAGTCAGAAGATTCCTGTTTGCGAGCCAAATAAATTCTGTCAACAGACAGAAGAGAGGATTTACTGTAACACTTGATAAACTACCATGTACCTTGACTACAGTAAATTAAATGTGTAGAATGGTCATTTAAGATGGTAATTTTCCTCATAGACTTGCATGTGCTTACATGACAATGAAACACACACCAAACCTTACATGTCTAGAGTTATATCAACAAATACACTGACCTGCTGAGGTGTTTGAGACTTAGATCAGTCAGGGAATCATTTCCAGAGAGACCAGCATTGTAAATTGAATGTTTAATCCACTCAGTAACTAATAATCTATCAAACAACAAACATCTAACTACACTTTACAACATCTGCTTTGTCATCTCTTCCTGTTTACCACTTTGTGTGTGCATGTTCCCTCCGTCAGCTCTGCCTACTTGAGACTTTACTGTGACTCTGGATATTCTTCCTCCCTATTTACCGTAACCAGCAGTCTTTCACTTTCCAGTCTGACCAGTTAGACAAGTCTGTGTGGTATTTTAACCTCTGCCTCATTTTGTATGTGTGGAATGTAAGGTCTAAATGACTGTCATTCTACTGTCCCTGTCCTGAATTTGGTGTTTGTGTGTACAACAGTATCCAGTGCTAGTAGAACTATTACGAAGGCTCCAATGCCAATGTCTCAATGTTCTTTTGAATTCACATATTGAACACATCCTTTGTGAGAACTATTGTCTTTGCACTTAAACTGCTAAAATACCTGTGTTGTGTTTCCTTCTGAAGTATCGTCTAAACTTATATATCCATTGTGATTTTGAAATGAGTACTGCAGGGACTCTGGGATCTGTCTAAAAAAGTAATGTGTCATACCTACATTGTCCTCTGCTGGATTTAAGAGAATTGCAATTATAACAATATAGACAACAGATAGACAAAATACAAGTATTTCAGTACCAAAAACTATTTGTAATAACTTTGTACAACAACTTGAGGTCAGAGTAGCCTGGTCCTAACCAGACTCTCGTACATTGCATTTGTACAGAAGCAAAAATAAAATTGAGCGGAAGTACGTAGGAGGGCATAGCCAGGTTAAGATCAGGGGTCAATTCATAGAAATAATTGACCTGAAAAGGCTTTCAAATTCAAGTCACTTCTTTATCACAGTAAACATTTTTCAGTTTGTGGCATTTGTTCACCTTAATTTATGTTGTCAGGTATGTATGGGGTTGCATTCAATGAGAAATAACAACAATCAAATATTGGCTGATCAACTACAAGTTACGTAAAATCATCTAACCAATAAATTATATTTATTATTGGTGGACTACGTCTAAATATGCTTCATGTCTCTGGGGAAAAGAAATCATGTAATGTTGTCGGCGCAGTATGTATATGATCTAATTCAACAAGTTTAAGTCACCATTGTATGGGTAGTGAACAACAAATTGGCAGCTAAAAAAAGTGCATCACACTATACATGATGAAAGTAAGAAGAAAGAAAGAAATGCTTATTCATGCAGTGGACTCATCACTTAAACGGCTACCTTTATTTTAAAGGTTACAGAAAACAAAACAACTTTGAGCACCAAAAAGCCAAGCAGTGTTCCTTGTCAGTCCACCACCTCATCAGGTGATTTTGCAGTCAATCAAGACAGACACAGATAATATTTTCTGGTTGTCGACTTGATCTACCTTCTATTAGGGGTTCACGATTAAGTCCATCCACATGGGCAATGAAACACCTATTTGGCCCCATGGTATTACAGTAAGTAGTTCTGCTATAGCTGCCAAGTTGTTTGTAAAAGGGGGCGTGTCCCTCTAGTCAGAAGCCCATCCTTATATCTTCAGCCCAGCTCCTCCTTGGCCTTGCCCTGTTTGCGGGGCATCTTCTTGCTACTGCTGTCCTCTAACTCTTTGTTCTTGTAATAGTGGGGAGCCACCTCCAGCAGCCAGCCACTGTCTATCTCTATGACCTGTTTATAAACAAACAAACAGAGTTATCTTCCGTAGACCAAATCTTAACCCAATCCTATCTACTACCGATAAGACAAAACAGTACACAATGTGAGTGAATGGACACGTAAAAATGCTGTTGCGGTCATACATTCCGACAATAACCCTTTTCAACAAGCAAAACAATCCTCATGGTGTCTCCGTAACTCACAAGAGTCTCCAGTTTTGTTCACAAAACCATTTGGTAAATATGTGCATAGTGACACAACAGTAAATCACCAGTCTCAAACTAAAAGAAAGGCTGTCACTACTAATATAGCAAATATGGACCTGTCTCATGAACTCCTTGGTGGTGAAGACCAACTCGTGATAGATGAGCCAGCGAGGCTGCTCTTCAAACAGTGAGCTGTTGGGATGGACGTAAACAGTCTGTTGGTGCTTTACTGTCTTATAGCCCCCTTTACTCAGCCGTGCTGTGTGATAGAAATAGCCCGCAGTTATCGCCTGAGAGAAGGGGACAGGACACAGACAAAAGACTGTTATAACTGCATTTCAGTCATGTTCTCTTTGTTAGATTAAGACTACGTCCAATTTCATGTTCATATTTCTTGTTTTCGTTTGTACACACCTTGCGTAGAGGCACAATGTCTCCTTGGGAACTGCACACCTCCACCTCAATCCTGTCCATCAGCCCCTCCAGCTGCTCACGCACGTCCCTGGCCCGCTTCATGGAGCGGAACTGGATGAAGTTCTCATAGCACCATTGGGTGGAGTAGCCACTCTCCATCCACTGACAGACACAAATGTCAAACAGAAGATCCAACTATTTGATACCATAGAATCTTTAAGAATTATAACTGAATCTGTCATAGTGTCAATGGATATATATATATAAGATTATATATATATATAAAACACTTATTTAACTTAATGTCGCATTGTGTCAGCTATATTACTGCTTGTTATGATCAAAGGATTCAGACAACTTCCATTATTAAAAGTTATTGTTTAGACTTTGACATTTATATTGATTATATTAAATAAAGCCTTCTCCTCCAACCAAGGGAGGTGATGCTGGGAATACACACAGCTACAACAGCTAACTAGCTAGGTTAATTAGTTGGTTAACATTATATACACCAGTTCTTTATAAAATCCCCCCAGGGACACGGATGTTACTTCAGTCCTGGTTACATGTTTAAGATTTGGCTTGTTAATAAAAACATTTATTAGGTGACTATCACTGGGAATGACAAAGTCATGTTTCCTGGAATATATACAAATTCTAGGGTTGACTTATAATGTCATATTTCCTGGTGAATATGAAAATGTTAGGGTTGACACGCTACTTTAGGTGAAGAGGTTGATAAATGAAAGGTAGATCAATTTCTTTAAAAGCTTTTTAGGTAAGGAATCCATATGATTGACATCAGAGATACAATAAGACTCTGATTTCAATAATTACCTGTGTGTATACATTAAGCAGCACCATGTGGTCTCCTCCTGGCACCACAAAGTTCATCCTGGCATTGTCAGCGTGGACCACCTTGTCTTTGGGCCGGTAGAAGATGGAGTTGTTGACAGATAACATTGCAGCTATTGTCAGCACCTCCTCTGAACACTTATACCTAGTTAGGGGAAGGAGAAGAGTGTTGAGTAAAAAGAAAAAAGATATACTGTAATACACAATAAAATAAATTAAGATAAAAAGCTGAAAGGGTGTGGGAGAGGAGTGGATGGGGCAGGGGTGAGAAAGTTAACAAGGTTAACAAGGTTAGTAAGAAGAAAACGTCCATACTGTTCAGAAGCCAGGATCATCTTGCTGAGCATAGGGTCAACAGGCAGCTCAGCCATCCTGCGGCCCATCTGGAAAAGATGAATGCACACAAACACATTGGTACAACAGTTTCATAAAATATTCAACGTCTACAGCTCAGTTTAAAGCTTTTAACCTCCATTTCCTTCTTCATAATCACATTGTGAATGTAATATACAAAACCTGCTTTAACCTGCTGGTTAATTCTAGAACTCATGAACAGATTCTCTGTGGTTGGACTAGATTCAGAAACAATATCCTTTTCATATTCCCAGTGCAAAAAAAACCTAAGCATTGTTGCTAAATCATAATCTTGGTCACAAAGTCAGGTAATGGGCAGGTACCTTAGTGAGTTCTCCCAAGTGGTTGAGAGCACCTAGTGCATAGAGCTGCTCCAGAGCAAGAACTAAGGTCTCATGAGGGGGCGGGTCCATGAAGTCAAAATGGATGAGGTCATTGATGCCTGTAAGAAAGAGCAAAAATATATTACAACAGACAATGGTTTAATATTGGACTATAAGCCATCAAGGTCACAAATAATTCAGTACTTCGTAGCTCTAGAACATCTTTCTGTTTGGCTCTCCTTGTTATCCCACCAATCATGACCAGGGTCTATGTTAATGCCAGTGATAAACATCACCATAGCATGATTTTGCCACTACCATGCTTCACTGTAAGGAAAGTATTAGTCCGGTGATGAGCTGTACACTGATTTTGCCAGACACAGTGGTCTGCATTTAGGTCAACCAGTAAAACTTTTGTCTAATCTGACCAGAGAATGTTTTTTGTCTCAAGCGGTGGATTTCACACTAAATGAACAAGGCAACCCATGAAATCCAAAGTGCCATACCTAGACTCTTGAGCAACAGCACTACATTTCCCAGGTTAGTCCTCTGGATCTCAGGAACAGTGGTCTCCTCCATCTCGTGTTTGAAAGCCCACGCTGTGTACAGACGGAAACACTTCCCTGCAGCCACTCTGCCTGCCCTTCCCGCTCGCTGGTTAGCTGAGGCCTGAAGATGAGTCCAATACAGTCAGTCAACAAAAACAAGTCAAATAAATACAAAAAAATGCCCCCATAAAAGAGAAAATTAATTGATTACCCGTGAGCAGGGCGTGACTATTAACGACTCCATTCCAGTGCGTGCATTGTAACTCTTCTGCTTGCAGAAGCCTGGGTCAATGACATAGATGATGCCATCTATGGTCAGAGAGGTCTCTGCGATGTTGGTAGCCACAACCACCTTAGTACAGAGGTATAATATACACAGGGTACAAGGTCAAATATACACATGATAAAAGGTCAAGGGAGTGTGTATTAACCAAAACTCATAAAATCATTTTTGATCATCATGATTTGCTTCTGACATGTCTGTACAGTATGGCATAGCAGCCAACCAGTCAACTTGTGTTTTTTATATAAGGTGTTGTTATGTCTTCGATCAGGGGTTTTAGTGGTCAGTTGTCTCCACTTGTGATGACAAGTACAAAGACGCTGACACAAAAAATATACAGGATAAAGACTGAAGTCAGAGTTTCAAATACAAAATAGCTGCGTTCTGACCTTGCGTGCGTTAGGGGGAGTGGGATTGAAGATCTTGGCCTGCATGTCAGAAGGCAAGTTGGCATAGATAGGCAGGATCAACAGCTCAGAGATCTTGGAGCCCAGACGCCTGCACCTCTCCTGCAGCAGCTCACAACAGGTCTCGATCTCCTCCTAAAGCATAGAGGGGGATGAAATATATCCTGTCAGAAAAATGCTGGCCCTTTACACTTTGGCATAACACACTGGTCCAAAGGACCTAACGATAAAGGCAGGAATCTCTTGATTGTGTGAGTGTCTGTCTGTGTGGTGCGATTATTTCAACAGGGCACAGTATGAAGCTAAAACAAGCGAAGTAGCCATGGATCTTGAGAGCCCCGACAACGGCCACTGTACTCGTTTGATTAAAGACGAATAGATAATCGCGCAGAAAACCTTTGGTGAGTATGACAAACACGATTCTGAAATGATATCAAATATGACTTCATTATGAAATCAGGAAATGCTGTACCTGTCCAGTAAGGAAAACCAGCACATCTCCAGGGGGCTGCGTGACGTGGATCTGGAGCACTGACACCACACAGGCCTCCAGGTAATCTGCTTCAGGGGCCTGGAAAACCAGGGGAATACATTGACATCATGTGTAGATCACACAAATACTATCTGACCCAGATATGGAATGGGGTCAAAAGTCGTATCTGGCAGTACCTTGGTGTTGTGACTGAAACGGTTGTTTTGAATAGGATGCGTACCTTGGTGTAGAAGATGTCTACTGGGAATCTCCTGCCAGGGATTCTGAAGACGGGCGCGTCGTCAAAGAAGCACGAAAACCGTTCTGTGTCTAAAGTGGCGCTTGCCACTAACACTTTAAGGTCTGGTCGGAACCGGGCAATGTCCTTGATAAGACCAAACAGGATATCTGTGTGCAGTGTCCTCTCATGGGCCTCGTCAATAATGACCACACTGCAAGCATGAGGTGACAAAGAAAATCACAAATTTACCTCAAACGAAAACATGATACATCATCAACAAAAAGAAACCCCCAAATTCAAACTTTGCGGTACTTAAACAAGGGGTAGCACCTGTAGCTGGCCAGGTCAGGCTCTGTTAGGAACTCGCGCAGCAGCATGCCGTCCGTCATGTATTTGAGGACTGTCCTTTCTGAAGTGCAGTCCTCAAAACGGATACTGTAGCCCACCTGAGGAGGACAGGACGGATACTGTTAACCTTTCTTCAACTTAATATAGGCCTTTTGTCATATACAAAGCATTTCAGCAGAGAAAGAGAGAAAAACTCACCTCATTGCCCAGTTTGACAGCCACTTCCTGTGCAACTCTGGCTGCAACAGACATTGCTGCTACTCTACGTGGCTGAGTACAACCAATCTTCATTCCCCCCTCATTATAGCCCTAGGAGAAAGGGTAAGGCAGACAGTTGAAACCAAACTGTGTACACTGGTAAAAAAAACTATAATAATGTGTAGTATCCAACATCTTAAACAGAGCTCCAGATAACCTATTGCACTGGTAGAACTGATGCTACAGAGTAGGGAAGCACCCACCATCTTGAATATCCGCTGATATTTCATTAAATTTGTAGGTGCGCCTCTAAAATATTCTGTGATAAATTATGGTTTGTCCAAAGCCATGAAAGAAAGGAAATTCAAATGTCCACCACAACCCTAACTCAAGCGATGCAGCAACTCACATCCTCCATTAGGTATTGTGGGATCTGGGTGGTTTTTCCAGAGCCCGTCTCCCCCTCAATGATCAGGATTTGGTGTTCCTTGATGGCGGCCAGTAGATCCCCTCTGTAGGGGAAGACAGGCAGGCTCCGTCTCACCTCCTGGATTGACTGTCTCTGCACCTCTGCTTGGGACAAGGCCGGGGTACTGTCCTCCTGAAGACACAAACACACAGGACGCATGCATACATACTGTTCAACTGGTATTCTGACAAATAATGGCAAAACAGTTAAGAACAATTTTACCATTTTAGTGGACCACACAAAATGGACAAAACTCAAATTAAGAAAAACTTGCATAATGACAAATTTGCATTTATTATTATTATTTTGAAGTTATTAATGATTCATTCCTATCAGAATGAGAAAGGGTTTTAATCGCCATGAAAGTTTGCACAGACAAGGAATTTGCTTTGGCAGGAAGGTGCATACATTAAACATAGGAATCGTAAAAATGTAAATATGAGATCTAACTTATGGTGTAGAAGTGCCGTTGGCACTTTTTTTTTTTTTTTTATCATAGCAGGGTATTCTATTCCTCTCATAAAACTGCAAGCATTTTATAAAATACTTTGTAAAAATACCATTTCTGAAAGCGTTCCTTTCATTGTGACAGCACTGCTGACAAAGTTGATCATCTCGTCCTCCTCCAGAATCAGCTGATACTTCTCCTTCTCTTCTTTCATCCCTCGCTCCCTCTCCCTCTTTGCCCCAAAGCTGAGGGAGGCAGTCTTAAGCCTTTCTTCTTCCCATCGGCCCTGCTCTCCTCCCATCTCCATAGGCATGTCCAACTCCAGCTCCATGTCTCTCTGAGGCACCGTCTGGGAGAAAGACAAAAAAATAAAATGGGAAACAGAATTAGAAGTCACAAGTGAACCAACACTCCATAGATGAAAAATGATTAGCTGATTTGAACAACTGAACAGTGTACCAGAACCTAGACCAGCATTCAACTGTGCCCCCATCTTACCTTACTCCTCTTCTCTTCAGGCATGTAGTAGCGGTTCTTCCTCTCCTCCTTCTCCCTGGCTCCGGCCTGCTTGTAGTCCTTAGCCAAGTCTCGGATGGTGCGTTTGTAATCCAGTTCCTTTCTCTCTCTGTCAGTCAGGTTGTCATTGGAGAAAAGGTATTCGTCGTCAGCAATCTCAGCCTCCAGGTCCTCCAGCTTCTCTGCCTCTCTTTTACTCAAGTACTCGAAACGTGACTTCTTTCTCAGCTCTGGAAGCTAAGAGAAAAATGGGAAAGGCAGTGGCGGGAATTTGTTAACTTGTAGGTCACCATCTTGATTAAGATATTCTCACTGCAACATGCAAAAATAAAACACTTTGGAAAATGTATTGGCATCTCAGGTGTATTTGTGTGGCCTCTGCAAAGTTAGCAACAGAGTAGGTGGAGCTAGTTATGGTGCTGTCAAAAGAAGTGTTGGTGCTTTTTATTTACATATGGTAATTCCCAACATAAATGTACTTTAATGTGTAAATTAATGCTGTTTATGTCACCATCTTCCAAATTATTTCTCAGCACACACTTCAATTCTCTTCATCACTATAAATAAATCCCCACACAAATGTCCACGTCCAATAATTCCATCCATGAACACATTAGATTTTCTTATCACACTGATGTTCAAACACATCACTTACAAATTTTTTCTGATCCTCCTCTGCCAACTTTAGTCTCTTCTGAGCCTCCTCATACGCCTGGTGAAAAGATGACAGACATAAGTTTGTTTCAAAAACAGAAAGCAAATTAAATACAGCAGGAAGCAAGTCCTTTGGTTCTGTTACTCATTCCAACTGTACCTTCTTGTCAGTCCTCTCCATGATGTTCCGTGTCTTATCTTTGTCCTTCAGCTTCACTCTTTCAGCAAAGGCATCCCTTTCTTCCAGATCTTGCAGCCGCTCTCTCTCCTCTTTCTCCCATTCCTCCTCTTCGTCATCATCTTGTTTGTTTGTCTTCTCGCTTTCATTACTTCTACCATAAAAGAACATTGATTACACAAATCACATCGACCAATACCTATAGAAAAGCTCATTACGATGGCAATGGGTATTATCTGAATTACACCCTCTTCTAACTGAACCGCAAGTTGACCAAACAACCGCTAGGTGACCAAACCACCGCTAGGTGACCAAACAACAGCTAGCGTTAGGTGACACATGACAGCGTTTCCTGCAGTATAACTGGTCGGACCAACTTTTATTGAATGCAAATACAAACATATGTCTGTCTGCTGGGGTTGCAAAGCCAAATTTGAATATGCCTAATAAAAGCATAATAATCCAACCGTTTTTCTCAAATACTTGCACTCAAGCAGAACACAGATTGAAGCTACATAATGCCCAAAATATTTGATCTTACCTTTTCTGAATGTCTTCTTCACTCGAAGAGTCTCTTTCCTCCTGTTTCTTTCTAATGTGTTTCCTTTTGTTTCCTTTGTTTTTACTCTTTTTCCCTTGCTCTTTCTCTGTTGGAGGCTCTCCATCACTCTCGCTGTCCTCCAGTAAGGTGTATGTCAGATTCTTTTTTTCCATCTCTATTACTTGTCTCTCAATTGCTCTGGCTGGTTTCTCAACAGGTTGTTTCCGAGGAATCTGGAACGCATTAATGAAAATCATTATTAAGGACAATTATCAATCAAGTTAATCTTTTCTGTAACAAATGCAAAAAATAGGAAGCAAACTATTACCTTATCATAGAGTTCTTTGGCAAAAGCAATCACTCTCTGATTAATGTCAATGGTGTTTGTCTGCTGGAGGCGAGCCACAAAGTCCTGGTGGCTTGAGGCTTTTCTCGCAGAACCGATCATGAATTGGGATACATACTTGTCACTCAGGCCGAGAATGTCATGGAGATTATCGCTTACCCACTGCTCTAGATTGGCCATTTTCACCTAATGTTGAAATAACATGAATATGATAAATACAGCGTAGTACATTTCAGTTAGTACAACGTACTACAAGTCAGTAACTAAATGTAGAACTCAACCATGTCACGACAAGCTAGCAAGCGAGTAAGATCTAAGTCGCTATACCTTAGGTATTAGGATTGGTATCTGAAGACTGTGCACCTAGCTAGCTACTTCTTTACTATATTCAACTTAAAGTTACATATAAATGGCTGTCTTATTAGCTAACCACCTAAACCAGCACAAATTAGGTGGTCTAACGCTTAACATGTATGCAGCATAGTCTAACAGTTTTATGAACACGACAAGATGCTAATAACATTACAGCTTGCTAACGTGGTCTTTGCGTTTCGTCGTCAGCTAGTATACTGTAATAGTAAACAGAAAACAGTCAAGAAGCTAGCTAGCTAGCACAACATGAAAAAAACGTGGAAAAAAGTTTTAATGTTTAACTAGAATGCTGTGTCAAGGATGTATATAATTCATAATTGATTGGGTATAATTATTTGTTTTCTGGTACCTTACAGATAAACGTCCCAAAGCAACCATGCAGTTCGAGATTATTTTTTTAATAAAAAAAAATAGCGATTTGCTTCCCACAGAAAAGGAAGTTGAAGTCTCAATACGGAATCTCATTTCCGGTTGATGTCGTCAAACTATTTCAAAATAAAGGTCACGTGAATGTATTTTTCATTATTTAAACTTTCTTTTTCCCAAATTATTGAAAACTACACAGGATATAGGTAAAATCATATAAAAAGATGAAACAATTAAATTAAGGATAGATTTTATGAAAATGTTCATATAGTTTCGGCTGAGAAAACTAACTTTTGTGCCCCCTCGATTGATTCATGAAGGTGAGGAATCAGTAAGCAATATCATACGAGGTTAAAACAGCACGACATTGCTTTTTGCACAACAGTTCTACAGGTGCAATTAATTAGTTAACAGTAGTAAGCGACAACCGATTGCAATGTGTTAAAATAATTATGTATTTGGCTCAGCCAACATCTAAATCTGATTCATTGACAGCCATTTATATGTATATGCTAATACATAACGGGTTGACCTCTTCACAGTTTTATTGGAAAACATGAATGCGTCACTTGTTTGTCAGTTTCAATAAAGCCACGTTCTCGATTTTGCGTATTGCGTAGTAGCCTATTAAGATTAACCAACGCACAGCTTTAGAACTCCTGTTCATTGGCATACAAAAATGGCAACATTTGAAGGGAATGCTAGAGATGTGAAACTTATATAATACTATTTTATGACAACAAAACATAAATGAGGATGTATTGTATTACCATTTGTTATAATGTAAATCTGCGCAAAGAGCTATCAAGTGTTTTACACAGTGACAGACGGTAAAACACCCAGGTATAACCCATGACGTCACTGAGGTAACTCTTCACTCCAGTGTTGCTGCGCGCCGAAGTTCCTGGTTGTCATTTGTAAGAAACTTTTACAAAATCTTTCATAATGTGTTTCATATACTTCATATGTGTTTGAAGCCTATAAATAGTAAATCAAATGTAAAAGTTGACAGTTATATTAGCCTACACGTTTCCTTTCAAGCTGAGGAGGCACACGTTTACATTTGAGAGCGCCGAGCCAGATTTGACTTTTCGCGGTGTTGGCTAATCTAAATTGTAGCCTAAACTTTGATATGCAACTTGAATTGCGGACTGGTGTAGGTTATGATAAAAAAAACAGTATAGGGTTAAAGTGACCACGAACCAAACTACAAACATTGGTTGGACAACACTTTCATGGAAATCTGACACACCGAAGTCGCTATACCTAACGTTATGCCATTTAAAATGGGGCTATGGTAGGCTAATGCGAAGTCATCATTTCTGCACACTCCGCATGATAGGGAAACGTACAATATCTTACAGTCTTACTATAAAATGTTAAAGATAATTTATACAAAGTAGGCCTACAAGTAGGCTATAAACACACAGGTGGACAAAGGCAACGCGATTGATTTAGCAGTTTTGGAAAATCTCCGTCAGCGTGACTGAAGGTCGACGTGTGCAGCCTTGTCCTTTGATAGCTGTTCAATTGCGCATACCGTTTGTTGATCTTCAGGGGCAACCAGTCTGAGTAGACTTGTGCAGGAAGCAGCCTTAAAGTTAAATGTGAGGCCAGTTCTGACTTGACAGTTCAACATGGTAGTTATAATCCCACTGCTAGTGCAATCAGTAACCTTAATTCTTCATCTTCCTTCCATTTTTGCTCACAAGATAAAACAATGGATAAAGTAGCCTACATTTCTACAATTTTAAGAGACTTCAATTTGATGTTTTTCCACTGTGTTTTCCAGAACATTATATGGACACCTTGAGGAGGTATCTGTCACAATGTCCTCTAAAGGCAGAATGAAGTGCTGCCGGGTGTGTGGGGGTGGTCTCCAGGGTAACCAGAGGCGATGGCTCTATGGGGTCCAAGACCGGAGAGGAGGTGGTCGTCCCCAGACTCCTACAGAGTCTCTCTCCAGAGGAAGTGTCTCAAAGTCATCTCAAAGCAGCCCCTGGGGTGAGTGTGCACTGTAGTACTGTAACATAAAATAGTAACAGGCCAACCAGGAAACAAATATTCAATATACAGAGTAGGGGTGTGTGTGTGCCTTAATGTCTGCATGTGTATCTTTAATGTTCCCCCGCCTCCCACAGGTAGCACTACATCTCTTGCGTCCTCAGTTTCCATCTCAAAATTCCATACCTCGCCCACCCCTACTAAAGGAATAGACCTTCTGTCCATACTCACACACATAATGGGGCAGTCTGTACCCCGAGGAAACGGACAGGAGGAGTTTTTGTGCGGAAAATGTGTGTCAGTTTTAGAGCGAGTGTTCAAATTTGACACAGTGATAGCCAGAGTGAGAGTGTTGTCATCTGAGAGGCTACAGAAGTTGTACCAGGAGAGGGATAAGATCAGACAGTGGGTACGCAGTGCATACCGCCAGCGCCACCCTCATGGCTTCAGAACTGAGAGCAACACTAGTGAGGAGGATGGAGAGGAGGAGAAAGAGGGTTACAGAGATATGCTTACAGAGAATATGGTCCTTTCAGAGTTTGAATGCTGGTCTGAGAAGTGGGAAAGGTGCAAATATTTCAGGAGAACTGGTAAAAAATGCAAGGAAGGTAAAGATTGCGAGGGATGTGATTCACTGAGGGTCTCTGATTCAGATTATGAGTCTGTTTGTGGCATTCCCCGTTACCTGCCATTCCAAGCCTTCTCCCCATTGGCCTCATCAAGGGTAAAGTCACAGAGCATGCCTCTTCACTGGTCAAGAAGGCCTTCACTCAGTTCCAGCGCAGCTTCACTGATCGGGTCCAGCCTGTCTTTACAAGCGCCTTCATCCAGCCAATCTGTGGACTCGCTAGATGGTAATGATTGTTTGGATTGGCGAGGTGATCAGTCTTTCAACCTAGTAAGGGTGCTTAAAGATCTGAAGAGTATTGAGAGAAAGCCAGTGACTTCACCATCAGGAAGTAGAATCCCTGTTTTGGAAAGGAAGGAAGAGAGAAATACAGGGGAGGCTGAAGAGGTGTCATCACCAATCGTGACAAGGGCTTTGAATTTTGGAGAGGGGGAAGAGGAAGAAAACGTAGATGAGCTGAATGGAGAGAGAAGCGATCTTCTGACAGATGAGTTTATTCCCTTACATACAGAGGTGAGTTATATATATATAGTTTTTGTAATGCCCCTAAAGCCAACACGACACTAAATCATAGAATCATAGAGCTTGTCTTCGTGTTTCCAATCTGTCATGGAAATGTAAATATTGACACAGTCAGTGTGGGCAGTTTATTAAGTCATCCATTACTTTTTATTGCCAGAACAAATATCAGAAGAGCAGTGGTTATTTAACTGATGTTTTTCATTGTCAACTAAGACTTTCATGAATTTTATTTCAATTTAGTACATAACAGGTAGAATGCATCTTGCAGTCAGCCAGTTGAGAAGACAGCTGGTTCAGGCCATGGCCCGTATCAACACTCTAGAGATGGAGCTGAAACGTGGACAGAAACCTACAGCCAATAGTGATGACAACAAATCTGTGGATTCTGGAACAGTAAGCAGTGTACGGGTGAAGAGTTGTTTGATAGGTTCAGTTAAATATGCAACCAGTTAAGACATAATTGAATTTCATATTAAGCCTGCTAAAATAGACCCAATGTCTTTGGAATGGGTGTGTCTCTATGCACTTCAGAAACTGGTTTGATCAGATGGTGCAATGAAAATATGGCTTGAGCGTAGACCCAACCCTGTGCATGTGCAGACATAAAAATGCATACAGTAGCATAGTTTAGGCTGTAAACATTATGTTGACTAAGCACAAATATACCTGGACTCATGCAAGGAACTGGGTGTGTTGCTTGTAATTGTGTAAGGGTGGGTCATTTTACCGTGATGTAGGTGCATTTTAATAATCTCACACTCCTTACTTTGGAATGTTTTCCACGTTGGCCCAGGGCTCAGTAGGCTTCTCATATCTTTAACTGGCTTCTCAGTTGCTCTGTGGCCTGTTCTGATCTTTTGATCTCGCACCCTCCCTTGTTTTCTCACATTCACTTTCTTCATGGGAATGTTTGATAAAATGAAAAGTGTATTACTTTTAAATTTCCTGTGAAATATGTGTGTTAGTTTCTCAACCTTTAAGTGTGTATTGTCCCATTGGGAACATCTCCATTGTAAGAAAGCGATGAACAAGGTTCATTCCAATACACAGCAATACACACATTAGTTTCAACACTGTAGCTATGTTGGTCTACTGTACTAAAAACATAATGTAGGCTACATCATAAAACATTTTGTTTGTGCATCTGTAGAGTTACGGTTGTGGTGGTCATTTGAATGTCCTCTCTTTTGAATTTTTATAAATCGTAATCTCTCCATAAAACGTAGTTTGTTAATTTGCATTTGTCCCTTTTCAAATTTTCTATCCAATTGTCACAGACCGAAGGTGGGGACCTGCCGCTGCACAGCATTAGACACACTCTTCACAGCAGGGAACAAGTGATGCATGTGAGTGCCATGCACACAGACACAATACCTGTCCTGGGCTGGAGAATTACTTGGACTATTTGTTTTATTTCCAAATCATATCAGTTACATTTAACACTCCTATTAAGTGATGAGTTTAATAGGGTCTGAATACTTACAGCATGTAAATGTGGTATTTTAGCAAGTTTTTTGTTCAAATTATTTCTAAAAGCCTGGTATTACTTTAGCATTGTGGTTTATTCATCTATGTATAGACTGATAAAGGGTAATCAATTTACTTAATCAATGTTAGAAAGAGGCTGTAACATCATTAAATGTAGCAGAAGGGATGGGGTCTGTATTCTGTCCAAATTCACTGTATGTTTCACTAGTCTCGTGTTTTTTTCTACGTTGCTCCACTCTAGAAATTTCTGGAGTCTTTACAGTCAGAGATGAGTGAGAGGGACAACAGACTGGATGGAGAGATTGAGGAACTTACGAAGATTGGGAAAGACAAAGACATGGATATCAACATACTAAACACTGTGCTTCATTGTAACCAAGATATCATAAATGTAAGGCCAGTGACACAAATGAGGAAACATGTACAGCTTATGTTTGTGATTAACCCATTTTTGAAAATGTACAACTCTAATTAGAATTTCACACAATTTGGACATCCTTAATTCCATTAGAATTATTGCCAAGGAATATGTCTTTCTCCACAGGGGTTGCGAGTAGAGCTAGCAGAGAAGGAACAAATGCAAAAGCAAGTTCAGAAAGAGAGGGAGGTCTGGAGACAGAGAGAGCAAACCCTGTCTGCAGTCATCCAGGAGAAAGAAAAACTTCTGCATTACCAGAAGGAGGTGCTAGAGAGCTGTCAGAAAGATGTGCAGGTGAGAGAATTATCTCTGCAATCTTGTCCAAATGGATGGTGAAAACGCATCCAGTTTAGAGTTTTTATTGTATCCATATAATCTTATGCCTGATTTGATATCTTGAGTTAAATTCCTATTCCAGTGAAATCTATATACAAAAACCACTGCACAAAGTAATTTATTTTTTCTTCTTTCGTTGTATATCCTCCCAGGCTCTTTCTGATTCTGTGATTGGTCATGGAATGTCAGGGGGCGGGGCTGAGGGGGCTCTAGCCAGTCAGCTACAAGACAAGGAGGCCCTTCTCACAGTTTGGATCAAGGGCAGAGATGAGCAGAGTGCCACCTTGTGTCAAGAGGTCACCAAGCTCACCACTGCCCTGAATGACTACCAAAACATGGTGCAGGTGAAGGATCTTTGTTTCACCAAGTGAATTTCACAGCATAGTAACCCAGCACTCAAAATATTTACATGTATTCATTTAGCACATTTAGGGACGTACAAAAGGTGCATAGTAAACGTACAGCAGCAGTTTGAGTAAAGTTCAATATTTACTGTATTCTGTATTTACTAGCCACACTACAGAGTACCTGAATCTGAGCTATCAGGTGCGGGAGAACAATGATAACCCTGTCTAAACCACAGTCCGGCTGCGGGGCTTAGAAGCCAACGGCTGTTAGTAGGAAAGACCAGTTAATGTAATGTAATTTCACCTTGCTGTTGAGCAGACCTTTGACAAGGCAGGGTGTATGTATGCCACTATGAAAGGAAACTGTGTCTGGCTCGTCTAGATGATATTTTTACAGGGTCAAATCATAAGACAACACCATCTAATGTAATCTAAAGCAAAGTATTTGGTATCTTTTAGTTTTTGTAATTTCCTTTTACTAAGACCCATTCTGAGCCATTGTACATTATGTTGTCTTCTTTTCATCAGGAGCAACAGGAAACCCACAGTCAGACGGTGTCCTTATTAAAGGAACAGCTTTGCGAAACTCAGAATAAGCTGAGGGAGAGATGCAAGGAGAACAAGGAGGTGGAGAAAGCCTGGCAGAAGGAGAAGCAGGACAGGGAGAGGAAAGAGTGGAAACTGAGGGACAGCCTGGAGATGAGGAACAAGCTTATTGAGGTATGTTGATGTACAAGACCTGTTGCTGCACATTTACTAATGTGGCCCCCTTTAGTTACCTTAACACTACCTAGTGGCAATAGTTATTACCAGTTAGATCACTCCAAATACATAATGGTTGTTTTAGCCATAAGGTAGTGCAAGAATGTTGTGACATGGTGGCAATGATTTATTACTGCTTTTTTTATCAGCAAGTTCTCCTGGACTCTGAGGAGCGGGATCATTTGTTTCAAGAGCTGCATCAGAACCTTCTGAACGACTGAAGCAATGACTGCCGTGAAACAGACTTTGAGACAGAACGAGGGAAAGAAAAATCTAACGACTTGCACTTTTTGCACCAGAGGTAGTTGACATTGTGGTTGATCTCATTTGTTCTAGCATGCCGGTTGCATAGGCAAGCTCCCCCTTTTTTGTTTGGCATGGACCAATGGGAAAATTAGGTAATTTGCTCAATTGTTCATGTGTATGTTACGTGTCATAAGTCATAGCATTTGGAGTATGGGTAAATGTTTGGCCTAAATTCAACTATTGCTGGGGGATCATGTGACATTTGATTTCATGTACATAAGCCTGGGTTCATTGTTAATTGATTCTCCATTGTCTGTCTGGTATATTAAATGCTGCCAAGTTCCATACACAATCATGAAGTTGCTGTTATTTGTGATTTTTTCATTTTGTTCAACGTTGTAACTTGTATTTTCTTTTAACATTTTGTTTACAAGGTATCAGGCTTAATACCATTTGTATGAAAAGGTTTATACATTTACCCAAAAATGTATTCTGGTTTGTGTACAATCCAGCTCCTCCTCTGCATAATGCTTAATATATGTATTCTGGGTTTATTTTACTGGAAATGTACTATTGGTGCAATAATAAACGTGTTAATCCAAGAGAAATAAACACCTCTAATCCAAACCCTGACGGATGACGTGTTTTTATTATTTATTTAAGGTATGTTCCAAATGTATTTGTTGTTGAGGTGTCTTATTTGTTAGCTGTGCCTCTCACATTGCCGTTTACTCGCCAGGAACTTGATCTTGACAGATTAAATTGCAGAAACCCCAGAACTGACTGACCGACTTCAACACTTCACACACTGTCCAATCACAAACCGAGCCGAGTTTCTGGTTATGTTGCTTTAGAAACGACATGTAAACTTGTCGTAAACCCCCGGCGGTGATATGTGGAATTATGTTTGAACTTTAATGTGTCAAATAACCTGCGTTGCGTTTACTAAAAGCAAGAAGTAATACCATTTGAGGAAGGTGAAGCGGTAAAATCTGATTTTGATTCAGCCTAGTGCAAGATGCCTGTTCAGTCGATTGCTCTTGGTTCTGTAACAATTGGACCACCGTCCTGGCGGGACAGCACAGTACGCTCTATACGGGCCGCACAAGACTTGGTGCGGAAAACCCATCCTGAACGGTGGGGTAGCCGTAGGCCTACGCGTCCTATGAGTTGTAACGTCGTTACTTTTTCTCAGACGCATGCCGACACGGTTGATAAAGCCTCTAACAATGAAAAAAGCGATACTGAGAATCCCGTGTGGAACAATGGGACAAGATCACAAACCACAGGAAGAATGGTAAGAATTAACATCACACAAACGATGCACTGGCCATCCCCTTATAGCCTACAGTAGTAGCCTCTATTAAACTATACAATATCAGTATGTTTTTATCTATGGGAGATTAATTCAAGCAATCTGCCCTGTAGTACCGCCATACAACATTTGAGGCCCCGTTCCCACCTCCCAGCCTGCGAGAGCAGTGTGCAGAAGTCAGTGTGGGCCTAGCATTTGAGTACATGCGTGGTGTGAGGGAGGTTGAGGCACAGTTACGCAGACAAGCAAGCAAGGTGTCCAAAGAGGCCACAAAGCTGGAGAGAGACAGAGGAAATCTAGAGAAAGTGCTGCAGAGCCTGAAGCATGACATGCAGGTTAACAAGTGGAGTGTGGAAGGCAGGACCATGAGACCAGCTTCTACTGAATTGGTGAGTAGAAAGGATACTGACAAATGTGTAGGGCTATGCTGTTGAAATGCATATAACATTTTATGATTTTAATCCCAATAGCACTTTTCCGATGTTCCTGTTGTTTTGACAAAACACCTGCTTTGTTCTTATAGGAAAGAGATGGTGCAGATCACTTACTGGAGTGTGAAAAAATGGAGCTGACTGAGCTGAAACGAGAGCTGGAAAGCACACTGAGAAACACGTTGGCACAGCTACAGGTGATGACATGGGCATCCATTTAACAAGGCTCACTGGGTAGATGTCCTATTGAGAGTGGAAATCAACAAAATGTAAAATGTCTCATCGTCTACAAAAGTAGATACATTCAATTCACTTTGCTTACTGTAAAATATGTAATGTGATGTCCGTCAACCTTAGTATTGGTTGGTCTTCCGTTCTTCAACTTTACTGTAGATCCTGGGGCAGAGTAGTAGGCAGCTGTTGGAGTGTGCCAGTGAAAGATCTCGTGTATTGGAGCTCCTTCCACACAGCGGCTCACTCTCCAGAGGAGCCTCTCCTTCTCAAGCCCTCGTCAAACCTGACCCTGCCGGTCCATTCACTCCAAGTACGGTGTCAATTACAAGCTTAAGTATTATCACAGTATATTGTGCTTCATCCCGTACAGATCGTTTTATAATGTTGGGTACATTGCAAATTCTTGAAAACACAGCAACTGATTAGAAGCTAGCCTACTAGCTATTTGCAATTTAATAAATTACCATTAAATATTATCAGTGAAATGTGATTCCTTGTCTCAGATTGTATGCAGGTCCTAAAGGCTTCCTTACTGGCTGTACAACAGTCACAGAAGCTGAGGGAGGACATCAAACAGATGGTCACTACTACCATCGCCAGACAAAGGGCTGCACATCGTACTGTCAATGATTGTCTTGTGCAGAAAATTGCAGAGACAATAACCCTAAAGGTACAGTTTAGCTAACTGACATTTAGCTAACTTACATTTAGCTTCTCTAAAATCCATTGCAGTTTCCAGCTTTATGTTTAATGTTATTCTCTTGCACAGCAAAACCTCCTTGTGATGTCTGCAGCAACCAGACAGGCGATTTTCCGTCAACAGAGGAAGCTCAACTGCATTAGCCACAGTCATAATGCAGCACTGGTATGCAGCATGGAAGTGGGAATTATGATAAAACTGAGGGATTGGCATTGTATTGACATTTCAAATAATTTAATTGGCATCTTTCTATGTTATCCATGTGTTCTCCAGGGCCCAAAGAACAGTGGAGATTTACTGTCCAGAGAGAAACTCAACAGGCCTATTGTCCAGATTTACCACAGACACCCTGGTACACAGTTACTTGAGGCGTCTCATATCCTGCAGGTGATTAATATATTAAAACAACTCATGAACACCTTCTATAGTATGAAGCGCTGGGATTTGTAATGGCTCTATTCATTCATTTTCTTTCAGTAAAGTATTTGCCTTTTTAACACCTGTATACATTGGCATTCCGTAAACAGATAAACACAGATAATTGATAATGAATCAAATGTGGTTTTTAGAGAACGTGCCATGGTTATCACAATACCATGCTCCAGGAAACTAAGTCCTTATCTGTGTGATCTGTAGGCCAGTGCTGTGCTGGGGCGGTGCCTGCAGTCATCTGAGAATGAACTTGCAAAGCTGCAGGGCTCTTGTCAGCAGTTGACAGAAAACCTGAATGCCAAGAGGGCTGCAGCCCAAGTGGACTCAGCCGTGGTGAGGATGAGACGTCGGCTCGTTGATCAGCGGGCTGTTCCAAAAATCCTCCAACAGGGCCTGTACTGAGACACTTGCATTCGAATGTATGTTTTCTGCACAAAAAATCATGATATGGTATCAAGTGAAAAGGGAACCAATCTAGTTAGCTGATTGCATTTTCTAGAAAGATTGTTTTGTTTGTTTTCATAATTTACTTTAATTTGAACTTTAATTTAATCTTGAGTCTCTGGAACATTAGAATCAACTTTAATAGGGCTCTGACTATCACAGGAGATGGATTTGCTGGTTGTCCTCTCGAAAAAGAAAAGGAATAGAAATGTGTTCTCACCTACCCCTTTACTGTGCTCACAGTAGGATTCATTCTAGAAATAAACAGTATTGCTGTTAAATGAGTGTCTATTATTTGTTGAGACTATCAGAAAATGTGTTTTGCTTAAGTTCCTAAACCTCTACATTTACCACATATGTTTTTTTTAGAGATACTTTTATCCAAGGTGACTTTTAAGAGTCCCTCTTTAATATATCAGCAACACTTACTGATTTAAATATAGGTTTAAAAGATTCATCATACTGCATATGGTCATCTAGGTAGTGCAATTTCAGTACTCTGCATTTTTCTTTTGAGAAGCTAAAGTCACAAGACAGCAGGCCACTTGATAGTCCTCCCTCTGAACTTCACGTCTTTCATTATGAAATAAGGGATAATTTAATAAGGCTCTCTTCTTCTGTGGAGGAGCATAACAGGACCAATCTGTACATGGACACACAATGTAGGCAAAACCAGAAACTACAGTACTACGTTAAAGACAGATAAAGATAAATTCAAGTAAATTATTCCATCTGTTTTCCATAGCACTTACACCAGCATAATCCTCAGACGTAGTCACAACAGATTAATGACTTAACTCTTATCATTTGGCGGCTAATGTCCTAATTTAATCAGACGTGTTAGGGTGGGGAGATACCGTAATCAAGAGAATATCAAGTAGGTGGGGGTCTATCTTCAGATCTCTGCAGCTGTTGTATAAGAAGAGTGAACTCCCAGGTAGACCAGGACACCACTGAAAAGATAACTGGGAAAGCATTTTTCTGTTCTAAAGAAGGTAGGTAGGTAGAGAAGACTTAAGTGTGCAAAGGGGATAAAGATATTTTTACTTTTTGTGTGCAGTGAAATCATAACATGTCGCAGCTTCTCAGTTTCCTACTTTTCCTGTGTTTGCTTCCATCTGTGGGTAAGTGAAATACAAGAAAGATTTTAAGTAATTTGTGCTGTGAATTAATTTATCGGTTCCTCTAGATTATGGGTTGTGGTTTTAGCTTCTTCCCAGGCGTCCTTTTCATATTGACCTTTGTACTATTAGATAATAAGGTAGATGTTAGATATTATACATAGTAGGTCACAAATCCTTATCTTGCTGATGTTTTGCTGATCTGGATGAGACAAAAGACACTATAGTAATGCTAGAACTACATGTCAAATCTTTATTATCCAAATTTCAGTTACCCTGTTCTGTTACACCTGCGTGTTCCCTGCCATTTCTCCACTGGACTGTATCAGGTACCCAACTAAGTGCCCCATCAATCAACTGTGTCTGTCTAGCAGAGCCGTGGGGCAGCGAGGTGAGAGCTGGCCAAAAAAAAACTGAGCAATGTATTACTAAATAAAATCATTATATGATAATGTTCTGGTGATATGAACCAATGTATTTCTGTTGAGATCTGTCAAAATATATTTTGTTGTAAAAATGTTTTAGTTCTAAAAATATATCTGGGTTTGCATTTCCATTTATTTTTCAGGGGACTTCAGTGTAACCCTGTATGAGAAGAGCTGTGTTATATCCTCACTGTGTGGTCTGACCGGTGAGAAGTTTGCCATGGGCCTGAATTTCACCTTCACCAATGAATGCTGTGACACCAACCTATGTAATGGTGCTGGAACCACCTCTGCCCCCTACTGGATGGCCTCTGTCCTCTCACTCATCCTTTTCTCACTGTAGTGACTGTGTGAAGATTGCAAAAATTTATACATTGAAGCATAAACTTACATTGTACTGTCAATTGCTTGGTATCAATTGCTAAATTAGTTCATTTTGTGCCAAATTCCAATATCAATGTTTTTTTTATTGCCATTACAGTATATGGGTTAATAGTCCTATTGCTACAATCTTATGAAACATTCTGTACATTAAAGGTTTTAAGTCAATTAATACGATAATTAAAAGAAATCCTTTCAAAAGTATTGAACAGACAGACTATTTTGCTACTTCAAGACATCTCAAGTGATGACTGGTAACTTACAACTTTTTGGATTGATATTACACTCTTACAGTTTAATAAAAGAATGTGGTTACTGGACAAGTGAGTCACAGCTTTCAGTCCATGTTTGATTAATATTAAGTACATGTTCTTGAAATCTTTACACTGCTAATCCTTTCATTTAAAAATCAGCAGAAGCTTATAGTTGTCCTTTCCATTGATCATGTCAGAGAGCATTCCAACAAGCAGTATATGGATGGATTCTTATATGACTTTTTCAGCAATGGAAACTTCAACTTAACCAAACTTAAGTTTCCTGAAAGCTACATGCACAAGATCAGTTTCTCCCCGTTTCTGGCGATGCTTTGAGTGCTACAAAACAAGACCAGTGGAAAAGATACCTGAACAGTCCTTAGTAGAATGAGCTTAGGTGGGAATGAGTCCCTGGGTGTCGGGGCATGGCTGTGCCCTGATATATGGGGCCATTGGTTGAGTTCCAGTATGTTGATGGAGTCCCAAAAAAGTTCCCAGATGACACAGGCATAGGTGTGGCATGCCCACTCATGAAGTTCATTTTAGGCTGGTGGTTGTGGTAGGACTGCACATAAGGCTCCGCCTGGTATTTGATGATGGTGCCCTCCCCAGCATGGCTCTGGTGTGCCTGTGATATGCCCTGGAAGTCGAACTTGTATGCATAACGCTTTCCGTGCACTTTAGTCATTATGTTTTTGTCATAGTAGTAGCGCAGTGCGCGACTCAGCTTGTCGTAGTTCATATTGGGCTTGCTCTTGCGCTCACCCCAACGCTTGGCAACCTCGTCCGGGTCAGTCATCTTGAACTCACCATTGGTTCCCTCCCATGTGATGATGGAAGAGTTATTGCTGTCTGACAGTAACTCCAGCAGGAACTGCCACAGCTGGATCTGACCAGAGCCTGGGAAGGGAAACAGAAAAAAGAACTGGTGAAGGTGCTGTGTATAATGGTGTCTACACACATAAAGCACTGTGGGGAATACACAAATTGTCAAACTTTCCATACTCCTGACATGACTGTCATATAGATAAGGACTGCCCTATGGCCCAAAGGCTCAAAAGACAACTCAAACTAGTGATGAAAGTCGCACTTAAGTTTCAATTTATGTTTGAAGCCTAGGTTTTTTTTCTGTGCAAATGTGACTTTTTCACTGTGTGCCATGGTGAGGGTAAGACAGGCCAGGAACCTACCCACAGGCCTGTGAGTGCTTGGGTCAGGCAGCCTTAAAGAACTGTGTTTAGATGTTCGGATCTTGGGTTCGAGGGATTGGCCTTCTGTTAGGAGACAGTGGGGCAAAGGGTCATACTGATGTTTAGCTGGACACAGCTCAAAGTGTTCAGGGAATGTTTTTGGATGTAACTAATTATGTGAATGTAAATTTAAAAGTGAATTTGAGGACTACTCATATGTTAAAGAATATTTTTGGTCCTCAAAGTCCTGATATGGATTGTGTGCTCCCTCATGTTGTCACCAAAGCAAACAGTGGAAAGTACACATTTTTTCTGACTTTACTGGTATTCTTTGTTAAGCTGTGGTACATGTTCTCACCTGGGTTGGCTAGACGACTACTGATGGGGCCTAATGCTTGGTAAGGGTCTGCACGAAAATGAAATGTGAAATGTGTTAGACTGACAGTGTTGTAACAAGTCATTTCAGATTAAAGTTAAATCCTCATTGTAATTTTTATTGCATTACAATTCATTCTCAAATACTGTAGGTTGAAGGGGACATAAAAAAAAATTGTTACACAAACCTTGTTGCACAACTCTTTGGGGAGGTTCTGTGATCCTGGCGCTGTGTTGGTGTTCCATATGAGTAGCTAATTCAAAAGAGAGAGGAATATTTGTAAGGACAAATGTCCTATGTCTGTTTCTTATTGTACTGGACAAATCACCCTCTGTTTTTACACACTTATGAAATCAGTCAAAAACTGTTGTCAGAACAACATGAGATGAAGTATTGGTTTTGAACAGTACTATGGTTTCGCAAGTGTATCGTGTTTATCATCATACCCTTTGGTACAGCAGTTATGGCATTGGATGGCCAGCTGTTCCTCCTGTTTATCTCCTCAAAGTTGTTCTCTGCTCAAAAAACAAACAAAGATGAGACCTGACCAGTCAGAGAGGACTTTGAAGAGGACAGGCCGTCCATGGAAGGACGAAAGCCTGTAAATGATGACCAATACTGAATGATTCAAAAACAAAGGACTGTTTAAGATGATCCAGGACGCCGTTTGTCTGGGCTACCTTTGTTGCCACAAGATTGCCAATTGTGTCCCAAAGAGGACATTTACCCCCATTTCCTGCACTCGTGCAGCTGTGTCCTGTTTGAAACTGGCTTTAAGTTGTGTGCTCATCAAAAGAATAACTCGGGGCTCTGCTGAGGCAGAAAACACTACAGCTCTTTAAACTGTGTAATCTCAACAATCTACTGCATTGCATATATTTAATGCCCCACAATAATGCAAGATTTTAATAGGTGCTTCCTGCCATATTGTCACTTCATCAATTAATTCACTAAATTTTTTAAGTAGGTTAACATCAGTTTTTTGCAGTCAAAGGATTTAGCACAAGTTGTCCTTAGTTATTAGTAAATATAGTTCATGGAGGTCCCTTACCTGCTTTGACCTGTAGTCTTGGCTGTTGTGGTGTGTTGGTGGGAGTTGTAGCATATGAAAAAGTAGGACTACCTAAAGGAAGGGAGATACTAGGATCAAAGTTGCAACAAATCCTTTTTCAGTTTTTATATATATGTGCTTGAGTGATTCTAACAAGTTAAGATAAACCAGAGAACAGTGTCTTACTCTGCCGGAGGTAATTGAGGTGTGAGAGCAGGATGTCTGTGTTGTAGGCGGACGTGAGACGCATCATGTCCTCTTTGGTCATTTTGCAGAGAGATTTTCCATCAAGCGTGTGGAAGAGCATGACATCCACCTCTTCAAGGCCATACTCCTTTATGGCCCAGTCCAGCCACTGGCGCACATGGTCCTGAGACCACACCTCAGGGTCTGGGACCAAAAGGAGTTGGAAAAGGATTAAGACAGCTGAGATATCTGAATTTGTATTATGGAAACTATTTCTAAATGGTGCTCTAAAGCTAAAACACAGTGGACATTTTAGAGCCTTGTTGTTCTAAATAATGAGCCTAATAACCCTAACCATTTGCATAATTTGTTGAACGTTAATATATCTATATTTACTTCACACTTGATATTGTACAGCAGATTTTTTTTATCAATATGCTACCATGGCTAGTTGGCAATACTTTTTTGAAGTGTTACATAGCAGCCACAGACTTTCTTCAACTGCACATATACACAAAAGACAGCCACACTAAGATACATTATAATTTCCCATCACTTTAGCATATACAATTGAACTATTATTGCTTAAGCAAAAGAAAACAACAGATATCAAATCACCATCCCTGCATTCAAAAAGACTACAAACATGGGGGCTACAAACATATTAAAGTAGAATCTTTGGATTGTACTTCCACAGTGGTAGTTGGTAGCTGTGGATCCCCTGCTCCTCTAACTAATTCATTCTAACAGATTAATGTAGGCCATATTTGCAGAAATATAATGACAATTAATAAATTTCATTAATTCTTTGGATTCTGAGTATATTAGGCCAAGGCCCTAATCGTTATTGAGTGATGAAACAGGAAATAAATCTCATGAACACATCACAAAATGTATTTTGTTTTTTGATTATCTCCAAATTACTTACATGAGTCATGCTTAGTTTTATTCAGCATCAGGGTCTCTAGTAATTTACGTTTCCAATTCCAGTTTTGTGCAAAGTTAGTTAATGCATTAACAATAATGCTAACATCCATTAATGTGTATTTTATTAGGGCACAGTTTTTTTAAACCATATGATTTAACATATATTATGTTATTTCCATCTCTGAATAATCTGTCCACATCTAATTGACCACTTCCTCCACAACAGTTAAAAATAGACAACAGAGGTTGACCACTCCTTTCATCTCATCTTTCTCTAGCTGTTGACAAAACAGATACAATTTAACCTTCATTTTTGCATCTGAATTATTCAGTGTTCTGACTTATGCTGAGGTGTATTAAAACTATTAGATCACATTATGTTGAAGAATACATCAAAAGTCCACAAGGAATCTCACCTGCGGGCACAATGACCCTCTTCTCTTCTGTGGCACTGTTTGGAGGGCTAGCAATTTGAGGGCTTGTGCGTGGCTCTGTGTAAGAGGGATGATAAGCCAGTTCGCTCCCTTCATTACTGCTCATGTGTCTGGAGCGTTTGGTCACACTACAGTCCACAGGGGACTCACAACTAGAGAGACAGAGGAAGATACGTGGGTGAGATTGTGGACCAGTCAGATGTCAACAGCTCTCATTTGACTGTCCTCTACATGTTGCCTGAAAAGGCAATTAATCTATAAATTTTTCCAGTACAATATAATATTTGGGCTTTGACCCACCCAACACATACACACTCACCTGGTACCATTAACCGGTTCACTTCTCCTCCCAGGGTTCTGTGGTCCCGGACCCACCCACTGTGGTTCAGTGGGATCGGGGCTGTGCTCGGCCTGGCTGAAGCCGCTGGACGATGTTACCTCCCCCTTCATGTGCATGCTGGGGGTGCTGGGAAAGGGTGCCTCAAAGATTGATTGGTCCTCGCTCACCACAGATAGGGCTTCCTATCAGGAGAAAGTTGTACATTGTATACAGTAGCATAAGATGTCATGCATTAAATATTGAAATGTCACAGTAGGGTTTATTTGATGCGTTACAGAACTTAATAATGGTAAATTGTGATACATTTATTGTATGGTAAGATAGAAATATTAAGAAACGGTTTGCAGCACTTGGACAGATGACATACTCTGTACAGTGATATTTAATAGTTCTAGTTTAAGAAGCTGGTGAAGTCTGATCAAAAGTAAAGAGATTATTTGTGCTGCTTCCTGTGTTTGTCGTTGAACAAAGGCACCAGACTCCATACCAACTTTTGATGGCACTCACCCCAGTGTACAAGTGTGGGTCTATGTGGGTGCTCTATAGAAGAAGTAAAGAGTATGGATGTTCAGTCCATGTATGTTTGTGTGTGTGTCTTTAAGTGTGCCTAATTGTGTGTTTGAGGATTTTTGCATTGTCTTTGTGGCTAGTACGTCAGTGCTGTGCTTTTTCAGTAGCCCCACAGGAAACCTGGCCCCCATGTGCAAAGAAACCTTTTGACACAGGACAAGGGATAGGAAACAGAGGGGGGGCACAAATTACAAATGTGGGTCATTTTAAAGCTGCAAAACAATCCAGAGTTGAAGGGCGGTGGGCACTGAGCAGAGACAAGAATACAGCATTGATCAAAATTCTAAACCTACAGTTAGATTGTGTTATTCTAACTAAAGTGTTACCTGAGCATTGTAAAATGCATCTGCATGGCATTTCCTCCAATGGCAGACCAGTGGTGATGCACATTTTGAGGGTTGTTAGTTATAGCAACATTAGTTTAAATGGCAGTACTTTATTTATTATGCTATATGTAGATGTAGTACATGTAGGCTTACGGTATTTAGACTACAAAGCAGAACTAACATGATATCACAGATGAGATGATGCTTAGTTCACATTAGGCCTCTACACTTTTATTTTCAATGGATTCGCTCTATTCCTGTCATTTCACTTAAATCTCCTTCTTTTGTCTCATTATTGAATTTTTTGGTCTCTCACCTCCGTTTATTGTTCTCACTCTGTAAGGGTTTAGAGTTGACCTCACTTTGTGGAGAAGTGAAACAATGGGCTGAGAGGAGGGCAGGAGTCTAGGCAGCAAAGGCTCATGTGATTCCTCTAAATTCATTACAATTGACCTAAACCTACTTTTAATAATATTATTGCTCATTTTTCAGTCTTAAATGTGTCAGTTAAGATGGTGATCTTGCCACAAGATCACCGTCCTGCTTTTTTCCCTCTCCTTTCTGTACGTTTCTTTGTGTGTTTCTTCTCTCTCTTTCTCATTTGCAAACTGACACAAATATACCCAGTGTGGCCTGACCGCCAATGCCACAACTGACTTCCTGTTCAATGAGTTTCGTATAGCAGACTGTGTTGCAGAGGAGACAAATCAACTATTTGCCTGAATATATAAATAACTAAATGTTGGTTTCTTCACATATACCAAAAGACAACTGTCTGTACTTATTCACAAGTTATGAAAGAATTACTGTGTTGTACATGTTGGACATTTTTGTATATAATTACAATGCAAAGGAGCTCTTAGCGTTAAGAGCTTCTTAACGAATCTGGGAAACCCGGCCAAGGGTGGTTATCACACAGTTTAAACAAAACAGTAACCAAAAATTATTTATTTTTATCTTCCAAGTGAACTAACCAGGCAACCTATTTTCTTTCATGAAACACTTGTGTGAAAACACCATGTATTTCAAAACAAAATTGTAACCTCAGTGTACTGTATACAGGGTTGGGCTGTATTGTCTTTTTCCTGATTCTTGACATTCTTGACTGTTATACCAACTGCGTTTCATAGGCTCATTAAATTACATGCTTTTGTTCTAAACTTTTGGTTTATTAATGTAGATGTTGTGTGTGGCAGCTGTATACTGTCCATATCTACACGTAGATAAGATCAGTTCGATTTTACACATGTAAGACTTTAGTCAGTTATGCAAGTAAATTGATCAAGCCTATATGACTAAATAGGCCTACTGCTAAAATTACAACATCAGCATGTAAGATGAGAAGCATGGGGATACATTAACAAAACATCCAAAACATGGACCAACACCATCAGTAACACACATCAGACACAGAGACAATGAAAGCAGAAACAGGAATTCAACGAAGCTGATTTTGCAAAGGCCTGAGCAGATGCGGCTTGAACTGCAGAACACGATGTGGTTTTCGCAACAGTTTCTCTATGGCGACATCATGGCCTTCTAGGGCGGCAAACAATACAATTTACAATGTTTAGGCCAGACTTTCGGGGTTCAATAAAGTTTGTCAAATTGGTTGAAATCACAAGGTATCTACTCACATGTAAAACAATGCATTACCTCGTTACATACTGTTAGATGTTTTTCAAAGTATTTTAGTACCTTTCAGCTCGAGTTAAGGGAACGGATATGTGTGCGGAAAGTATGTGGTTTGAAACAGGAAGCCTGTTGAGTTCAGATAACGACACCTGACAAGCTCTCCAGTTAAATAACCTAAACAACTGACTTCACTTGGATAAAACCAATAGCCTGAAATTTAATCAATCAGTTATAAGGCCTACATTATTTACGTTTGTGAGCGACTATTTTAAATAGTCAGTATCCTACTGCTGTTTAACAATTTCACAAAAATGTGGGTATTAACAAGGTTGAATTAGGCCTGCCTCAACTCTTCGGGGAGTATTGAAACTGCAAAGGAAGCATTCCAGTTTTTCCTAGAGAGATAATCAATCCAAATGATGGAAAATTACATTTTATTTTAACCTTGATTGCAACCGCGCTGTTATTCGTTCTGCAATGTTGACGGATTTTGCTTATAAGATTCATAAGCCACATACTATAGCCTACAGATTCTTTAGACCCCATTTTTATTTTATTTTAAAATATTACTGTCGTGATTGGGCCTATACACGATTAATCATATAGAAATTAACTACACAACTTGTTCTCTACACAATCTAGGGCAAAAAGCCTAAGCCTAAAGTATAAGCTCATTAAATAGCCTAACCGATATATTTTTTTCGTAATTGGATAAAGTAAAAGTAGCTGTTAGGGGGTTAGTCTAGCCTATATGAATAGTTAATAATGAAAGGTTCATATACGATAAGCTTTCAGTAAAAAATAAACAAGTTAGGCTATTTGTTTCCTTGATAGGCTGAAGGTTTATTTATATGACATACGCGACTTTAGGCATCCGTTTGTCATTCGATGACAAAACTTCAGGCCTTAACTGTTGCTCAATGTAGTTGTTCAAATCTTTGGTCAATAGGCCTAATTACTTTCATTTAGGAGTGGTCATGATTATTTAAAAAATCAAAAGATACACACAAAATACACCTACCAGTCATCTCAGTATAATTCCACCAGCTCTTTGTAATGTGATTTTGTATCCGAAGTTTCATGGCGCCAGAAACACCTGCGTTGCGCACACCTTTTCGGTCCTTTTCGGGTAATTATGAGGCCAGATGATTTATTTGCAAATGAATGTCTTGCTGTTAAAGGCATAACATTAACTATTTGAGCACGATTTTACATAGGCATATGTATACTCAAAAACAGTTTGAATCCTACTTAAATGTAAAAAATTCTTTAAATAGCATTTGTTTTAGATATCCCGGCGCACGCACACTGGGCACGAATAGTTTTTATTCTGCGTAAAGATGTGGTGGTTACTTGTGTTATTAAAGAGCCGACATACAACCACGAACGGGAAGGAAGAGGAAATTTTGTACGAGAAGGAAAGAGTGGGGACTTCGCATCACCGCCTTGTCTCTCTCACAGAGACCTGCTAACCGACTTAGTGAGTGGCTGCAGCAATCTTTTTCAGAGGAGAGTCGACATTGAAAAAAGACAGAAGTAATAACCCTACCTTTATTGTACAGTCCATTGCAAGAGTATCTTAGTCCTTATTTCTCATTTAGTCCTTTTGATATTATTACTTAATAGCCTTGATAACCTCACTGAGTCGCATCAATCCTTCCACCGGCGCATTAACTCTATGGTGCAAACCATTGCATCGACAAATTTCGCAAAGACGATAACCGGATGGCAATTTTTTTTTTTCTGTCTCTAAATTGGGAAGTGAAGTCATTCTAACAACGCATTGAGACTGGGTCCCTGCTGGTGTGGTTCTAACTAAACCCTTCTCAGCTCCAATGAAATTAAGTAGCTTTTTCTGCTAATAGGGCCCAGATTACATAAAATGACAAACCTACTTTAAACTATAGTGTGTTAAACTATACTAATGTGTTTCTGAAAATGAGAGCTGAATAGGCAAACTTTCGATCCACATTTTGACAAGTTAACAGATTTTTCTGAATAGGCTACAGTCAAGTAATCAAATTCTGGAGTAGTCTAAAGTCTAAATACACTAAACTACAGCCTAACCTATACTGAAACTAGTCATAAGTGTTACTATCGATAAAACTTTTCAGAAATGTAAAATGTAAGCCTATGGCATAGGCTATATTTTCATGAGACCGTAGGCTATATTTTCATGAGACCGTAGGCTATAGCCTAGACCTGTTGGATAACATTAGCCCATAGCCCAGTTTTGCTGATCATCTAAACTATATTTATTAATTTGTGCGTAGGCTACACCGTAAGCATTAGGCTATACATTACTACATTACTATACGACATTATGGCATCCAGGGCTGTAATCATAATATATATTGGGGGGGACACATCCCCCCCCCCCTTAAAATATAAATAAAATATAAAGGTGCTACGCTACGACAGGCAACCACGCACGCTGTCCGAAATTATAATAAAAAAATGTTATTATATTCATAACTAAACGTAAAACGTTTTCAGGGGGTTATCCTCAGATTCTCCAGCAGATTTCGTCCACCCCAATGTTGACTCCATCCAGGCTACATGTAGCCTAGCAGTTGTCCCATGTTGCCAAAAGATTGGAATAAGTGTTTAGGTTAATTTGTTTGTGTTTATAGGGTAGATAACAGTGCTAGGGGCCACATCTTAATAAACACAATACAAGGCTATTACAAGAATTGCCAGAGGGTGAATACAATTGGATATTTCGACCAACTAAATACTATTTTTGGGGGGTTTAGGCTATGTTGATTATGGTCTTATCGTGGGATGTAGGCTAGGCTACGTTAGAAGCAAATTGTCTAAACGTTTTTGTCAAAAGCATCGTCTTTTATATATTGTAAGCAATATGTAAGCTAGCCTATTGCACATCAGACTGCTTATAGGCATTACTTAGGCCCATAGGCTATATTAAAGAAAAACTCATACCACTCGTCAGGTTGACAGCTTGTCATGGTGTGTATAGGCCCCTATGGATGTATAGGCGGTATCATATATCAGCTATTATATATCAACAATAATATAACAACACAAAATCACAGTTTTAACCTCCTACCAGAGGTAGACAGGTTCTGACCAACAATCTCGGGGTAATTTATGGCGTAGCCGACATCCTGCCATGTAGCCTATAACCTACAACTCACCCAGGGCCTTTGGAAGTATCCATCATGTATCCACCACCACACTTTGGATAAGCTACTTTTTGCAGGCCTTGCGTTTTTTAGGACTGCTTTGGCCTATTTTCAAATGAGGGAGCGACCCAAAAGCAGTTTGTGCATGCGGCGCGAACAAGGTGAAAATAGCCTAGTTAAACCTTTGACCAAATGTTCAGCAATTCTTCATTTGACTGTAGGCTATAGCCCATCTAAAAAGGAACCTTTTTTGATGCCTTGCTATGTGTAGGCCTTAGGACAAATGTCAAACTTCCTTGTAGCCTATTGCCTAAGCGATTTAAATCAATCCAACTGAAACTTATTTGTTTCAAATCAGGATTCAAAATAGCTTTGTAATGGAATCATTCGATTTACACATTCAACTAAATGATAAACCCTTATACATGTGCATAAATGCCAAACGTTTAGCTACATAGCCTACCCTAAGTTTATGTTATAAAAAAAGGAAACATTGGTAAATAAGCTATATTTAGGTTTCAATAGCTTGGAACCGAAGTAGACTAACCTGCTATCCATTTTATTGAGATTTAACGTCAAATCACACTTTTCAAATCCACGCGTAGGCATGCTATATAGTGATGGGTCGATCACTATATCAGCACCTTGGAGAGCCCCTGGACATTGGGTAGCCTACATGATGATAAATGTAGATCAATGTAGCCCATAGGGCTTAGGCTACACAACGTATAGGGAATGTAACCTAGAAAACAACATTTAATTTGGCATTTGCATGCAGCCTGTAGGCCTGAGTCCGTTCCACCTGTATGAACATTTCATATGCGCCCGTTTTATGTTTATATGTACGAACATTTTATAAGTAGGCTAAGCGTGTGTGAATGCGTTTCATATATATGCGAGCTATTATGTGTATATGTGAGTTTTCAGTAGCCCGTTAATGCAGCGTTTGTGTTTTATATGTGAAAGAACAGTCTGAAATATTTCCTAAATGGCCCCTCATAGTTTTAGAGCCTTATTCATGAGCTGTACGGCGTGGAACAAAGGTGCTTTCAAATACACACCTTTCATCATAGCCTACATATGGCCTTAGTGTCTCTGGAAACGATGTATTGGAGACTCTGGATTGCACAGGCTGTTATAGGCTATTGAAAGTAAGATATCTGTTGCATCAGGTCTGGTATATTGCTTTATTAGGCTAATTTGGTTGGTATTATTAGTAGGCTAACCTATCATTTAATTTGTATTCTGTAATATATTATTATTATAAGTAGGCTATATTCTATTTTGTTAAACATTGAAGGTTAGTTGGCATACATACATTATTGCAGTAATTTCGATCCTGATAGCCTATCTAAAAGCAATTAGATATTATTGTTAATCAGTTGGTTTTGCCTTAGACCAACAGACCAAGTCGTGTAATTCAATCCCTGATGTGTCTTTGTCGGGAGACAGATTGTAATCACGACTCGTGTCTTCACATGGTGCACGATTCTGTAGCTCACTTTTCCAGATGTGGCTTATTTTTTTCTCTCTGTCCGGGGAAAATGGCAAGGCTGTTTGTTTAAGGCCCTTGCACCGTCTTATCTACTCAGGCCACTCACGCCAGGATTTCAGGGTTCTTCAGCAAGTCGTTTTACGGGCTATTGTTCTGCCAAATGGCTTCTAAAGATATGTTTACGGCCTCCAACCTCATTAAAATCGACTTGTTCTGATTTTTTTTAAGCCTTTACTCACCAAACAAAATATTTTACGAATGGGTGCTTATTCACATGGTGAGAAATAGGCATATAGCTGTCTGAAGTTATGTAACACTGCATTTAATTAAATTATTTTGGACCAAGATATCTATTCGTGTCATAATAAACTGCTTTATTATAAACCTTTTAACAGAATTTCCAAAATCAATGAGGAATTGAACGCTTAAATGTCACCTCATTATAATTACTGGATTCTTATGAATGGATACGGCACGAAGCTGTCAAATTTGTGTTTGAGACTTGTCTGACAACACGCCCAGTTCAACTGGAAGCAGTGGTCACGAATCAAGAGGACGCATTCCTTTGCGTTCTGGAACGAACACGCCCCTTTCATGCTCCAACGCTTTATATAAGGGGCCTAGATCGGGATGAAAGACAACACAATTCAGGATACCTTTAAACTATAAGTAGAAACAGTAGTTTACGAGGAATATGTACTGGGATAACATCCATAAAACTATCGAGAGAGACTTAGACAAAGATTCTATAAAGGTAGGACATTGTCTGAAGTGTAGCCTATGCTTTGTGTTTATGCAGAGTACACGTAATATATTATAGACTATATATTGTAGGCTATTGTGTGAACAGAGAAAATTAACATTTTAAATAAAATCACAGCATATTAAATATACATGAATATTGAAAGTATAGTTTTCAGAAGAAAATCCATGTATCTTAAATGTTTACACTCATCTTTTCCCAGATGGAGATGTACCAAGCTGGACATTACACAGACTTCAGAACACAAGAAGTTCCTGCTGGTTTTGACTTTGCAGCATATGGTAAGCCATGTTTTAATTGGATTTTCCTGTATTAATCAACATGAATTAGTCTTCAAACAAACCATAACTGTTCAACCATCTGTAAGTTTGAGCAAAAAAGACTTACAAAGGCTTGTAGACCATCCATTCCATATATCCGGTTGCTCTGAACACTTGAAGGACAAAGGAAATGTTTGCAAACACCCTGGTGACCATATAATAATGGGACCTTGACATTAGGTCCTTTTGCCCAAACCAGGGTCTGTATCATGGGGCTGGGTCGTGTATTTGTGCATCAACTGTTTCTGAATGATTTCTGAATGGAGGCTTAGAGACAGGGTGGTCAGGTTAAAGATACTCCCAGTTTTGCTCCCTTTCATTTCCCCCTAATCCTTTCCTCCAGATTTCCTCCTCCAACAGATTTAGAACCCTCTCATCACTACTCTGTCACACTCCTTCCGTTTGTGTTTCCTCCTCCTCTTCCGCTCAGTTTCTTCCTCTCCCTTCATTCAATTAACTCTGTGCTGAGTCTGACAGAAAACAGATTGTGTTCATTCTATAGTTTCCTTGAGATGGTCTTCTAAATATATATATTTTTTTAAACTAATTGTCCATCCATTTCCCTGTTTCTCTAAAACAACATTAGTTTTTGTTCTCTGTGGCCTCTTCTCCAGCCTGTTCTGTGCTGTTTCTCAATGCACACTGCCTCTAACTCTTCCCTCTCTTACACTTGTGACCTTCAGACTACAATGGTGAAGACCTGTCTTTTCTGTTAGACAGTAAAGGACCTGGGCAGCAGCAGTACCTGGACAGCTACCGAGAGCCACAAAAACAAAAATGCCTACATGATATCAAAGGTAAACCTGCAATATTTATATATAAACAATATATTGCAATACAAACACAAATATTTCAGCACATCATTATAACTATACAAAAAAAAAGTAAAAATCAGTAAAAATTACTGTTTAATTTAAGTCATCTCCCATGGGATTTTCAGTAAACACCAATGACTCTGTACTGTTCAACCTGGATTCATACCCAGAATTAAGCTGTTGGGCGTCAAACCCACGTGGTGAGTGAATATTTTACATTTCTAACATTTAAGTAATGATCACATGATGAATTATGATCAATAACTTACAAATAAATACTGACGAATGATGAAAAATATACCAATTATTTTCTCTCAAGATGCGGTGACTTTGGACCATTCCACTCAGACCTACCACAGTCTAATGCCCCAGAAAGGACAATTGAGCCCAGGCATAGATGACGCCAGCAGCCCTTTCTTGCAGAGTAAAGACACCAACCACAGAGGAATCACTAGCACTGTCAGCCTAGACCATCTTGGTAATGTTTTTACACAAAAAAAACAGTTATCCTAATTACACAAATAGGCCCATGTATATTAAATAATGACTATGTCAGAGTGTTAACCATGTGAAATCTCAAACTTTCTTTGTCCCTCCGCACAGGTGAAGTAGTCCAGAGTTATGGTCACAACCTAGGTGAGCTGTATGACTTGGAAGAACAAAGATCTTCCTCTTTCTGGCCTGAATATCCTACGCTTGGCTACACAGCCCCCATGCCACACCCAACTGCTTCAAAAGCTGGATCCCAGTCACCAGAGCAGTACTGCCCCCGTGTGGCTAAACGCAAAAGTACACACTCCCAAAGACCAGCGAGAGAAGGACAGATGGTGGGCATGTCAACTTATCCAGGTAAGAAAGTCGCTTCCCTGTATGTTTGCATGGTTTGGCTCCTTTTTAGTGTTTAATTGTTGTTTGTTTGGACCTAATGAGCTATTTGTTACAGCAGAAAATTTTCCAGGCTTATATTATCATTCAAGATGAAACAAGCACCCACATCTTTCAACAATCAAATATTTACATTTAGTCATTTAGCAGACGCTCTTATCCAGAGCGACTTAATTTAAGTTTGAACTCCTCTATATGTATCTTAAATGCTTCACAGTAAAGATGGGATTTTTTCCTCTTTTCAGGATCTGGCCCTATCCTGTTGTGGCAGTTCCTTTTGGAGCTTCTGCTCGACTCTGCCTGTCATAGCTTTATCTCCTGGACTGGAGACGGCTGGGAGTTCAAGATGTCTGACCCAGCAGAGGTGATCTTATTTATCATCTGGCAGCTTAAAAAAAGTTGACATTTAATATTTTGTCATTTGATCTCTGATTCGCCATGATTAATCACCTTTCATCTGTCTTGGGTCAGGTGGCTAAACGTTGGGGCCAGTGCAAGAACAAGCCAAAGATGAACTACGAGAAGTTGAGTCGTGGTCTACGCTACTACTACCACAAGAACATCATCCACAAGACGGCAGGAAAACGCTATGTGTACCGCTTTGTCTGCGATGTGCAGGGTATGGTGGGGAAGACTGCACAGGAGGTCCTTGACAGCCTGAACATTATATCTACAGGCATAGAGTCCTCTTGGCAGTGCCCGGATGTGACACCAACATCCCCAGAACAGAGCAATGACACATGGGCAGTATAGTAGTGGACAAGCTTTTAAAGGTTTGTTGTGGCCACATCAGGGAAGACCTTCTCCGCCTATTGGCCAATGACTCTACAACCTCTGATTTAATCAATTGTCAATGCAATGTTGTTGAATGCATTAACTGATGTTAGTTATTGATGTGAAATTGGAAACATTTTCTTGAGAGGCAGGTTATTTAAATTTAGCACTATGCAATATATTAGCCTAAAGCTATACTTTGTTTTGTAAAAATGTTTTACTCTGATTTGAGTAGTGATAGTTTGTAAATGGAAATATTTTTCTACATATACATTTACATATAGACTAAATAAAATGACAATGTGATTGAATAAAGAATAATCTGTCTATTCTGTTCAGCTACAAACTGTTTTGGGCCTTTGTCTTTAATATAAAATGTGAGGTAAACTGGTGTTGCTTGTAAACAAGCATGTCTTTTTAAAAATAATTTTCGCTAAATCGCACACATTAATTCTTCAATGGCAAACAACATCAAGCATTTGATTTCAACACCCTGAATCCTGTCACGTTATGTAAAGCAAATGTATATCTTAACCCTATGGAACTTACACCAAAAACTGTTTTAAAACCAGTTATATTGATCTGCCATGGATTGCATCTTATCAGCCTTAAATATGGAAAGGTTTCATTAATTCTTTAGGACATACTGGACATAAAAAAACAATAAAAAAAAAACTATAATATTCATCCGATGAACATTGTGAACAGCAGTTGTGATCTGACTTAACTCATGAATTTGCCCTGTAGCTGAAGAGGTGCAAGTTAGTTTGGTGTGCATCTCATTTTGGCATAGAGTTGTCGGCATGCAAACTTAACATTGAAAAAAAGCTGTTGGCGATCCCTTGGACCTCAAGGAGATAGCTTTAAGGAAAAAGCTGATTTAATGTAGTGCTTTTTGCTTCCTTATCTGAAGATCGCAGATGCATGCACAATGACCACAAACAAACAATTGTTGCAAATCTCAGAACTTTCATTTTTCTCCACAACATTGTGAACAATCACATCGTTTTCCCCCCCTTCACGACCAACCTAATGTCCCTCTTTCACCACCTAGACCTACAGTATATACCTGTATATATATATAATAAATAATACATTCTTTCATTACTCCTTATTGACCATGCACAGCAAGGCCCAGACTTCCACAGATGGTATTCAGTGCGCAGGGCAGCTAAATGAGGAAAGTGTGAGAATAAGTGGATGGTTAGGCTGGTGGAAAAGGGAAGTATTGAAGAAGAAAAAAGTGTCAGAGCGGATAAATAGAACGCAGGAATGGGCAAGAATTAGATGACCTTTCAATAAACTAAAAGAAAATGAAAAACTACAAAATAAAGATATCAAAGGAAAAAAAACAATAGAAAATCTACTTTTGAATCACAAAAAGATAATACTGTATTCCCTTTGTCTTCATCCGGGCCTAGTGTTCTGGTTGGTCCTTTTAAAGTCCAGCCCAGCTCAACTACAAAGTACTGGTTTCCATGTACGTTTACCTGGTCAAGACTACAGTCACTCTGAACAGTTCAAGTCTTATTCCAATAATACAATTTTGAATTTTGAACTCAAGTAGATCAACAACAAAACAAAGACACAAACAAATAAAAAATAATACCAAATGTAATATTTGACTGAGGACTCTATTGCTACAAGATAGACACATACACACACGCACCCCCTACAATTACTACTACTCTACATATTACTTAACATTCAAAGAGTGCTAGAATCACTGTTCTGTCATTATTGCTCTGATCGCCATCATTTAGACAATCATTTTGCTCTTTCTTGGTCCGTGCTGAACAGTAACAGAGCACAAAAAAAAAAAAAAAAATACAACCTTAATTATTATTATTGCAAGCAGGACGTGACTTTCTGAAAACAAAAGTAATAAATAATGCAGTCCTATGCTGCACTTGCTCTCTCACTTTCCAAACAATCCAATCACACAATAGACATTAAAATTGCAGAGGGAGTGTAAGATGAGTGTTCCTGTGGTCTTGGAGTTTATGTTGAGAAAAATCCCCATTGAAACAAAAAAGAAAAATCAAGAGAATGAGAAAGAGGGATGAGGAAAACAAGATTGAAAGGATCTGTCTCATGTCAGTGCTGGTAACAAGATATAATCCTCCTGGTCTTTGGAGGCATGGGGGGAATCACCAAACGAGAACCTACTCCCCAGCCAACGGCTTTAACTTGAGGCCAGGAAACCTACTACTACCAGGACTAGTATGTCCTCCACTGCCAAGGAAATGCTATCCACCCAGATACAAAAAAATATGTTTTTGTTCATCCTGCTCTGGGTCACAATGAAATGGACTGAGACTGAGAAAATATCCATGTTGAAATTAAGTTAGTTTCAAGTTGAGTCAGTTGGCTTTGAATGCAGTTGAACTCAATGGGAAGCTGGTTCGTAAACCGAAGATTGGTATGGTGTGAGGAGTTCAAGGACCGAGGACAGTGGAAACTCTCCCTCCTGTAGCCCAGGACAGACAGTACACATGGTTGGCTCTCCATTCACTGCGTGTTATTGCTATAGTCCTGAAGGTTGTGGAAAAATGTGTTATACCTTTACAAGTCTTTCAGGCCAAACCCAGGTAGTTCATACATGACCTCCCCTTCTATATACTCAGTCAAGTTCTGTTTTAGTTAAAAGGAGGGAATGTAGGGCAGAGCCAAAAAGTGTGAGACGGTGTCTATGATTGACTGACTCTCTCCCTCATGCCACATCTCCCCCCCATAGTTTTCTTCTCTATACTATGACTAACTGGACTCTTTTCTGGGTACAGGGGAGAGGGTGGCTGTGGCAGGCTCAATGCTCGGTGAAAGAGTCTGTGGGAGCATCTGAGGAGACGTCCTGCTGAACCTCTGGAGTGACGATGCCTTGATGGAGCTTTTCCAATGACTGCTTCATCTGAGGGAGATAGATGAGAGCTCAGATTCATGGACATATATACTGTATTAAACTGTTTTTTAAATGAATGCAATCGCCTGTCTTTTTCAAATCACTTTGCCTCGTTATCTAGTGAGAATGAGTTGTAAACCTACTACAATTTATAGGTTCCCGAATTCTGACAGTTTGTGGTTTCATGGGTGTTGACTTTTTAAGCTAAATGAATGTGAGGCATTTATCCAACAAACAGCTGAAGAGCAGCTCATCTGCGCACACGCAGGCCTTGATATCCACTCATGGGCTAGTGCAGAATTGAAAAAACACACACACACACACACACACCTGGTCTAGCAAGGTGACTGAGGACTGGAGTATCTGTTGCCATTTGCTGAGCTGCGCCTGGTGGAACTGTCTCTGTAGCTGCAGCACCTGGGCCCATTCTCCTGCAGACTGGGGCAGTGGGCTAGTGGGAGGGAAGGGGGAAGTATACATTAATGATGTTGAACTCATCATCATCATCATACCAAATAAAAAGTGTGATCAAATCTTCTAGTTACCTATCACTCAGGGAGTATGAATGCCATGTCTCCAGTGTGTGGGCAGCCCTCTCCAGGGCATACAGCTTGTAAAATAGCAGCATGTTCAGAGCCACTAACACCACCAGACTGATGATGGGAGAGAGGAAGAAAGATAACAGAATGAGAAGACGATTTCTGAATAATGAATGAAAATGTAAGTATAAGGAAACACAAGGGAATAAGGGCTTGGTAAATGTCCTATTGAGAAATGACAACTAGCCGAGGAATAAAGTAGATGATGCACAAAAACAAATGGCTTTTAATGATAAAGCTACTTACAAAACATGATGGATCCTACATAACGTCTAATACATTTTTACATCCAAGCAGACATTGAGAGTCTGGTTCAATACAGTACCTGACACAGATCCTATGCATACAAAAAATGCAGAATTGAGAGCGAGAGAGAAAGAGAGGAAGAGAGAGAAAGAGGCAGACAGACAATTGGAATACGTTAGTATTTAGAGAAGACCAAATCACATGATGAGTCCACCAGCTCAAACAAGGAGTCAGGTTGAGGGAGTATATAATGGAAAGCTAACATTAAGGCTACACATTGACACCGTATCAGAAGGTATGGCATGAATGTGGTGGTTTTATAAGTTACTTATTTGTGAACTGATATTGTACCTGCATTTGAATCACATAATCTAGCAGCGGTGGTGTCTCAGGTCTAATTCATCGCATGTTATACTTAAACAGCCGTGGAGCCGCAGTTCGTAGTAGTTAAATCGACACATATTACAAACACACTTGTGTACACACACATGCATTACAACTCACATGAAGCTGACGATGAGCAGAATGGTGGAGACGCCGCTGTTTCCACCTCCGTGTGACATCTCTCCTAGCCTCAGATACTGTCCACCTGTACAACAAACCAGAGCAATGGCTTTACAGGCATATATAAATCATATCAAAGCTCAGTTCTAATGTCAATGCAGGGTTTTGACAGAGAGGAACAGGTAATGCCTGTTCTAATGCTTCAAGCTAGTGTGTGTGGAGTAATGTACACATAATTTGGCGCGTGTGACTTTCATCACTTCAGTTCCATCCCCAGTGTTCAACATAGATACTTGCCAGCTTCTCTCCTGTCCCTCTCCTCTCCAATCCCTCCAAGATTCACTCCTTCCCTCTCTCGTTCAACCTGCCTTCTGGAGCAGGTGCGTTTGCGCCGGCGCAGTGCCGGGGGGGTCTTGGCTGCGTCAGCCCCCACCGCCTCACCAGTGGTTACGACAGTCACTTCCGACTGAAGGAGGGTTTCCAGCTTCAACACCTCACTCTCTGACGGTGGGAAGAACCACAAAGTAAACAAGTAGAACACAGTGTAAAGGGGTCAATTATTGGTCAGCTAGGTCCCAACCCTTGTCAGGAATTTGACTCCAATGTAAATATAATAATACATTTCAAGGTTATTTTACAGTGTTGTATTTTCATATGTTAATACACAACTAGTTTAAATTATTCACTTTTTGTTGAATAATTTTAACACTAGGGAGAGCAGGACTTGAGTTTCTTGAAGTAATGTGACTGACTAACCCATGTGTCTGTAATACTCCTCGATGCCACTCCAGGTGTTCTTCTCTATCAGGGCCTTGACTAGGCTCCACGGCTGCTTCCTGTAGCAGATATCTGAAGACACCCTGAAACCCAAATACTTCTGAATCAATACATCTTTACAGCACAATGTACAATCTGTCAATGACACTATATGAACATATTAAACTCTTACAACATAATTCCACAGTCAATAATAACCTAAGGCGCTTAATGAAGTTTTTGTTTTTAAGAAATACTGTAATACTCCAAATACGGGACTTCGGAAGAATAGTGATGAATGATCTGAATATCTAAATATCGATTATATTATTTTCATAGAGACAGTTCAGTTATCTACCTGAGACGGCTTTTGTGCTTGTTGACTGAGGTGAGGCAGTATCTGTGGACAGTGTAGAAGTAGTCCTGGTAGGGAATACCCGAGGTGATGACCTCAGAGTCAACTACAAAGCACTCTCCACGTGCACTGCTCTTATACAATGTCTGAAACATAAGAAAGGGAGCAAAGGCTGCCTGTCAGCTATACTAATAATATTGAAAATAATATTAGAAATTCACAGGCAAAGCTACCATTGTAAAATTTGACTTTGGGCAACACATTACATTAAGGTTATGTTATTAGGTTATATGTTAGGTCAGTGGTTCCCAACCCTGGTCCTCAGGGAACACCTGCCCTGCATGTTTTAGATCTTTCCCTGCTCCAACACACCTGATTCAAATGAATGGTCATAAGCAGGCTTCTGCAGAGCTGGATAACGACCCATTCATTTGAATCAAGTGTGTTGGAGCAGGGAAACATGTAAAACATGCAGGACAGGTGTTTACTGAGGACCAGGGATGGGAACTACTGTGTTAGGTTATGTAAAGTGTACAGATTTCTGACATCAATTGACATTTCTTTATCATTTAGTAAAATGTACACCAATAATTATTACGTTTTTATATAACAAGACCAAGCTAACGGTCATGAATAATTGGCTATGGAATAAATATACTCCATGGCCCTCGCTGTCAGACTGACCTGGGTCTCAACCACAGGGGCGGTCTTCGGTCCTAGTGGGTTGTTGATGGCGATGGTGTAGCTAAGCACCCGCCTGGTGTTCCCACTGCTGATGTCCTGCTGCCACTCCCCCACTGACAGGTCTGAGAGATGGGGAAGGTGGAAGTGAGCAAAGGAAGAAAAGCAGATGTAAGACAGAGAGCAAGTCAAAAAAAAAATTGATAAGAGAAGGTGAAGAGGCCAAAAATAAATAAATACAATCCCACAGATATGAGAACGACATGGAAGGAGAGATGGGAGAGCGCAAAAGCAAACATTTTAGAGAGATGGTGGAGGAGAAAGGAGAGAAAGAAAGGGAGACACTCAACATGCATTCGCTGTGGAAATGCCCCAGTTAACGCAACACAATGCCCCAAAGCTAGAAGGGGGCACAGCCAGAGAGGCCACCAACCAAGTGGCTTGGCCCACATTAATAAACTCACACAAAGAAAGTATGTCTCTGAGAGCACAAAAAGAACATCATTTTATGCTTTCAGAATGACTCTTCATCAAACAACAATTTTTTTTAAGTGTTGGAAACAAAATAGGGAAGGAATCATTTATTTTGGTTTAAACCTAAATACAGGCTGGAAAGAGTAGAGTTAACACAGCGTAAACAAATACCCTGGGTGGCTCATTAGTGCTAATCTTGGAATACAGAAGTTTGTTCTTTGAGACCACAAACTCTCTGCACTGGAGGCTAAAAAAATGCTGGCTTACGTTCTCAGATCATGTCTTTTCGTAAGTGACCAAGTGAATTTCTACTGGTGATAATTTTGTTTTCTAGAAATAACATGGAGCAGCTAAATGCTGATCAAGGGTGTTCAGTAAGTAAGTAGACTGCACAAAACTAAATTGATCTTTTGAAATCCTCAAAACTAACTCCTTTAATAACTTTAGGATTGTTAGTGTCCGGAGAGGACTTATTTAGCATACCTTCCTATTTAGTATAATTTAGTATAGTTTGATTTACTGTGAATGTGGAGTGCTGTTCAAGATTGTGTTTGTTAGTCAAGGAAGGAAAGAGGAACTGAACATGACCAGGTCATGTTATTGTTTTAGTTTAAAGCTCTTTGCTCCCAATAACAGAAGTTTAATTCCTTAATGCAATGGGCATTTCAGCTTCCTATGCTGGACAGGATGAATGAACAGCAGTATCAACGGGCAGCTTTTCAATTCTGGGTTAGAACTTCCTTCGATAGAATTTATCAAATCAAGCATCATTGTCTTGCCTTCAGTGTTCACATGAATTAGTTAATGTGAGGTTGCTAATACACTAATAGTCAACTGTGCGACCCACTCATGAAGGGTGTGTGAACTATGAATGGAATGCCTTCTTTTCCTTTATATATATATATATATATATATATATATATATATATATATATATAGTCACTCACTACGTAGGGAAGGTAAAGCATTGAATATACAAATCTAACTGGTTAAAGTAGCTAGCTAAGTTGAATTGTAAAGTCATTTACATTTTTCTAAAGTCTGATGTTTGAGACTTGGACTAGAATAATATTGAGGATGGGAAAGGTGGTGGGGGGGACGGACGACGACGACAGGAAAAGCAGTAACCTACATGTTTTCAATACATTGTATGACTTTATAGCAAAACGTGCTCAAGTTCAGTTTGTACATATAATTGCACCCCCAGTGTTACAATGTCAGTATTACAACGTAACTTTGAAAGACAAAGGTGTGGGAAAGAAAGGAGAAAGGAAGAGGTGATGCCTAAATTGTCTCGATTGCAGAGAGAAGCTTTACCAGGCCTGTGTGTGTTTGCGATACAGACCTGTGAAATGGCGCTGGGAAAAAAGGTGCTGGATGAAGTGTGTATCGGCGGAGAAGAGCAGGTCGTGGAGCTTGTCTACACTGATGTGCACTGCCCTGTTGATGTGCAGCCGCCCGCTCAGGTCAGCACAGAACGACTCCACCTCACCTGAGCATGAACAGGAAGGGGTTGGAACCACCAGCTAATACAGACAGTTGTCCTAACAAACTCTCAAGATTGGACTTGAAACGGAACCCTTCTGAACCCTGTCTCCGCAATGAAACTTAACCAGTTGTCTCATACCATAAATGAGATAGCAGAAACATCATGAACACAACTTTGGTTGAGGTCAAGACCACATTATGGATAATGGTCTTATATATCAAGGCTATTTTGTAATGTTTAATAATGCATTCCTTTAGCAGATGCTTTTATCCAAAGCAACATAGAGGGGAGATTTGAATCTTTGAATCTTAATCTGCAGTCAAATGCTTTACAACTAAGCTGTACCCATATAAGGTTATGTAAGCTATGTCTGGTCTATACTGTATGTGTTTCAAATATCAGTAGTCTAAACTGACAACAGACACTTCACTGATCTACGAAAGGAAGATAGGTAAGTTGAGACCAACCCCAAGGGGGGATGGTGAGGAATTCATTTGATCTCCCATGTTTTCATAGTCTGAAAACAAAATCAGTGTGTTTCTATGGAACTTAACTGATTTGTGGGACAGACAGACACTCACTTTCTTCCTGTGTGTCAGAAGAGTTGCTAGGGTCAGTGGGAAGTTCCTCGTCATTAGTGATGTCCAATGACGAGAGGTTTCCCAGACTGGTGGCTGAAGGGGGCAACATGTGATTGGTCGACTCGGACAAGCTGTCCCCACCCTCCTCCACATTCTGAGGATAAAGAAGCATAATTCATTACCACATGGTTGCTAGGGAAATGACACCAATCTTAACTGCAGTAATCGTAAACTGGTGATATTGTATTACATAGTTTGTTAGAACATATGTAACAGATCTACATACTCAACACAGCTTGATTTTCATCAATCAAAACTGACAGTGATTTACAGTAAATAACAATGCATGTTTGAGACACATCACTAGTGACAGGTGTATTTTTCTTACAGGATGAGACACATTAGGCAACACTCGTGTGTGTGTATGCATTTATGTGTGTGCAACTTACAAAAGAGGTGGTGGTAGAGGTGGGGGCAGAGCTTGTGTGGGTGGGGGGAAGCAAGCTTTGAGAACTGGGGGGATATGGCTCCAGGGGGTCTGCGCTCAACTGGCGCCCTGCCAAGAGGGGGAGCTCCAAAGGCAGACAGGGAGAGACCATACTAGGGGGGAAGGAGCCCCCAGCACTGGCCAAAAGCGGGATGGCAGCCTCACAGGGCACCAGGGAGGGGGGAGAGCTACCCAGGGAGGGCATAGCTACAGAGCCAAGATCCAAAAGGTCTGAGACAGACTCATCTCCTGGCCTGTGGGAGAGACAAAAGGATGGGTACAGAGTTAAGGATGGGTCCAGAGTTGGGGGGGTGGGAGAAGATTATGAGAGGTGGGTAAAGTAGAAAAAGAAAGCGATCAGGGAGAACAAGGGAGGGAGCGGAAATAAAAGTAAAAGTGACCAAAGAGATGAACAGTGAACAGAGAGAGACTAAACTAGATAAATGCATTAAATACGTTTATTTTGAAGGATCATCAGCACTTAGGACAATAAAATCAACACACAAATGTAATCAAATTAAAATAACATGTTCAATAACATGCCACTTACACACACACAACACACTTATAGTACTGACTCACAATAGGCCGTTCATGTGTTCAGTGGTGGGTGCGACATAGTCATCATCTTCACTTGTGAGGCCCAGCTCTGTTCCATAACACTGGTGAACTATATGCCACAGCTCCTTTGGCGAAAGGGGCTACAGACACAAATTAAAAATGTCACAAACACGGAACCTGTGACAAAGCCAAATAAAAATGATTGACTATCTTACATCACCCAACTATGTTTCTTACTATCTGTCATTCATCTGAGATGATACTACAAAGTAGAAACACTTTGAATGGCCTGAAGTCTTATCTAATGTGTCTGGATGAGACTTCAGCTGTGGACTCGATTCTGCTCTTAATTACTCGCACACAATAGAACACATAGTTGAGTCATGAAGGGTTTTACTGGTTACTGACTTGGAATTAGACTCATATTTATTACACACACAAACACACAGGCGAGAATGTAAAGGTGTTACCTTGTCCATTAGTGCATTCTGCCACAACCTGAAAATCATCATGTAGCTGCGATCCCTCGCCCCGAAAGAAGTGAAGAAGTGCTAAGACAATGACAGAGTGACAGAAGAGTCATGAAGAAGTCAGAAAAGGAGAGAAAGAGTATTCTTTTGATGATATTTTGTCCAAGCAGCATACTTGTTGTACATGGTATTACAACATAATCAAAGTTATATATATATATATATATAATTTTTTTACATCTTCCCACAATTGTCATATCGCTGTGACATTTTTCTCACATGAAATTTGATGATTTCTCAAGGTAAAACCCCACAAAAATATAGCAAGTAAAAAGCTGAGTCTCCGGAAACTCACTTTATCGTGATCAGTGCTGATCTGGATGGCATTGGGGATGAGCTTGGCAGTTTTCTCCTTGGTCAGGGTCGTCACGTCCTTCAGCAGGATGGTGATCTAAAATACCAAAAGAGAGAAAGTACAGCAGAAGATCAAGGATTAGAACTGCATAGTTCTCAGAGTATTTTGGTGGTCAAGGAACAGTCTTGTCTTTTTCTAGCCACATTATCGCAACCACCAGGTACAGACTCCTGACTACTACAGTGCAAAGACAACTCCTCAATGACAGCAGTGCATTATACAGTACAGCAAATCAATGACGTAAGTTCAATTAGCGTTATGAAACTAATGCAATTAGTGTATCTTGAATAAATAACGGAAGTGTTGTAACAAATAAATGATTTGGTGTTTGATGTTGTATATTTCTATAGAATACAGTCATAGGTTACACCTATGACAAATAGAGATCATTCATTTCTATTTTAACACACATTTCCTTCTTGGCAAAAGCAATGTATGTTTTGGACACAAGTAGTATCTACATTTTCTTTTATCTTTGTGCATGTGA